>NC_135713.1:173391731-173700158 GCF_964656455.1 Halichoerus grypus
GTTCTTTCCAAAGTGGTATGTGCTCATCCATTCCTTCAGCAGACACTTACCGTGCACTAACTGTGTTCGAGGCACTGGACAAGACACTGGGGATACAAAGAGGAAAGATGCAGTTTTTGAAGATAAAATTTTGAAGGCTCCATTTCCACTAGCTGCACATTTTAAGAGCTTATCATATTCTAAGTATCACGAGAAGACTTGAAAAGAGCTTGAATCGTTCCTTCTTCAGAAAACTTAATGTAGTGAGCACATATTGACATGAAAATACTCAGCATTTGTAGAGCAAGTGTGAATTAATGTGATGAGACCTGAAATCCAGCAATTCAGAAAGGCTATAAAAATGGATAGGCAATCCACAGGGCTTGCACATTGTGTCTTGTAAAAGACCGTACACTTCTCTTGTGCTTTTGAAGATCCCCTGGAGTCTTGAACAGAATACAGGTGGAAATACCCATCCTCTCAGTCTTCAGGGTGGCCGGACAGGACCCGGGGTGGCTGAACCCCCAGCCTGTCGCCTCTGGTAGGAGCAGCCTCCTCGTGGAGGCACAGTGTGTTATTTTTCTGTGTGTGCCATGATGTGAACAATATTTTGGAAGCACTGTTTCATGATTTCTGATTTGTCTCCTTCTCCACAGATATGTACGACCAAGTGCTGAAGTTCGGTGCTTACATCGTGGATAGCTTACGGGAGTGCTCCCAGCCGGTGCTGGTCTACATTCCTCCTCAGGCTGAGCTCCGGGGGGGCTCCTGGGTTGTGATCGATCCCACCATCAACCCCCGGCACATGGAGATGTACGCTGACCGAGAGAGCAGGTAGCATTCCTTCTTTATTTCCATTCACTGTCTCTAGGGGTGCGCTAGCTGTTGGTTTCCTCCTGGAGAACATTAGAACCAAGAGATCTTTATTTGAATCTGTATATTCCCAGAGGGCTCCCAGGTCAGAAAAAGAGATTTTCTAGATAGTGTCTGCTAGGATGAGAAGGAAAGCAGGTGGGAGTCAGGCTTTCCCAGTGTGGCCCCCCCAGCCCACATTCTTGTACCAAGAAGTCCGTCTCTATTCCAGGCACTGGGAGAAACTTGGAGGGATTCTCTCGATTGTTGTGCAGATAGGCCTGTTCGCTCTCCCTTTCTTAGACGTGTGACAGAGGGAGCTCAAGGCGAGTTGGAGTGGAAGGACTAAATTCTTAGTCTGTGGAGTTCTAGGGTCTTCACCCAGCTCTGCCACTGGCTGGCGAGGAACCTGGGAGCAGTCTTACTCTCCTTGAGCTGCTGCTGCTTGTTTGTGGGACGAGCTGCTGGTCACTGAGGTCACTGAGCAGCCCCCGCATTCTCTGATTCCAAGCCGGAGCTGCTCACTCTGGCATTCTGGGAGGCTTGGAGAACACCGTGCTCACGGCACCCAGAGAACCATAAGAGAATGTCCCAGGCTTTTGTCAGGAGGTGGTCCTTGAAAATACTTAAGTAAAACAGACCACATGCAGCTTCCTTTCATAATCTGTTTTCAACCCTTTCCAAAATAGGTAAATTTCACATTGTGTTTCTTGACATTGCCCATGCCAATTCCTGCCTCCGATCATTCTACTAGAGTACCTGTTTCTCTCTCTCTCTCTTTTTTTTAAAGATTCTATTTATTTATTTGATAGAGACACAGCGAGAGAGGGAACACAAGCAGGGGGAGTGGGAGAGGGAGAAGTAGCTTCTGCTGAGCAGGGGAGTCCAATGCGGGGCTCCATCCCAGGACCCTGAGATCATGACCTGAGCTGAAGGCAGACGCTTAATGACTGAGCCACACAGGCGCCCCACCTGTTTCTCTCTTTCCCCAAGATTTTAGCTTCTTCTTCAAACAGCTGCTTGGGAGAGGCCCCGTAGTTTATTGCAAAATCAGTAGGCTAGCAGTCTGTACTGAGGGACTTATTATTTTTAAATCCAAATCTAGCCCCTGATCTGATAGCAGATCACAGACAATTCCTCTGCAGACTGTGGAACAAGACCACCTGGTTTCAGATGCAGCTCTTTCACTTGTTAGGCTTGGACAAGTCTCTTAATGCCCTGGACCTTAGCTTCCTCATCGGCAAGATGGGGGATAATAGTTCCTTCCCTCATAGGGGATGCAGACTGGGTATAGGATTGCTATGAAGCTTTATATGTAAGCACTTAGAACAGTGCCATGTATATAGGAAGTATTAGCTACAATTTTTTTTTAATGTAAAACGTGGCTGTTGTTTTTTAAGTTGTCCAGGGTAAAGTTCCTGGTACTAGAACATCATTAGTGTGCACTAGAAACTAGAAATAACACTGAGACCTCCCCATAGCAGTAGGCAGAGTGTTTTCTCCCCTGCTTGGCCTGGCCTAGCGTGTGGGAGCCCCACCAGCGACTGACGGCTGTGTGTGGGACCGCTCGGCGTCGACCCCTCATTGCACCATTGTAGATGGTGGAATCTGTATTCCTCTTTTGAGATGGAAGTAGACTGGCGTGGTGGTAATGAGAATTATTTTAATTGCTTTTTGCCTGGCCTTCACACCCCACTTAGACACTTTCTGATGCCTGCTTCCCTCCCTGGGGTTACTTCTGTGAGCCATGGTGGCCAAAACCATAATGAAGCTATTTCCTGGTCTGCAAATTGTAACCGGCCTCATTCTGTTGTCTCCTTCCTTTAAAGTGCCTCTATTTCTGTTTTGTTTCTCTCTGATCCAGGGGATCAGTTCTGGAGCCAGAGGGGACAGTAGAAATCAAATTCCGCAGAAAGGATCTGGTGAAAACCATGCGTCGGGTGGACCCCGTCTACATTCGCTTGGCTGAGCGATTGGGTATGTCTGCTTGTCCTCCTGGCAAATCAATGAGCCATTCAGCTGATTTGTAATGAGTGCATTCATAGGCCAGGGGAGGAAGCACTGAAGCATTTGATCAAATTCATGATAATCTTTATTTACTATCCTCTATATGGTAAGAGCCCTGGTAGAATGAAATAGTATATGTAATAGGAGGGAAAGTGGGACCTTAAAAAAAGCAAAAGTCACCCAAGTTTTCTTCTGGTATTTTCTTATAATTCACAAAGCCCATCTTTCTGGCCTTGTGGGTGTCCTTGTAAAGAATGATTAGCTAGAAGTTGCTGTTGGGGGGCAGGCTGATCAGGCAGAGAACATGCGAGGCTTCAATGTCCTGTTTCTGTCTGTGTCTTTGGACAAGCCCGCCTCATTTCTGAGGAATGTGAGAGTCAGTGTCACGGGACAGAGAGGCTGGAGACCTACCCAAGGTGGTGTTCTGGGGCCATCCTGAGCTAGAGAAACAGAAGTAAAGACTGTGCACTGTGTGCTTCCACACAGAGGCCGTGGCAGCAGTTGTCCAGGCCCGGGAACATTTGAGCATGATGCTTCCAGCCACTACTCTGTTGCTCATTTGTTTTTGGAGCTTTTGGAAGGTGCTGCAGTTTGCACATAGGACTGAACCCTGGGAGCCCTGTGTTGAGTTCAGAGACCGAATGAGTTTCAGATCCGTTTAAAACACATCTTTCTGCCCAGATCTCCCATCGAGCCCCCTTGCTATGTTGGCGAAGATAATTGCTTGAGGTTCTTTTATTTGTTGGTTTGTTTTGGTTTTGTGTTCCTAAAGGAACACAGTGATTGTCTTTAAAAGGTAGTGAAACTTCATGAATGGAAGGCATAAAAAAGAGAGATGCTAGTTCATTTATGTTTCAAATAGTAACTTAATTAATAAAACACCATTTGTGGACTCTTTATATGCTCACCATCTAGAGACACAACCTTGCGAGTGCTTGTCTACACTCGAGAGACTGCACATCCTGGCAGTTTGGAGCCCTGAGCCAAACCCAGTGACTGGGGTTCTAATAAACCCTGTGTGCGTCCCATTGTTTGCCATCAGGTAACAACCGTCAATAACTCTAGCCCATCTCGGCCTGATCCTTTTATGGGAAGTGCACACATACAACAAGAATTGGCAAAGCTGTTTCTAAAATCTATTGCCACCCAGAATTGTTGAGGTGGTATTTTTCTCTTTCTTCTCCAAACAGGATAATTACTTCTGACCGACACTATACACTTTAATTAAAGTAACTGCAGCTCAAGAGCAAGTTACTCACAACTGTATAGAGAGAGAGCTCTAAAAGCTTCAGCCACTGATAAGCATCTCACTTAGATGGCTCATAATTGCTCCCAGCATCAGGCAGTCGTCGCTGCTGTTTTTACCACTAATTCTGTACAAAGGCAGCAGTACCACAATTGCAGGACACAGTGCATTGTGTAATTTTCTCTCCTTTTTTTTTTCTTTTTCTCTTCCTTTTTTTTTTTTTTTTTCTTTTTTGCTGGTTTTCTTTCTGGCCAATTTAAAATTTGTCAAAGTCGGTCTTCTTCTGGATCACTGCCCTTTGATATTTCGCGCACTCCATTTGCCACAAACAAGCCGCAGGGCCGCAGTTCATGCTGACTCTAGCAGAAGCAGAGAGAGCTCCATTTATCTTACACTGCCTGCTGAATTCCTACTCATTAACTGGGGGTTCACTGCCTCTTTTTAACCCCCCAATGGCTGTTATCATCCCTTCAGAGTAACTGGGTGGTAGAAAGAGGGATCCTCTCTGACATCTGTTTGCAGAACCACTGGATGGTGAGGGGTGTGGGGCTGAAGCTTCTTTCTCTTGAAGGAAAGTAATATCGTTCCCACCTTCACCCAGCACCTTTTAACTTTTGAAATACAGGAAGGGGAGAGGGAGGAGATTCCCAAGTGATGGCCGTTTAATCATTTGTTACAAATCATCTCATTATCAATTTCCTCTCCGCATTGAAGAAAACTATATTTATTTAACCTTGACCAAAATGGCACTAGAGAAAGAATCCTTAGTCTGCTAAATGGGAAGCAGGCTCTGGCCCAGGGCAGGTCGGGAACACGAGAGTGGATCTAGAATAGAAATAATCATGTACAAGTTTCGGTTAGGTTGCGTGCAGGTAAATTGTTTTAATTACTAGTTTGTAGACGTTAGCTTCTTCATCTAAAAGTGGGGATAACGCCCCCACTTAGCCACCATGAATATCAGGTGAATGTGCATTCGCTTTGAATCTATGAAGCATTTTTCAAGCATGGGGATTGACGTCATTTCCTTTCCACATTAATCAGAAGAAGCAGACAGCCACATTTGGTTATCTCTGTGGCATAGGTCTACTTTTGGAACAAATGGTATAGGAAAAGAAATACGAAAGAAATAGAAGAAGTGGTCTTGTCCCTCAGGCAATTGCGGTTTTTCAGGGAGATCATACATACCAAGTGTATTTGTGGGGTCACAGGCCAGTGGGGATGTAACAGGACATGCTATGAACTCAGCTCCTCTGGGGTTTGCTTTGGCTTTTGGCTCCTTTCTCGATCAGTGCCTAGAATCAAAGACTGCCAAGATGCTTTTTCACAAAGTGGGTGAAAATGACCTCATTTTCCAGATTGAGAGATTAAGGCAAAAAAAGACTTAAGTCATCCAAGACACAAAATAATGGACGCCAGAGCCCAGAACGGAATTACGGTTCCCTCTGTTGTACTTTTCTCAGGATTTCCCCAGATTTGACCTCAGCTGAATACTGAGCCTGATCACAATTAAACAGGAATTCTTTCCCTTTGTTATCTAAAGCCAATTTCACTGAAATAAATCTGATTTAGGAGAAAGCCTGTAGGAGTGGATGTTCCCTTATGTTCTCAATCTCTTCCCAGATTGCACCGGGGAGCACGCTGTCAAATCACTTAGACAAACCAGTGCACAACTGACTGACTGTTCAAAAACGTAATTAGGATTTATTCTCTAAGGATAATGAGTAGTAGTAATTTCTGAACAGCTAACTTCATCTTTTTCAGGTTTCTTATTTTTAAAAACTGACCTTTTGTCATTTTATATAGTTCGTTTGGTTAGAAGGTGAATTACTAGTTTGTAGTTCCGTGATTATCATCGAGCGTGAAAACAGCTATTGATTCCTGATAGAGGTAAAGAGAGAAAGAATGTGATCTGAGCCCAAATACCATGGTCCTGCACTGCCAGATTCTCAGAACAGGCTTGGTAGAGTCAGTGCAGGACAGATAACATCCTACCAGACTGACTGCCTTAAGGAAATTGAATTCCTTCTCTGGAAATAGAGCCCCAGCCCTCCACGGCCTCTTCATGTCTCCCTGACATCCTTCTGCCTCCTCAGAGAGCCAGGAGCAGGGAGTGGCTGTGGGGTAGGATGGCCTTCCTAGCCTTCCTAGCCTGGCCTCTTGACGCCAAGACCTGACCTTTTTCTCCTGGATCCTTACCCTTGTCTTGTGCTCAGAGGGAGATGACAAATCAGTTAAGAGAGAGTGAGAGCTGCCCAGTCCAAGTGTGAAGCAATCATAAATTCCCCTCCATCCCTCTCCCTCAACACAAATAGTCTTTAGGCAAAGGAGCCACTTCGTGAAATGTTATCCTGCTCCAGACACACCTTTTGAATGTGGCCCTGTTCCCAGCCAGCCAGGCAGCCTGCCACGCGGCAACTCGGCTGTGCCCACGTGGAGCACGCCCTGAGAGGGACGGTATGACACAGGCAGGGGCAGCTCTAGCTGAACACTGCGGCTGGCCCGCGCCTGGCCCTTCCACCCAGCACCCTCTCTGCCCAAGGCATCCTGGGTGTAGAGGGAGTATTGTGGCTTCAGGTGAGGATAAATGTGTCTGTAGACATCTGCGGGAATGCCTTCCTCCCAAGCCTTCTCTTTAGCAGCCAGATGACAGGAAAAGGACACTTCCTTGGGTTAAGGGGATTCAGGGGTTAAGCTGGTTTTCTGGCAGAAGTGATCAAAGTATCTGAGCTGTGTGTGCTTTTTCCATCACTTGTGTCCATCTTCAAGATGTTGTAAGCTGAAAAGAGCTAGAGTTGCTTGTTTCAGTCAGAAAGCAGCATCCTTGGCCAGAAAGTTGGAAGGGAAAGAAGTTCTGGTTCTAATGCATGAGAAGTGGGCTCTTGCCCTGTCACCTCTTGTACACACGCAGTGTCCTCACTTAGCACCATGGCCGTCCAAGCACTGGGCTTTGGGGTAGGCAGGTGCCTTTTCCCTGAATTAGCAGTAGCTTACCACCCATCTCATCACACTGATTCAGCAGTTCTTTGGTTTGATGCAATATGGTGCAATAGTGACAGCATTTTCTGGGAAGGACAAGGGGCTGTTTTGGTCTGTTCCATTCATCTGGTTGTATTTATAAAAGCACCTGGGCTTGCCTCATTCCAGGAAGCAGTGATTCACAGTTCTGTCAGATGGAGAGACCTGGCTGGCATTTTGTTGGACTGAACCTAAGCTTCTGCCTGCCTGTGGGCTGTCATCAGAATATGTCTGAGAGACCCTGTGCCCCGCCTGGCCCCAGCTGACCCAGAGCCCCATCCCTTGACCCTCCAGACTGGGGGGCGAAGGGGCGGCGGGGGGAGCAACTAAGGAAAGGAAAATAGTAAAGACTTTGAGACTTAACTGCCTCAAGAATTCAGAGAATTCTGTGCAGCTTCCTGACTGTGTGGACTGTTTGTGTGGGGGCACAGGGCTGCAGGGGGAGTAACAGATTCTTTGATTCCTATTTGGAAATCTCTGGGTGTACTGTATTGATTTTTAAAAATATGAACAGCGGAGCACTAACACAATTGCAAGGAACCTAGGGTTAAACATCCCTGAGAGGATTGCTATTAAAATCAATATGCAAATGCAGTTGTATATTTAGATAGTTGTGGCCCCCTTTGAAGAAAAGCAGATATATGAAAATGGGATTTTAAAAAAACTAGATACATTGGGAGAAATTATTCCCATTACAAAAGGATTATTTGCTTTACCAAAGGATTCACTGCAGGGTTCCTTCTAAATAGCTCCCTTAAGGCATTTAAAACAGGATCTGATTTACGCAGTTTTTCCAGAATGCTTTTATGTAAAGAAAGGCACACCTGTGATGGATACAGAAATCGTTTTGCAAGGGTTTTTTTTTTTTTCCCACCCTATCTTACTATCTTTACAGAGAAATTTCTTTCAACATCGAAAATGTGATTACACAGATCTTTTAAACAGCTACTTATGTTTGTACTTCTGAATCTTAATAAGATTCCAGTCTTTTTTATGCTGATTTTTCAGTCTCAAGGTTGAGGTACGGGTGTGTGTTCTTGTATCTGAGATATTCTGGAGCTGAGTGAGGAGGGTGGTCTGGTCCTTTTCTTTAGCTTCATAAGTATTTAACCAATCAAAGCAAATTGCTTTCTTAAGAGAAGGAAGAAGGGCCCATAAAAGTTGAAATTGGGTTTAAATTTACATAGGCTTCTTAGTGTAACTAAAAAATAAAAAACAGGGCGCCTGGGTGGCTCAGTCGTTAAGCGTCTGCCTTCGGCTCAGGTCATGATCCCAGGGTCCTGGGATCGAGTCCCACATCGGGCTCCCTGTTCGGCGGGAAGCCTGCTTCTTCCTCTCCCACTCCCCCTGCTTGTGTTCCTGCTCTCGCTATCTCTCTCTCTGTCAAATAAATAAATAAAATGTTTAAAAAATAAATAAATAAATAAATAAAAAATAAAAAACACTTTAATATCACATTCTTTTATAAAACAGTTTCCCTCTTTGCCAGCTTAGGATTGTTGTTCCATAAACGAGAAACTGAGCACAGAAAAGAGATTTCTGCAAGGTCACCTAGTGCCTTTGGCTGAGTGGAGAATTTTCAGCCTACCAGTCTGATTTTTATTCTAAGCTTTGAAGGTCTCACCCCTCCCCCGAAATCCTCCACCATAGGATGTGATCTGCCCGTCCATAGGGTGAGGGTCCCCTCCTCCTGCTCTCCTTCAGTGTCATGGCTGGGTAAAAAACACCTCCTGCTACAGAAATCAGCTCTCTCCTCGGAAGCTTCTCTCCAGCTTTGACCCCATGGAGGAGAAATGTGGCTTTTCATTATGTCCTGGCCCCAGGAACACCTGACAGGCTGCTGCCCTGTGGACACTGGTGGGTCAATTTAACTTGTTTCATTTAAAGGGCATTGGCTCTATATCACTTCTCGGCCTTTTGGCTAAGATCAAGTATAGTATCTGTTCTTATCAGTTTAATATCTGATACGTCCTCTATCCGAGGACAATATATTAAATGGATTTTTGGAATTAGGAGATGGAATAGGAGCTTGCTCCCATCCACTGCACTCGTCGACTTGCTATTGCCGTACTTCCAGGAACCGTGCACCCACTCTGGGGGAAATTTTAAAAATAAAAACTGAATTTAAAAAGAGCATGGGCTCTGAAGCCAGAGTATCTAAGCCCAGATCCCAGCTCCGTGGTTTCCTAACTTCGCAGCCTTGGGCACGTTACTTCCCTTTTTTGTGAGTTGGTTTCCTCATCTGTAAGGTAGCCATCTTTGAGGGTGTTTGCCAGGATTAAAGGAGAGGAAAGGTACTTCAACATTTCTAGCACATAGCAGCACCACGGTAATGTTAGCTCTCCTTATTTGATCAGACTAGTACTGCCCCTTCTGGATTCAGCTCTTTATGTTAAAATATTTTTAACTCTAAGGTTGGATTTTTAGGAGTTCATGGGGACTTTTTATTTGGGGAAGGAAGAGATGGGAGTAATCTACCTTTCTTCTCCCATTTCAGCCTGTTCCTAAAGTAGGATTCTAGAAAAAGAATGACTTTCCTCCCTGTAGCATATTCTTAAACACCCTCACACACGCACACAACGACTTGCTTTCCTAAAAACCCTGAGGCCCTGCAATCTGGCTAGAAAAGAAAGAAAGCCATTCCAAGATATTTAATTGTACAGGGAGCTTACAGGATTGATCGAGAGCTTAGCTTTTTACAATAGTCCAGTGAATAAGAAATGCTCCTGACAAACGATCAATGATAGGATAATCACTCTTTATCCCCCTCCTCATTCTTACCTTCTTTCTTTCAGGAGAACAGGGTTCAGAAGTCAAAAATCTTTATAGACACCGCTTTTAAATTAAGCAGAAAATAGACATTGACATATTTGTTAATCTCCCCTAAATCATTACCAGGGCTGGCTGCTTTGCTGTACAAGGAGAGAGGGGCCCTCGGTGTGCTACACAAGGGTCTAACTAGCTTAAGAGCAGCCTTTTATTTTTAGAAAATAAAATTTAGCAAACCTTTTCTCGCCCCCACTTAAAGCACACAAATCCTTGACTTTCTCTTTTGCATTTTAAAATACACACATCCTCTACTTCTGTCTGTTCCTTGCTTTGATGCTTTTCTGAGATAGGTCTTGAACTGTGATCAGAGGCATTAAGGAAGGAATCAAACAAGGCAACGTTTGGGGGAATTTCTGTGATCTTCCTAGTCTCAGGAGGGCCAGAGCATTGCAGGTGTTTATTCTGTTACTCTTTTAAAGCTCTGGAATAGCTTGACTGGGTAGACAAGACCTTTGTTAGTCCAGGAGGCAGCCTTCTCTGTCCCTCCAACTTGGTAAAGCCAACACCTTGTTTCCAGGATGCTGTACTCCTGAGCCCAGAAGTCCTCCCTCTCTGCACCCAGTGCTGAGCTGTGCTCTTAACTCCTTTCCTAACACAATGAACCAAACTCTCCAATTGATCTGCCCTTCTGTGGCCACTGCCGGGATTCCTGCTTGGCCGCTGTTGGTGCCATTTCATGTGGAAGAACACAAGCTTTGGAGATAGCCAGACCCAAGTGTAAATCCTGACTGCTACTTAAGAGTTGGATGCCATTGGGCAAGTAGCTTTACATTTCAGAGCCGTGGTTTTTCTCATTTGTAAAATAGATGCACTGTCTGTAAGGTTCGGTTGTTATAAGGATTAGAGACAATGTACGTGAAGCAACTTGGAAAGCGCTCAGTGACATTGAGGTCTACAGCTTGGCAGCGGTGTTAACAGCTGACCCGACCTAGGTCTGAATTGTGCATGGTGACTTACGAGCTATGTGATCCTGAAAGCAGTGTGGTGCCTGGCACATAGTAAGTGCTCAGTAAATGGTACGTGTTCTATATGGTACAGGTGTACACATATATGTACACATACAGATATACACATATGCAAGCACAGTGTTGGTTATTTACCCAGAGGGAGGATGTTCTAAAGGTCTGGAACATCCTATTCATCCATATCCTTGCTCCTGCCATCCCTTGTCCCTGGCAGGGCTGTGATTTTACCTGCTGTTGTATTAGTTCTTGATCTCACACTAACATGAGGAGCTACCCTTAAATCTTAGGCCTGCCCAGCAGGTTTCAGGGACTCTGGGGTTGGAGCATGAGTGGGGGGGGAGTGGATGCTCAGGGTGCTCAGGGCTGTGACTGCTTGCCAACCAGTACAGAAGTGTTGTAAGACTAAAGTCCCACGGTACAACCAGTCTCCGGCCTGAACATCACTGTGCCTGAGTGTGGCTCTGGACTAGCCTATTTCTACAACACAAGAGCAAACAACGTGCTCTCCCAAGCTCAGACTTACCGTTTGATTAAGGAGTAAAACATACAGTCAGGTGACTCACAGAGGATACTAAGCACTCTGCCCTTAGTGGGAAGTGTGCATAATTTCTAAGTCATGGGCAGCCTTAGACTGAAGAGTGGAAAACAAGGAGGGTAGGGGGGCAAGTGATGTAGAGAGAAAGGCCCAGTGCCTTCCAGGTCCCGTGTCACAGAAGCCATCTACATGAACTTTTAAACACTCCCCAACAGCATCAAGAGGACGAGTTCTTGGATCACTGTAATGAGCGAGTCTAAAGCCACTGCTTTCTTGTATGATGGGGAGATGGCTCCTGACTCACAGAGTGAAGGAAACATTTCTGTTTCACCCTGGCAATCAAGGAACCAGGTCTGGGCTGGTATTAAAACTTCACTTTGGGTGTTCTGAAACAGTGCAAACAAATGACACTGTGTTCATATCAACATGAAGGTGGGTGAGTGGAATGTAAAGAAAGTTGAAGGAGGAATATTTAGTGAGTAATGCTATGGGCCACACTCTGTCTTAGGGACGTGGGATATAAAGAAACAATACAACAAACATGGCTGATTCAGGAGATAATCTCATAAACAGATGTAATGTGGTAAATATGATGATCAGTGTTTACAAAAATATTAGGACAGGGGCGCCTGGGTGGCTCAGTTGTTAAGCATTTGCCTTAGGCTCAGGTCATGATCTCAGGGTCCTGGGATTGAGCCCCACTCAGCAGGCAGTCTTTTTGTCCCTCCGCCTCTGCCCCTACCCATGCTGTCTCTTCTCTCAGATAAAAAAATAAAATCTTTTAAAATATTAGGACAAAATTTAAAAAAAAAATCTTAGGCATGCCTAGGAAACCGTGTCTGACCTACAGAGCAGGAATTATTGGAGATGTTGTCTTGGTCTCAGTTATGGAATGGGGCTAAGACGGAACTTCAGCTGTATCAGCCAGGAGCCTGCCATCATCATTTAGCCTTTCCTGAAATGAACGAGATTCTGCTACTGAAGCACTTCCTTGTCTTCTGGCCCAAGTAAGCAAGAAGAGACAAGATAACATAGTGTCCCAAATCTCTGGGGGCCACGCTGCTGTATCTGAGACCTGGCTCTGCCCCTTGCTAGTTTTGTAACCTTGGTGAGTGACATAAATTCTCAGTGCCTCAGTCTGCTCACCTGTAAGATGAGGATAGTAAGAATACCAGCTTTAAGGTGGTTGTAAGGATTAAGCGAGTTAGTAGATACAAAGCACTTAGAATAGTGCCCCGTACCCCACAAATACTAACTTTGACTTCTGATTTTAGGCATCAGGGAGCCAGGAAAAACATTTTTTTAGCTTGGCTTATTTTTTAATTTTCCATTTGATATAATTTCACCAAACAAGTTCCTAGAAGAGTACAAAGGACTTCTGATGCCTTTTTCTTAGATTTACCTGTTGGTAACATCTTGTCCCATTTGTTTTATCGTTTCCGCGTGCTCATGTACATGTGCTCACTTACGCACTCTCCACACACACACTGTTTCTGCGAACCATCTGACAGTCATTTGTAGACATCATGCTCCTTTATCCATAGATGTTTAGTGTGTGTTTCTAAGGACACAGACTTTCTCTTATGTAACCCAAGACACTTATCTACATCAGGAACTATAACATTGATACAATACTACTCTCTGATTCATGATTCATATCAAGATTTTACCAGTTGTCCCAATAATGTCCTTTATAGACTTTTTTCTTTTTTTGTGGTTCAGATCTGAGATCTAACCCTAGACCACACACTGCAGCCTGTTTTCAGTTATTTAGCCTGTCATCATCTTGACTTTTTTTTTTTTTTTTTTAAATACAGACCATGTTTTTTTGGGGGGGGTAGGATTTTCTTTTTTTAAGATCTTATTTATTTATTTGACAGAGACAGAGAGAACACAAGCAGGGGGAGCGGCAGGGAGAGGGAGAAGCAGACTCTCTGCTGAGCAGGGAGCCTGATGTCCTCGATCCCAGAACCCTGGGATCATGACTTGAGCTGAAGGCAGATGCTTAACCAACTGAGCCACCCAGTTGGTTGTGGTAATCTCCACACCCAACATGGGGCTTGAACTCACGACCCTGAGATCACGAGTCACATGCTCCACCGACCAAGCCAGCCAGGCACCACAGGCCCCTTTCTTGTAGCATGTTTCTCAATCTGTGTTTGGTTTATATTTCCCCATGGTTAAATTCAGATAACGCATTTTTGCAGGAATATTGCAGAAGTGTTATTTATGATCAGGACATCATATCAGGAGGCATATGTCGGTTTTTCCTATTCTTGATGGTAATTGTGATTACTTGTTTAAGGTTTTGTTGGCTAATAGTAATTTGTGAGGGGATACTTTGAGACAATGTAAATATTCTGTTCTTCATCAAACTCTCACCCACTAGTTTTAGTATCCGTTGATAATTCTTGGCAGAATCAGTTGCTGTGACAGTGGTAAAATGGTGGTTTTCTAATTCCATCATTCCTTCTACGTATATTAATTATTATTCTGCTGGAAGGGAGGACTTTCCCTTCCCTCTTCCCCTATTTAATTATTTATATTAGGATGGACTCACAGGTTATTTCATTCCATAAATATTCTGGTAATTAATATCATCCTATTTTTGATAAATTTGATGCTCAGACTGTCCCAGATTTGGCCAGTGGGAACACGTTCAACCCGGCTCCTATGTCCTTTTAACACGTCCCAATCACTTGAGCGTGGTCTTGCTTTTTATGACTGTATGTTCCAGGCTCATCTTCTGTTTTTCCTGCCCCAGCCCTGGAATCATCCACTGTTTCTCCAAGGAGTCTGGGTTCCTCTTACTAGAGAAGGAAAAATGTTTGCTTCCCTGTCTAGGGTGTTACAACTGAGATAATCTCACCTCAGAAGAAATCAGTTGGCTCTCTTCCCATCAATTCTTTAGGCAGAGCCGCCCCGGAATTGGATGGGCCTTCATCTCATCCCATAGCCCTGCTCTGCTTGGCGTGGAAAGAAGGCTGCTGAGTGTTAGGGCCCCAGTGTGATAGGTCAACGATTGCCCTCTGTGTGAGACCCCAAGAGGAGATAGCTGGCAGCTCTCTTCCTTGTGGTTTTCAAGTAGTGATGGGCTTAAAAAAAAGGAGGTGGAGGTGGGCATCTGAAAAACCTCATAAAAATGAAACTGGGTCCTGTGGCTACATCCCTGTTCTATTAACATGTGTTTATCTATAATACTTACGGCTCACTCAGCAGCCCAAGGCTGTTTATGGCATATGATTCATAGTGGCATAAAAAGCAAGGCCTGTTTCCAGACAGACATGCCTGAAATAGACCTTTCTCTTCTGCAACCCATCACCCGTGGTCATGTATTTATTTGTCAGCTTTGGTGACAAAGCACTTCAGGTTGTCCCCAACACCAGGGGCTGTCACCTATTGCTCCTTCAGCTAGACTTACTCCTCTTTACTAGGCAGGCAGCTAAATTTTCAGTATTGATTACAAGTCCCTTCTGAGAGTAATTAGGAAGAAAAGCATAACATAGCACCTCTACTGGGACGCCACTGACTGAAGGCAGGGGTCGGCGGGGGGGGCGGTGTCTGGGGAGGGGGCTCCTCCCTGTTACAAGGAATTCCAGATTTCTTACAGGAATCTGTTGAATGAGGGTACTGTGTGCTTAAAAGCTTAGTGATCCAAATGGGATTTGTAGGCTGCCTTTCTCTTTTCCCTTCTTCCTTCACTTTTAGCCTAAGAACTAGAATGTCTTTCTCTCTCTGGTCAGGGGTTGGCTCTGGCAGTAGCAGCCCAGCTGTAGACTAGGAAGCTGGCTAATCTAACCTGTTGAGCTGGCAGAAGACACCCAGGTCTGGCTCTAATTAGAGTACATTCTACTGGTTTCAGGTTAAGAGTTTTCAGACCTGAGATTAGAAGCCGTGGCGTAACAGCAGCTTGCAACTTTAGGAGTCCTTGGGCGGGTGACTTGTGTGGACATGGGAAAAGGGGCTGCTGGTCTGGGCCTGGAGGCGTAGCGACTGCTCCCCACCCTGCCCCGCATGCACAGTAGTCAGGCCCGGGCCTGGTGTCTCGCCTGGGGAAGGAGGGGCCTGGCTGTGACTCAGTGAGAGACACAGGCCCCCAGGCGGTTGTGTGCACCTGCTCAGAGAAGGACTTGGGGAAGGGGACTCCCATAGCTGCTTCTACAGTTGTGACCTCCACAGGGAAAGGAGGACATGGTAAGATAAGGACCAGTCTGGCATCTCATAGAGTTCTGTTACTCAGCAAAGAGGTGGTGAAGACAATGGAGAGCCAGGCCACAGGCGCGCGGGTCAGGTGGGGGGGATGTTTTTGAGCTTCCCATGACTATGGCTGCTTCTGTGCAGAGAGATTCCTGGTCGTCGCAGAGTGTGACGGGCAGGTTTACTTAATTGCAGGCACCCCAGAGCTAAGCCCAGCTGAGCGGAAGGAGCTGGAGAACAAGTTGAAGGAGCGGGAGGAGTTCCTAATTCCCATTTACCATCAGGTAGCCGTGCAGTTTGCTGACTTGCACGACACACCAGGCCGGATGCAGGAGAAGGGTGTTATTAACGTAAGTACAGCAGTTGCCACTTCCCCTGACTTGTCAGAGCCCTGCGAGCAGGCAAGCGAGCGTGTGTCTCGTGCACATAGGCTCACCAGCAGGAAGCTGTTAGGGTTGGACTGAGACAGCTTGTGCAGATCAAACCATTTTCAATTTTTTTGGAGAGACTTTTCCCTTTTTTGTGTATCCGTTGTCAGCCTAAAACGATTTCTGGTTTACATGGCCATGGACCCCTCAGAAGGCAAGCTCCATTTTACTGGTGGGAAACTGAGTCTCACATGCCTCCTCTGGGGAGAGCTGCGCGGGTGGTCGTCAGGCTGTGGATTCAGTGTCAGGGTTCCAGCAGCAGCCAGTTCACATCTGACCTGCGTGCAAGTTGTTTGAGCCATTCTGCTCCAAACCAGTTCCGCACTGTCTCATTACCTGGAGATTCACAGCCGCCCTGCCAGAACATCCCAGCCTCGGGTGGGGCTCGCATTGACGGGGCCATGGCCGGGCGCAGTGCCCTGGGCCGGGGGCTGTAGCTCCCACCTGGGGAGACGGCAGCAGGTGCTCGAGCACCGGCCAGCTGTTAAGTCTCTGAGGGGCCTGCTAGAGAGGATGGGTTTTTGTGCCGGTGGAGCTCCCTCTGGACTGGGCACCGCGCAGAGCTTGGGGCTGCGGTGGCTGAGCATGTTCCTGTGTGTACGTAGGACATCCTGGACTGGAGGACAGCCCGCACTTTCTTCTACTGGAGGCTGCGGCGTCTCCTGCTGGAGGACCTGGTCAAAAAGAAAATCCACAACGCCAACCCAGAGCTGACTGACGGCCAGATCCAGGCCATGTTACGGCGCTGGTTTGTAGAAGTGGAAGGGACCGTGAAGGTAGGTGGATGCCCTCAGAGGAGCCTTCGTGCTCTGCTCCTTATCCCCACCTGAGGATCCCCAGGCCTCTCAAGGCAGAAGTGGAAGGGAAGCCCACAGGCATCAGCCCTGTCTCCTCCCCATACAGAGACATGTCATGATAGAGGTCCTAGGACATTTTTTGCTGCTCATTCTGTCCTTCAGCAAACCTTTTTGAAGACTTACTATGTACCAGACACTGCATTAGGCCCCGAAAGTGACAGAGGCAGATGTTCTTCCTATCCACACCGAGCCCACCATCTCGAGGGAGAGATGGATTGACCAAGACGTCATGTACAACAGTGTGGCTGATATCAAACATAGCACACCCAGGACATCATGAAGCACAGAGAAGGGCACCTGAGCCACTCTGCGGGAAGGAGGAGGAGAGTTAGGACTTCCAGAAGTGGTGTCTCAGCAGACCTGAAAACAAAGTAGGAATGAACCAGCAGAAAAGGTTGGGATGGGGGTGAGGAGTAGGGGGAAGGTAGGAGGAATGTTCCAGGAAAAAGGAATGACATGTTTCAAGGCCTGATAGCAAGAGTATCATGCATCCAAAGCACTGCAGATATTTCAAGATGGCAAGAGATCCCAAGAGATTGGGATTGTGCTGGGCCATGGAAGGTGTGCTGAGGGTTTGGACTGCGGTCTGTGGGGAGCCACTGAGGTATTTAAAGCAGCAGAGTGACGTGTTCTGATTTGTGTTGCAGAAGACCACTCAGGAGGCTGGATAGGGGGTGGAACTTCAAGGGTCAGGAACAAGAAGCCTAATCGGAGGTGATGGTTATGTAGGCAGGAGGTGCTGGAGCCTCAACTGAAGAGCTTCTGGTTTCAAATCTGAGCTGGAAGGAAGTTTCCCCCCTGCCTGCAGGGAACCATGAATCCGGCATCTTCTTGGGATGATCTCATGGAGAGGACACAGGGCTTGGACCAGTGCCCCCACTGAAATGGTGTCCCTGGTGCTCTGGCCCCAGGGCTGGGCTGGGCTGGGTCTGAGCCCAGGTTGACGAGACACCAGCGTTTGCCCCTGGAATTGTGGGCTGCACAAGACAGTCCATAAAAGGGTGGGAAGAAAGAGTTGGAACTTTTATTTCTCTATTTACTTTTATTAAGAAAAAGAAATTGACCTTTATTGGTAGTTATTATATGGGTTAAAAGTAAATCATATGTCATATATCCATTTTATCAGAATATCGATAGTATATGCTGAAAATGTCTTTTCCTGATAGTTGTTTTGATCAGAACATTTGGTGCCTCCTGGGTTAGCGTGCTGAAGGAGGGCAAGCCCTTGAGCCTCTTCCTGCAAAGTGTTTCTTAACGTCTCTGTCGACTGTTCTCAGGAAGGAACTCCCAGGATTTGCCGTCATTGTTAAAGCCAGTGAATCTGGGTGCTTCTAAGATTCACCTCTGTGTTAAGCCTACCCATTTCTTTACGACTGAAAAGCTTCTTTAGATAAATATTTCAGATGTGCAGCGGGCGAGCGCAGCCTTATGCGACACCTGGTTCAGGTTAAGGTCAGTCTGTGGCATCATAATTGAGTGAGACAATTTTGTCAGTGGCTACTGGCAGCTTCTAGTGGAAGTTGGCATTGAAAGTCACGCAAGTGTAAAATAAGAGGTTGTTCTCCAGTTAAGAGTGGCCGGCTAGGTAAATGGAGTGTGTGTGTGTGGCCAGGAGCAGCCCGCACCGCCTTCCTACCACATTAGTCAGTAATGGACGTGCACGGCCTCAGTAAGCACAAGGATGAGGAGAAGGAATAGCTTCTCTCCGAGCATGAAGCGAGTGGATAGGCCCTTCAGTTGATCCTTAGCATCCTGTAGCCAGGGGACAGTGCGTCTGGAGAAGCAGGTCCTTGCTGTCTCGTAGAGCTGGAGGGAACAGTGGGCTGTCTATACACAGACCCAGCTGGAAATCGAGTGCAGGAGACAACCCCAGCCCCATAGGGCAGGAGGAGGCTGCCTGAGGCACTGGGAGCCAACTGTACCCAGGCATTTAGGCTGTTCCTTCCCTCCCTCCATCTACAAAAGACCGCATTCTCTTGAGCTCTTTAGTCCAGGAGGACAGCTGAGGAGAGAAAGGAAGGGCAGGGATGCTGGGATGTGGCTTTGAAACCTCCTTCCATATTCTGTAGGCTCAGCAGGACTAGTTGAGTGTGGGGTGGCTGATAAAATCTGTCGCGCCCTTGAGAGAAGGAAGTGTTGCACAGGTCAGAAGCGGTCTGTGCTGCCTCTGAAGGGCTGGCATGGAATCAGCTCTGTATTGGGGAATGGCCTGAAACCTTAAAAATGTCACCCCTCCGCCCCCCACTGGTTCTTCAAACAGTGATAGATATTGTGCACTGGGTCTCAAGTGCAAACACCAGCCAAGTCTAGACCTTGGCTTTGCACCAGGAAGTGACCCTCTGATCCTCTGGTTACTGGCAGGGAATGGCATTTAGTGATAGGCATCTCTGAGCCGTGCTGTGTGTTCTTTTGTCCCAGAGAATTTTTTTTTTTTTTATCTCCATCCTGAAGAAACAGATTGAGGGACAGAAAATTTGAAGACACTGTGATGTTATGTGACTTGGCAGGGCAATTCTTTTGTTTCCCATAGAGGAATCTGTTCCCGGGAGTCACGGGACTCTGTGGGAACCCACTGGAACAGTCCTGCTGTAGGAAATAGTAAGGTTTATGGTTCAGGGCTTCGCTGCAGAGAGAAGCAAAGCATCACTGCAGCTCCCTGAAAACAGTACCAAGAATTTCAGTTTAAATTGGGTCATAGGAATACAGTGCGTGTCTGTTGTGCAGGTAGGTTCTCTGTCTCGATTCTTAGATCCACAGTCTGAGGTATGTGGAATTTCAAAGACTGGTTTTTTTCCCCCCAAGCCCCAGTAGTAGAAACTGAGATGGGAACTGTGTGGGGCCATGAGCAGAACGTGGTCTTTGGAATCTCACAAATGTGGTGCATCCCAGCCCTGCTGGCTTGGACGTGGTATTTATTTAAGCCTCCGTCCCTTCCTGTGTAAAATAGAGAAGATGTTTCTTTCACGGGGTTCGGTGAGTTTTAAATGACATGATAAAGAAGATATGAAGCACAGTGCCTGGCACTCAGTAGACACTCGAGATGCCCGTTTGCTCCTCTTCTCTCAGCTCAGCACACGTCAGAGGGTAAACTAAGAGCTACAGACGTGTGACTTTGTGATCGTGGCAGGAGTCGTGAGCACGGTCTATTCTCAGTGCGTGTGCTTTGATGTGGTTTGCTCTAACTTACCCGTAATCTAGGGTGCCAAAATTCGTTCTTATGATTCAGATCATTTACCACCCATTCACTGTACTCTGGATTTCCAGACGAGATGGTCAGTCAGTGGAGGCCGCTGTGAGGATGACAGAGGAAAAAGCACCAATGATAGGGTTATATGATTTCCCCTGTCCCCGAGGCCTGGCCTCGAGCTACCCCTGGACGAATCTCATGCACCACACTTTTGATTTTAGGCCAGGGAAGGAGGAGGGAAGGCAGAACCTAGAAAACATGTTTTTGGCCCTGGATGGGGCTGAGACTGGAGTAGCTCTGAGGAGACGGGGTCCGCAGGCCACCCCAGCTCACATGGGTATTTGCTATTTTACTCCAAAGCCTCAGAAAAAACTCACATTGCCGGAGGTGTCTCCAGATAGCTCCCAAGATGAGTGATTTACAGGGCATGGTAATCAGGACTCACATCCATCACACAGTGCCCTGGTCATTCTCTGGTCCTCCTGTACATTGAATAAGGAGGACTTAACAGCTATCCAATACTTAGAAAGGAAACTTTCTAAACAGGTCATTTAGATTTTGTGCGATAGACTAATTACTACATACAATTAGTGAGACTGCGTAGTGCCTGAGATACTTACCCACTGATGCAGAGAAAGATAAAGCATCCGCTGAACATTTATTGTAAGGCCTAGCGTTGTGATGTTTAATTATCAATACTTTATCAGTATTAAAATGTTCTGATTGGGATGAGTGTGAGACAGGTGACTTACGAGCCCAGGCCTGTCATGAGATTAACAGTCCAGCATTTTACACTTGCTTTTAAAATCCACATTGGAACACTGGGAATAATCAGCCACGTTTTCATAATTTTAAGGAGGGAAATGATAAGGGCTTTCTTTCTGGGAATAGGGTTGGCCTGTCCTTCTGGATGGCTAGGATGATGAGTCTTACATCTTTGTTCTAGGAGGGGCAGACAAGGAACCGTAGCCTCCCTAATTCTGTGGAAGGGAGCCTTGCTCTTTCCCGGTGATCTCAGGCCACAGCAGTACCTTAAACCCTCCCAGACCCGTTAAGAACACCCTGTGGCACTCTGGGTGCTTATGTTTGTTTATTCTTGCTACAAATGCTATTGACTAGGATTTGCGACCCCTTCACCTTGGTGTATTCTGCTGTGATGGAAACTTTACTGAGGTTTGGCTTGGTGGTTGTCATCCAGTTCTATTTTGAGCGAACAGCAAGTCTTTCATACGTGGGGCCGTTTTTGAGAGCCTCAACTCCAAAACTTGGAATGTGTTGCCTTAATCCTGTCGCGGAACTTTTTAAATGTTTAATTTAAACACCTAGCATATTCTGTGGCTACGGGAGGGGAAGGCAGAAGAGTTTTCTCTAGAGGGTAGCTGGCTTTCCAGCATAGTGTCTAAGCATCGTTAGAAGCAGGCATCTCGTTAGCTAATACATTACACCAATCAAGGAGAGTTATCTTAAGCCACAATTAATCTGCTCCCTGGCATATGTTGATAGGGAAGCATCATGCTGTTTCTTAATTAAAAGCAAACGGATTAAAAATGATTAATAAGAGTATTAAATATTCTCCTAAACTAAAGGCTTTGGGATTCTTGGGTAAATCTAGTTGTTGTTTTTTTTCCCATTCTGAAACCCAAGAAGCATTCACTGTTTTGTTTTTTCCAACCCCCAAAATCTGCATAAGTAAGGGCATGTGCATAAGTCCTCAAGCCATGGAGAAGTCTATAAATTACCAATGATAGAGATGGACATGTCCGAGTTCGGTGGCAGCGGGTAAGAGTCCCGGTGTATCCAGTCCCTATGTGTGGGGTGCACAGGGCTGGGATGCCAGAGAGACCACTGCATTGTGGGGAAAACAGCACCACCCACCCACTTTGTCAGGAGAGATTGATGTAGCACCTCCTTTCCTTCAGAACAAGACGCTTCCCTGCCCCTTGCCCCAGAGATGGCAGCAGAGTCCTGACCAAGGCTCGGGCTGACACCGGCTTGGCCATCCCACCCTGACGAGGAGAGTTGATCTTTGTAGCCGCTATTCCAAACAGAGTGGGCACGTTGGGGGCCAGAAAGAGAACTGCATAAAAGAACTAGGAAGGGTGCACTGCTGACCCTTAATCCTGGGCTCCTTAATCCTTCAACTGTGACGGACTCCATAAGAATTTTTAGAAATGTGGCAGTCACATGACGTAATAAATAAGCAGTCACAGCTAACTCACCAGCGAAGTTAGAGATGAGGAAGTGAGAGTCTGCAAGAAACCATTCTTTTTGAAGGCATGAAATAGAAAGTTAGAAAACCACACCACACAGCGCTCGGTTTCTAACTGCGTGCTGCCCTTGAAGGGTGGGAAGAAGACACTCCCTCTGTGCCTCGCGGGTCCTGGAGTGACAGCCTTGCTCTGGTGCCTTGCTTGTGTACAGGTTTCCTGAGCCACATCTCAAGCCTCAAAGCCTCCAAGAGTCCCTGATGCACCCACCTATTAAATTATAGCGCCAAACTCATTGTCATTCTGACTTTGACTTCGTTAGTGATAACAGAGAAGGATAGCGCACCTTTAAATGACGAGCTTTGTGTTTAATTACCCAAACAAAATGACATAAATATGAATGAGCCCTAATGGTGGTACTTGGTTTTCCGGAAACCATTAACAAAACGATTCCTAAATGATTTGTAAAGAAAATGAGAGGAGAAGAGAGCAAGGAGAAGGCTATTAGGTTTCTAACACACTCCTGAATTATTATGTAGTCAACTACCTAGGAAATACTCAGCTAAATGATCTCGAAAAAAAGGAGGCACAAGGTGGTTTGTTGAGACTTCCAGGGTTACAGACGCCTTGCCCCTGTGGAATATTCTCATAAAAAGTAAAATGGGGGGTAGGTTTCTGACCTAGTGGCTCTCCCCTAGCAGCAAGACTCCCCCTCCATGCCTCGTTGAAAGAGCCTCCCACAAGCGGGCAACTCATCTGCCAGCTTAAGAATTGTGGCTCACTTCCTCAGAAAAGACACATTTCATTTTAATCTTTTTTTTTTTAAGATTTTATTTATTTAGAGTGCACACGTAAACGGGGGTGGTGGGGGAGGGAGAGAGAGAATCTCAAGCAGGCTCTGCGCTGAGCATGGAGCTGGACGCCAGGCTCGATTTCACGACACTGAGATCATGACCTGAGCAGAAATCAAGAGTTAGATGCTCAACCAACTGAGCCACCCGGGCACCCCTTAATTTTTTTTTTTTTTTAAACAGACATGGACTTTTATTTTTTAAGTTAACTCTACACCCATGTGGGTCTTGAACTCACAACCACGAGATCAAGAGTCACACGCTCTACTGTCTGAGCCAGGCAGGTGCCCCTCAATCAGCACTTGACTAAACAACAATTTGGGCTTTTAACTGTTTCTCTCAAGTCCAGCAGCTGATTACATTCTCTCAGTCTTTGTGGAATAGGTAGAGCCCTAGAATGATAGAACTTGAGTCAGTGTGAGCACTGAGGCCTCCAGGGGCCCAAGAGGCATCTTGTCCCAAAAGAAGGAAAGAGAATGAGGACAGCTCCTGTCCTGAGGCTTCTTTCCACTACAATGCCAACAATAGTGGAGAATCGTGAATAACTATTTTACAGTGAGCAAGCTGTTGGAGTGAACTTTACAGATCATGAACAATCAGGGTGTCCAGCCTGGCCTGGCCCCTGGTGTTTGACCAAGAGTT
Source organism: Halichoerus grypus (assembly GCF_964656455.1). Classification (NCBI taxonomy): domain Eukaryota; kingdom Metazoa; phylum Chordata; class Mammalia; order Carnivora; family Phocidae; genus Halichoerus; species Halichoerus grypus. Next base: position 173,415,529 of record NC_135713.1, read on the forward strand.
GTCTGTCTGCAGGCCTACGTTTGGGACAATAACAAGGATCTGGTGGAGTGGCTGGAGAAACAGCTGACCGAGGAAGATGGCGTTCGCTCAGTAATCGAGGAAAACATTAAATATATCAGCAGAGACTATGTTCTCAAGCAGATCCGCAGGTGAGACCCACAGTGGGGGATTTCTGTAGGAGAAATTGGGCTCGCTTCCTTGGAAGGAGCAAAGATTTAAGAACAAATCGTGAGGTGGTGCCTTACAATCTTTGTGGGTTTTTTTTTTTTCTGTTTGAGACCACTGTAGTTGACCCTCCGATAAAAATAGAACCCTGAAACACAATTCTTTCTCAGCTCCTGGTCCCAAGGCACTTAGTAATCTCCGCTAGATGAAGGCTTAGTTCATTGTGCCCAACTATTAGCTCAAAGTGCAGATCTTCTGACTGGATGAATGATTCTGTGAGAAAAGCTGACTCCATGGCAGCATCGTGGGAAACTACCTCCTCCCCTCCTGCAGCCAAGAGTTTTCAGTATTCTCCATCGGATGAGTGGTGGGGACGGCTGGGGACATTTGTAAATGTCAGTGCAGAAGACAAATTTGTACTCAGATGGACCCATTATTTACAGTTTACCCCATTTGCTTTATCACTTGTGAGTGTGCTTGCTTTCCCATAGATACATGTTCCCATATACCTACTAAGGATAAGTTACACAGATCATGGCCCATCACGGCCCTTTACCCTAAATATTAAAGTGTGTATTTGCTAATATGGATATTCTCTTACATAACCACAGTAGGATCAATTTTAGTACATTTAACATTGATAGAAATTTTGTTTCTTTCTTGAGACAGAGAGCAGAGGAGAGGCAGAGGGAGAAGGAGAGAGAGAATCCCAAGCAGGATCATGCTCAGCACAGAGCCTAATGCAGGGCTCAATCTCATGACCTGAGCCAAAGTTAAGAGTCGGACACTTAACCGACTGAGCCACCCAGGCGCCCCAACATTGATAGAAGCTTATATCTAACCCACCATTTGTAAAACATTGCTCGTTTTGATTTTGTCTGATGTTTTCTCATGATTAGATTCAGGTTATACATTCTCCATATACATGAATATTACATACATGAAGGGGCCTTCACAGGGCACATCTGGAGACATGTCATCTGCCCCTCCTGATGTTAGAATCACCTGGTCAAGATGTTACTCAGTTTCTCCACTGCATAATTACTGATATCCCCCATTGCACCTAATAAGCAATCAGTCAGTCTGTGAGGAGACACTTGAAGGCCATGCAGATATCCTGTTCTTCAGCAGGATTTCCACCTAGATCTAGTATCCATGGAAGGCTCTTGTCTGATCCAGTCTTTACGGCGAGGTTGCAAAAGGATAACTTCCCAACTCTGTGTCCTCCACCATACCCATTCCAGTTCTCCTGTAAGCAAAAAGTCGTCTCTCTTCCTCTAGTCATGTATGTATTCATTAGTCTACATCGATCATGAATTTCTATTTTTTTAATAATTTGCAGTTCATTATTACACTCACTTGAATGTCCAAAATGTCCCAGATTTAGCCAGTGGAAGCACCTTTGTGTGGGTTCCACTTTCTTTGTGACATGCCCCCCATTGCTTTTGTTGGGGTGTTTTGTTTTTTAAGTAATTCCTTACTTTCTGACATAGCAAAACGTGTCAGGTCCATCTTGTACTTGCCTTGCTGCTGGGGACTTGTTTCATGTAGGAGAACAGATGAGGTGAGGTGGTGGCCGAAGTGTGTGCAGTGGGTTCTGTCAGCATGTTATCGGACGGCTCTTAAGCTTCCCTCATCTAGACGCTGCTGCCTCTCTCTTCTTCACCGTCCCCCATCTTCCTCTTCAGCTTGGTACAGGCCAATCCCGAGGTTGCCATGGACTCCATCGTCCACATGACTCAGCACATCTCACCCACACAGCGAGCAGAAGTCGTGCGGATCCTCTCCACGATGGACTCCCCTTCAACGTAGGAAGAGCCTCCTGCCCGTCCCCGCCCTGCCTCTGGAGAAAAGCTGCCTCTTACCGCCGAAGGCACCGGAGACCCAGCCCTGGAATCCAAGTGGCATTTTGCTTCCCCTTGAACGTTTTCAGGTTATGCATGACATACTGGGATATAGGGTCACAGAGCCCCCTGCGGTCACACCCATCCCATTCAGTATTTATTACCTTGTCTGTGACTACAGCCCTCTGCCCCTGCCAGGACCTGAGAAGGCAATGAAGGGTACAAGCCTGTACCATGAGGTCTCACTACACAAAAGCAGGGCTGCTGCTGGCCTGACAGCTCCTTGGTCCCAGTGCAGGGAAATGGGAGGTGTTTACAGGCAGTCAGCAGCCCTCCCTCACCCCTGGCCCCATGAGCCTGCAGCCACAGGCAGCAGAGGAGGGCTCGGGCGAGGAGGAAGCCTCAAGTCCGTTGTTTTTTTTACCTCCACCTTCAGCCCGGTACGCACTAGATACAGGAGAGTTCCCAATTTAATCACACCAAGGGACCTGTTTCTTCTTCATGGAGTGTGAAATCTGCAAGCTCCGTGGGAACTCAAAGATGAGGGCAAAACCATGATCGAAGAAGCAGACCAAGTCAATGCTGGTGATTTAGGGGCCTCAACTGTGGGTTTGATTCTCTTAGAACAAATGGAAGGATGGTTGACCCACCACTACCTTGCGTGTCCCTGCTCACCCAGCTGGTGCACCTGCTGGGAGCCACATAGGCAGTGCAGTACCTGAGCAGGGGCCAAAAAGGAGCCTGGGGGAATGGCCCTTTCCGGCGCTGATGGCAAGTAGTTACTCATGCCACAGGGAGGGGGGCCGGATAGTCTCTCTCTTTTAGGACTTAACTATTAAGCCTGGAGCTTTGATAGTTATAAAAGGTTACTAGTGCCTACGGAGTCTCTCAGCTCTATTTCCAGGGCAACTCTCCTACTCCCTTTGGGTCTCATCTCTTCCTGGAGTGTCCACAAGCAGCAGGTACAGCTGGTCTCCCCACAGCTGTTGAAAGGATCCCTGGTGAAGTGTCTGCTGTCAGCACCGGGAACTGGCCTTCCCCGGTGTGAGCAGGCTTCCAGGGAACAGAGAATCCACATGACCTTAAGATTATCTACAACTCCATCGTGGTGCTCTGTCTTCCAGGCTCACTGGTCCCTCCCTGGCCGGCAGCAGGGGCCTCCTCACCAGTGGTGGAGATAGTTTATTTTCAACAACCCGTTTATTCAAGAAGGAAAGAGTTTACGGATTCCCCCATTGGTGTTCCTAAAGCAAGAGTGGCAGGTGATCAGGGCTGGTATAGCATCTAGTTCTTACGGTGCAGCTAATCGCATTTGTCCCTGATGACCAAGGAGGAAATAAATCACTAAGACATTTTAGTGCAGTGGTATGAATACTTTTGTACAAGCTACAGTTTTGAGCCTTAACGCTAGAGTACGCACACAAGAATGAGCCCCGCCTCCCTTCTTTGGGAACCGTGTGTGCAGACGGGCACCACGTAGCTGGATGCATCACTGACCGCCCGCTGGAGCTCGGAGCCTCGGCCATGCTGCCCTGGTGCAAGGTGCGGGCGTTCGGCACCATCAAAGAGGGCAGGAAGAGGTGGGGAACAATGTTCAGTCCAGAAAGAAGCATCCACTACCGCTGCTATCGGCTTAAGTAAAAATTGGATTCGTCTTGGACCAGGTGATTCTTTTCCGTAATTAGTAAAATTCCACATACCTGTAGGTGGTACAAACCCCTCTGCTCGCCCTGGTATTTCTTCAGAGGCAGGGCAGGTCACACTTGTTTCACCTCTCCCCCTTCGCCAGATTATGACACACTAAGTGAATACGGTTCCTCTCGAGAAGTCTGTTCGGCCTACTCCCCCTCCACCCCCAGAGCGCCTCACTGCAGGTCTTCCCCCGGACAGGGATTTTTCATACAGAGAAGCCAGGAACAGCCATATAACATGAGCAATCTGATATTCCCCCAGCCCATTAATACGCAAGGTTACGGAGCTAGGAGGAGTATAAATGATGTATTGACCAAGACTTGCTTGAGCAGAGATTGCCATATTCACTTCGTTCACAAAGCAGCCTTCACTTGTCTCATTGAGAATTCGATGGACACATACCCTGATGAGCAAGGAGCATCAGTCAAATGTATTTGTTGAAATAAACCTCCACATTTGTAGAAGAGTCACTGTTTGTCATTTCAACCCGTGCCCAGCTACCTCATTCGTGTTCCACTGAGCAGGGGGCTTTCAGCAGAGGTAGGGTGAGCCTCTCTCCGTTACAGGGACAGAAGAGCATGCATGCATTGCTTTTGCAAAGTGACATCGTTCAGAGACTTGGGGGTTTTTCAGATAACATACACCCTTGATGGCCTGGGCAGTTTCAGGGGTGTTCCTCTTGGTTTGCATGATTTTGTGAGATTTTCTGGGTCAAGTGAATAATGAACCATTTTCAGAGCTCACCTCAGGCCAGCTTTATGGAAAGGTTATGTATTCTCTTAATTTAGCTGCTTAATGGATTTTGTTTGGGCACAAAAAGGCAATAGGGGCAGGAATCTCATGCTTGTGTGCCTTCAACCCTCTGCCTCAGTTTCTCTCTGTAAATCCACGTGGTTGAAGCAAAGAGCAAACACCAATCCCTAAACATTTGCAAAGAAAGGTAGAAGCCACAAGACAATAGGGAAGGGAAGCACCGGCCTTTGCTGATAATTAAGCTTCGTATGCTGTGTGTCTGTCTCTCTGGGATGTTTAGCAAAGCAGAGGGTGTTTTTTTTCTAAAATAAAATGTTTTGTTTTAAATGTTTTTATATATATTTATTTTATATGTCTATACAATATATTGTAAATATATATCCACTTGAATCACCTTAAGGTAGATGTTCTTAGAGTAATAAGAAGGGAGATGTGAGGGAAAATTACTACTCTTTGCCACCAGCTGCCGCACTCCATGGGCAGGGAGTCCTGTTCAGCATAGAGGCCTTGGACTTTCTTCCCTCCTCCCTAAGCAGGCAGATGAGAAGCAGACCCCAAAATGTGAACTTAAAGCTGTCCCTGCTCTCAGCCCACACCTGGTGGTGGTGCTGGGGAAGGTCAGCAAGACGAATGGGAAAAGATTCTGCTCCTGCCTCCGGGAACTTTCCTTACACATAGAGTGCTTTCTTCTGTTGGGGAGTGATATTTCTTTCATTGGTCTTTTTAATAAAAGAAAATTTAAAACCTTCACTAGTATTACCGGGATAGTAAGAAAAGCTAGAACAGCAGGGATTCCGAGATCTAGTCCCAGGCCCACCGACATTTCCCCAACTGAAAAACAAGGACACGGTGATGAATACAAGTGCCTAATTACCATCACAGGGAGGACCCCTTCTGTGCTCCTTCCAATGTGCTGGTCTTGGCGAGAAGCCTAGAGAGAAACTGGGCTGGGAGGTGAGCTCAAATGCTGGCTCCTTGGCTGAGAACTGCAAGGCCAAAAGCTGAGCCCACCTGATCCATACAGTGAGGCAGAAAGTGGTAAGGGCCACGTGAGTGGTGCAGACAATTAAGGGCCAAAGCCTCCTGGCAAAGAGCAGTTTCCAGATAGGAAAGGAAGGCAAGGTGTCTCAAGTCAGAGCACTGACATTTGCAAAGTTCTCAAGGGACACTAGGAACTTTGGAGAGGAACACAAAAAGTGCTGTGGGGTAGGATGGACAATGATATCTGGAAAAAAGCAAGCAGGTAACGGATCATGGATCCTTTTAAGTGCTAGGCCCAGGAAGAAGATACATCCTGGAGAGAGTGGGAAACCTTTGGTGGTTTGGGGGCATAGGAAGACTGGGTACAAAAGTTTAGAAAGCAGCCTGAGGGAAAAGACCACCAGGGTGTGTGCCGAGAAATCCAGCTTCAAGCCCAGCTCCATGTGTGTGTCAGTGAGCTGGGGTCACCTAGGATAGTCAGCCCAGGCCACCCCAGGAGGCCTAGAGATAATAAGCAACTGTCAGCTATTTTCAATACTCCAGAAATCCTGTGTGTGCCTCAGGCAGGCAGCTAAGGCTCACCGTGCCACTGTCTTTCTGATGACAGTTTTGCCAACCCAAGTAGTGCTGGCCAGAAGTTCCAGTTCATGATAATAAATAATGGGAACAGGACATCTTCATAAATGCAGTGTTTGAGTAGGCAAAATCTTCAAAAACAAGATTCCCTGAGGTTGCAGGGGGCCAGGGGGGTGGGTCGGGAGAGGATAATTGTGTCTCAGCTCTGAGAGGACCTGGAACCAGCCAGTGGGCTCTGCCCATTGGGCACCTTAAGGAGGAAATAGACTGGAGCTCAGAAATGGCTGAATGATGGGCCTAATCCCAAACATTCTTATCTACAACTGGTCAGAGTGAGCAAGAAGGATTGGGGGTGAGGAGAGACAGAAAGGACTAAGGACATCCAGACCCTAACTTGGGAAAAAGCTAACAGAACACTCTTGTCCATGCGAACACAGGTGGGTATTTTCAGAGCCACTTAAACGAGCATAGACTTCGGAATAAGCCTGAACTGGGTTCAAATATCTGGTCCTTCATTCCTGTTCTTTGGAAAGTTCCTGCCTCCTTAATCTGTGAAATATGGATAATAAAGAAGAACTCAAAGGGGCTTTTTGAAAAATTACCTTAAGTTAGTTAACACAAATCAAGCGATGGACATTAGTAGCAAATTCTCAATATATGTTAGGGTTCTCCATGCTCTACCCCTTCCTCATGCTCACAAGATATGGGATCTGTCATCACTCTGGAGTCTCCTCATAAAGCTTTCAGAGAACCATCCACCTTACCTGAGCAGAAATCTAGGGACTGTCTCCAGACACTAGTTCCATGGACACAATGCAAAAATGTCAATGAGGACTGCTATGCTCTGTCCCCCAAAATTGATGTGTTGAAATCCTAGCCCCTGCCAGTGATATATTAGAAGGTGGGGCTTTTGGGTGGTGCTTAAGTCATAAGGATGAATCCTTCATGAATAGGATTAGTGCCTTAAAGAGGATCCAGACCAATCCCTTCCCTTTTTCATCATGTGAGGATACAACATGAAGTCAGGGGCCCCAGGAGAGAGCCCTCACCTGACCATGCTGGCATTCTAATCTCAGACTTCCATTTTGTTGTGGCAGTCCAAATGGACTAAGACAAAAAAAAATTGGACCACAAGGGTGCTGCTGTAACAAACCTAAAAATGTGGAAGCAGCTGGATATAGAGGGAAACGGACCTCAACATAATAAAAGGACATATAGGACAAGCCCACAGCTAACACCAAACTCAAAATGTAAAGCTGAAAGCTTTTCTTCTAAGATCCAAGATCAGAAAAAAAGATAAGGATGCCCATTCTTGCCACTTCTATTCAACATAGTACTGGAAGTCCTAGCCAGAGCAGTGAGGCAAAAAAGAAAATGCATCTAAATTGGAAAGAAAGAAGTAAACTGGAAAGGAAGAAGTAAAACTCTATTTGCAGATGACATATATATCATGTCAAAGCTAAAATAAACTATATATGTGTAAATATATAAAGATTCAACCAAGAAATTGTTAGAATGAGTTCAGTAAAGTTGTAGGATACAAAAATCAATATACAAAAATCAGTTGCATTTCTATACACTAATAACAAACTATTAGAGAAGTTAAGAAAATCCCATTTGTGAGTGAATAAAAAAAAAATACCTAGGAACCAATTTTACCGAGGAGATGAAAGATCCATACACTGAAAACTGTAAGACAGACACTGATGAAAGAAATTACAGAAGACACAAATAAATGAAAAGATACTCTATGTTCATCGACTAGAAGAATCAGTATTGTTAAAATATCCATACTCCCAAAGCAATCTACGGATTCAGTGCAATCCCCATCAAAATACTCTACCAAAATGACATTTTTCATAGAACTAGAACAAATAATTCTAAAATTTGCATGGAACCACAAAAGACCCCAAATAGCCAAAGTAATATTGAAAAAGATGAAGCTAGAGGCATCATACTTCTGATTTCAAACTATATTACAAAGTTACAGTCATCAAAACATTATGGTATTGGCATAAAAACAGACATAGATCAATAGAACAGAATAGAGAGCCCAGAAATAACCCCAGGCATACAAGGCCAATTAGTTTACGACAAAGGAGCCCAGAATATACAAGGGTGAAATGATAGTCTCTTCAATAAATGGTGTTGGGAAAACTGGACAGCCACATGCAAAAGAATTAAACCAGACCCTTATACCATACAAAAAAATCAACTCAAAATGGATCAGAAATTTGAGTGTAAAACCTGAAACCATAAACTCCTAGAAGAAAACACAGGGGCTAAGTTCCTTGACATCAGTCTTGACAATGATTTTTTGAATTTTACACCAAAAGCAAAGGCAACAGAAGCAAAAATAAACAAGTGGGGCTACATCAAATTAACATGCTTCTGCACAGCAAAGGAAACCATCAACAGAATGAATGAAAAGGCAACCTATGGGAGAAAATATTTGCAAATCATCTGATAAAGGGTTAATATCCTAAATATATAAAGAACTCATAACTCACTGGCAAAATAAATAATCTGATTTTAAAAAAAGAGGAACTGAACATTTTTCCAAAGATGACCAACAAATGGCCAACAAGTACATGAAAAGGTGTTCATCATTCATCATCAGGGAAATGCAAATCAAAACCACAATGAGATATCACCTCACACCAGTCAGAATGGCTAACATCAAAGACAAGAGATAACAAGTGTTGGGGAGAATGTGAGAAAAAGGAACACTTGTGCACTATTGGTGGGAATGTAAATTGGTGCAGCCACTATGGAAAACAGTATGCAGTTTCCTTAAAAATTTAAAAGTAGAACTACCATGTGATCCAGCAATCCCACTTCCAGGTATATAGCCAAAGGAAATGAAAACAATGTTGATGAGATATCTGTACTCCCACATTACAGAATTATTCACAATAGCCACCATATGGAAACAAGCTAAGTGTCCATCAGCAGATGAATGGATAATGAAGATGTGAGATACACACATATATAATGGAATATTATTCAGCTGTGAGAAAGAAGGGAATCCTGACATTTGTGACAACACAGATGGACTTTAAGGACATTATGCTATATGAAATAAGCCAAACAGAGAAAGACAAATACTATAAGGTATCACTTGGATGTGGAATCTAAAAAATAATAATAATAATAATCCTCAAACTCATACAAATAGAGGGGAAAAAGTGATTGCCAGAGGCTGGGGTGGGGGGCAGGGAAGGGAGAGGTTGGGGAAAGAGTACAAACTTTCAGCTATAAGATGAATAAGGTCTGAGGATCTAATGTACAAAATGGTGACTACGGTTGATAACACTGTATGGTGTAATGGAAATGTGTTTCGACAGTAGAAATTGTGTTCTCACACACACACAAAAACAATAGTGAGGTGATGGATGTGTTAAATGACTAAATGGAAGGAATCCTTCACAATGTAACCTGTGTAGCAAATCACCACAATATACACTTTAAATATCCTACAATTTTGTATGTCAGTTATGCCTCAATAAAGCTAAATTTTTTTAAAAATGGTACCAGGAGCAAGGAGCTGTAACAAATCTAAAAATGTACATGTGGCTTTGGAAGAGTTTGGAGGTTCGGAGAAAAAGCCTACATTGCCCTGAACAGACCTTTTTTTTTTTTTTAAAGATTTTTTATTTATTTATTTGAGAGAGAGAGAATGAGAGAGAGCAAGCACATGAGAGGGGGAGGGTCAGAGGGAGAAGCAGACTCCCTGCCGAGCAGGGAGCCCGATGCGGGACTCGATCCAGGGACTCCAGGATCATGACCTGAGCCGAAGGCAGTCGCTTAACCAACTGAGCCACCCAGGCGCCCGCCCTGAACAGACCTTTAAATGTGATTTGGGTGAGAGCTCAGAAGAGGAAGAGAGCTGTAGAGAAAGCCTCCATCTGCTTAGAGAATCAGAAGTGATGGCAAACTGAATGTTGATAGAAATATGGATGCTAAAGGTCATTCTGATGGGGTTTCCAACAGAAATGAGGAACGTATTATTGGAAACTCGAGGAAAGGTGATCCTTGTTAAAAAGTGGCAAAGAACTTGGCTGAATTGTGTTCATGTTCCAGTGTTTTGTGGAAGGTATAACTTGTGAGCAATAAAATTGGATATTTGTTTGAAGCTGTTTCTAAGCAAAGTATTGAAGGTGCAGCTTGGCTTCTCTTGAGTTTTTCTAGTAAAATATGAGAAGAGAGGACTTAAAGACAGAATTGTGAAAAGAAGCAGAAACATAAGGTTTGAAAAATGCTCCATCTATCCCTATTGCAAAAAATGTGGAAGGATGTTCTGAAGAAAACACAAGGGTGTGGCCAATTGACCCTTTGATATGGAGATTAGCGTAGGTATGAAGCGTGGACTTCAGGGAAAAGAGACTGGAAGGAAAGAAGGAAGATTGTTGTACTTTTTTTTTTTTTTAAGGTTTTATTTATTTATTTGACAGAGAGAGAGACAGCAAGAGAGGGAACACAACAGGGGGAGTGGGGGAGGGAGAAACAAGCTCTCTGCAGAGCAGGGAGCCCAATGGGGGGCTCGATCCCAGGACCCTGGGATCATGACCTGAGCCGAAGGCAGATGCCCAAGGACTGAGCCACCCAGGCGCCCCCCAGATTGTTGTACTTCTTAAACTTTACAGGATGGGATCACAGAACTACTCAACTTCTAACATGCTCTTTTCTTTAAGAGAAGAAGATTGGGGTGCCTGCCTCAGTTGGTAGAGCATGTGACTCTTGATCTAAGGGTCATGAATTTGAGCCCCACACCAGGCATATAGTCTACTTAAAAAAAAAAAAGAAGAAGAAGAAGAAGGACCCCAAAGGCAATTCAGAGGTCATCAGAGCTGCCTCAGTTTCAAAAGGCAGCGTTGGGGGGGGGGGGGAAGGACCACATTGCCTGGGTTGAAGAAGAAGAAGGACCCCAAAGGCAATTCAGAGATCATCAGAGCTGCCTCAGTTTCAAAAGGCGGGGTTGGGGGGGGGAGGGACCACATTGCCTGGGTTTTAATAGGCCAGATACTGAGCCCCACCCAAATCTGTGGGCACCAGACTCTTGCCCAGCAGAGCCGTGGGGGTGGGGCCCCTCCTGAAGACTCCACAGTAGTGCTGCTGACATTTTATTCTAGCCCAGGAGAGCTGCTGTGTGGACTGTGTCCAACAAAGCCATGGGGCAGGTATACCCCAGGGGGTCCAGTGTGTCTGAAAGACAAGACCTCTACTCAGTGTACCTGGAAGGTGGCAGAGCATCAAGTTAAAGATGGTTCTCAGCCTTAAGATTTAATATTTGCCTTGTTGGGTTTTGAACTGGGTTGGGACCTGTCACCCCTTCCTTCTCTATTTTTTTTTAAGATTTTGTTTATTTATTTGTCAGAGAGAGAGAGCACAAGCAGGGGGGCAGCAGACAGAGGGAGAAGTAGGCTCCCCACTGAGCAGGGAGTCCGATGCAGGACTCGATCCCAGGACCCTGGAATCATGACCTGAGCCCAACTTAACCAACTGAGCCACCCAGGTGTCCCTCTCTCTATTTCTTTTGGAGTGGTAATGTCTACCCTGTGCCTTCCTACCATTGTATTTTGGAAGTACATAATTTGTTTGATTTCACAGGTTCATAGCTGGAAGGGAATTTACCTCAGGATGAATCATACCTTGAGTCTCGCACATATCTGACTTGGATGCTATTTAGAGGAGACTTTGACTTTTAGACTTTTAAGTTGATGCTGGAATGAGTTAAGGCTTTTGGGGTTGTTGGGATGGAAAGGCTATTTTACATGTAATAAGAACATGAATGTTGAGAGCTAGAGACAGAATGCTATGGTCTGAATATTTATCCCCCCGCAATTTATGTTGAAATCCCAACTCCCATAGGTGATGGTATTAGTAGCTGGGGCCTTTGGGAGGTACTTAAGTCATGAGAACAGAGTCCTCCTGAATAGGCTCAGTGCCTTATAAAAGAGGATCCAGAGAGATCCCTTCTCCCTTCGGCCATGGGAGGATATAACAAGAAGTCTGTGACCTAGAAGAGAGCCCTCAGCCAACCATGTGGTACCCTAATTTTGGACTTCCAGCCTCCAGAACTGTTAGAAATAAATTTCTGTTGGGACGCCTGGGTGGCTCAGTCAATTGAGTGACTGACTCTTGATTTCAGCTCAGGTCATGATCTCAGGGTCGTGGGATGAAGCCCCGCATTGGGCTCTGTGCTCAGTGGGGAGTCTGCTTGTCTCACTCATTCCCTCTGCTTCCCCCCACCCCCGGCTGCTTTCTCTCTCAAAAAAATAAATAAAACCTTTAAAATAAAAAAAAATAAAATAAATTTCTGTTGTTTATAAGCTATCCAGTTTGTGGTATTTTGTTATAGCAGCCCAATGGACTAAGACAGAAAAGGCTGAGCTCTAAGTCTGGGTGTGCTTACAGTGGGGTCTTGAGCAGCTCAAGGGCCTTCTGGAGTCTTGGTTTCCCTAGAGTGCATAAGGAGAGACTGAATGAAAAAATCCCTAAGATCTCTTCTATATCTAGAAGGATTCTAATCTGGGATCATGGATGAAGCTAAAGTCTGGGTAAAAATATTCCATATCCAGTGGTGTTGTCAGTAACAGTATTAATCTCAGTGGGAAACAACAGACCAGCAGCCTAGCCAAAAATTTAACAGACATGAGAAATAAGACAGCCCTAGGGGGCCTTATAAGCTCTCCCTGAAGGAAAGACCAGACGGCCCAATCTATCCCCACATCACTAACTGGCTGTGAACTTATACACATGTCTAGAGGAGATGCAAGAGGGCCCATCAGAAGGCAAAAGCCAGAGCAGACTAAAAAACTGCCTAAATTTTTAATGTGCTCCCCAACACACACACACATGCATGCACACACAGACAATTAACAGAAGGTGGAAGCCTTAGTTGGCACAAGGTCTTTGAGCACAACATCTGCCCAAACCTTTGGCTGACCATTAGGTGACTGGCTGACCATTAGTCACAAAGGTGATACCTATGAAGCTAGGCTTAAAAATAAGAATGAGTGGGGCATCTGGCCGGCTCAGTCAGAGGCGCATGCAACTTGATCAAGCCTCACATTGAGTATAAAAATTACTTTAAAATAAATTTTAAAAAATAAAAACAAGAATTTTTTTAAAGAAAAGATTTTATTTATTTGAGGGAGAGACAAAGCACAAGCAGGGGGAGGGACAGAGGGAGGACAAACAGACTCCCCACTGAGTGGGGAGCTCAATGTGGGGCTTGATCCCAGGACCCTGAGATCATGACCTGAGCTAAAGTCAGACGCTTAACCAACTGAGTCACCTAGGCTCCCCGAAAACAAGCATTTTTATATATTTTTAAAAGATTTTATTTATTTGACAGAAAGAGAGAGCGCACAAGCAGGCTAAGTGGCAGGCAGAGAGGGAGAAGCGGGCTCCCCGCTGAGCAGAGAGCCAGCTGCAGGGCTGGATCCCAGGACCCTGGGATTATGACCTGAGCTGAAGGCAGACGCTTAACCAACTGAGCCATCCAGGTGCACCAAAACAAGAATTTTTGAAAAGAAAAACTGAGCAGAGACTTTAGCTTCTGCATACCATAGGGGAAACAGAATCCACAGATTTAGTCTAGTCAGGTTATTAAAAAAAAAAAACAAAAACCTTTGGGGAGAAAGTCAGAATCCATAGTTGCTATATTATAAAAAATGTACAAAAAATTATGAGACATTCAAAGAAACAGGAAAGCATAACCCATCCTCAGCTCGGAAGAAAAAAAAAAAAATAGACAATAGAAGCTGTTTCTGTGTAGGTCCAGATGTTAAACTTAACAGATAAAGACTTCAGCTATTATAGAAATTTTTAAAGTAAATTTTGAATAAAATTCTGATATATGCTATAATAGTGATAAGCCTTGAAGACATTTATGCTAAAGGACACATTACTCCAAACACAAAACAGGAAATATTGTATGATTCCACTTATATGAGGTATCTAGAATTGTCAAATTCACAGAGACAAAGTAGAAAAGTGCTTACCAGATGCTGAAGGGAGGAGAAAATGGGGAGTTACCATTTTAGGGGTACAGGGTTTCAGTTAGGGATAATGAAAAAGTTCTGGAGATGGATAGTGGGGATGGGTGCATAACAATGTGAATATACTTAATGCCACTGAACTCTACACTTAAAAACTGTTAAAATGGTAAAGTTTATGTTATGTTATATTTACCACAATTTTTAAAAATCTGAAGTTGAAAAGTACAATAACAGATGAAAAATTAACTAGTGGGACTAAATAGTAGATTCAAGAAGGCAGAAGAAATAATCTGTAAACTTGAAGATAGAGCAATAGAAATCAACCAATGTGAAGAACAGAGCCTCAGAGACCCATGCAACATCAGGTATGCCAATTTATGTGTGTTGAGAATGCCAGAAACAGAAGAGAGGAAAAGGGGCAGAAAAAAATATTTGAAGATATAATGGCTAAAAACTCCCCAAATATGATGGACAACAATCTGTAGATCTAAGACGCTCAATAAATCCCAAGGAGGATAAATACAAAGAGAGCTATACCTAGATACATTATAGCCAACCTGTTGAAATACAAAGAGAGGGGCGCCTGGGTGGCTCAGTCGTTAAGCGTCTGCCTTCGGCTCAGGTCATGATCGCAGGGTCCTGGGATCGAGCCCCGCATCGGGCTCCCTGCTCCACGGGAAGCCTGCTTCTCCCTCTCCCACTCCCCCTCCTTGTGTTCCTTCTCTCGCTGTGTCTCTCTCTGTCAAATAAATAAATAAAATCTTTAAAAAAAAAAAAAAAAAAAAAAGAAATACAAAGAGAAAATCTTGAAAGGAGCTAGGAGAACTCATCACATTTAGAGGAACAACAAAACAAAAACCAACTGACAAATAACAGCAATGGAAACCAGAACGCAGTGGGCTGATATATTCAAAGTGTTACAAGGAAAAAAAAACAAAAACCCAAAACCTGTCAAACAAGAATCCTATATACAGCAAAACTATCCTTAAAACAAATATGAGTGTTGCCTGGCTGGCCCAGTCGGTAGAGCATGTGACTCTTGATCTCAGGGTTGTGAGTTCAAGCCTCACACTGGGTGTAGAGATTACTTTGAAAAATAACATCTTTTTTTTTTTTTCTAAGTAGGCTTCATGCTGGATGTGGAGCCCAACATGGGGCTTGAACTTACGATCCTGAGATCAAGACCTGAGGTGAGATCAAGAGTCAGATGCTTAACTGACTGAGCCACCCAAGCTCCCCAAAAATAAAATCTTAAAAAACAAAACAAAACGAAAAAACAAAGATGAAATAAAGACATTCCCAGGAAAAAGACCTCAAGAATTTATTGCTAGAAGACCTACCTTACAAGAAATATTAAAGGTAATCATTCAAGCTATAAAGAAATGATTCCAGACAGTAATTTGAATCTGCACAAAGAAATAAACAGGCATTTAAAAAGGTAAATATATGGATAAGATTGCATAAAACATATTGTATGTTAACTACAATTTTTTTTTAATTTGGTAGTTGTTTATTTATCAAGAGAAACTATTCCATAACACAATATTCATGTTTCATAGTTCAGGAACACAGGTCAGTGACAAACTTCAATGGAACTCAACCCAAAGAAATTCTTTACATTCCAAAATCACTTGGCACTCTGAAAGATACCAGCCTTCTTCATCTCCTCAAAATCTTTCATGGAATCATAATTTCTGTAGAAATCTGCATATGCCTTCTTTCTTGGTTTAGCCACAGCAAACTTATAGAAAGCTGCAACCCCCAGGGATACAGCAAACACTCCAACAGTATGAAATCACAATCACTTGGCCAGAGGGCCTCACATCTGAGGTTTCATCAAAGCACTGGAAGTCATGGTAGTTGTTGTCCTCAACACCAACCTCAAACCCAGCATCCTTCCTAACTGATACAGAAATGGACAGCCTAACTATACTTCAATTAAAAAAAAGAAAAACATAGTTGAATAAAAAAATAAAAGGATTGCATAAAGCAATAATTATATCTTTGTATTTGGGGGTTTGTGGCATATATAAATGTAATAAATATTACAACTACACAAAGTAAGGGGAAGAAAAAGTGATCTATATTAATCTCAAATATCCCTGATGGTCTAGTGGTTAGGATTCAGTGCTCTCAAATAGACTATAATCTAATCTCTAGAACCACCAAGAAAATGATCTAATGAAGGGTTAATATGCAGAATATATAAAGAACTTCTATAATTCAACAACAAAAACCCAAATAACTTGATTTTAAAATGGGTATATGACTTGAATAGATACTTCTCTGAAGATTATAGACAAAGGGCCAACAAGCATATGAAAAGATGCTCAACATCACTAATGATTAGAGAAATGCAGAGTGAACCACGAGATATCACCTCACAACTATTAGGATAACTTCTATCAAAAAAACAAAAACCAAGCAGAAAACAGTATTGATGAGGATGTGGAGAAATTAGAATCCTTGTGCATGGTTGGTGAGATTATAAATGGTGCAACCACTATGGAAAACAGTGTGGTAGTCCCTCAAAAAGATTAAAAATAGAATTACCATATAATCCAACAATCCCAAGTCTAGGTATATATTCAAAAGAATTAAAAGCAGGATCTTGAAGAGACATTGTACATCTATATTCATAGCAGCATTATTCACAATAGTCAAGATATGGAAGCAACCCAAATGTCCATTGACTGATGAATGGATAAACAAAATGTGGTATATACATACAATGGAGTATTCAGAAAAACTGTTACATGGATCCTGATACATGCTACAACATGGATGAACCTTGAGGACATTATGCTTAGTGAAATAAGTCACAAAAAGACAAATACTATATGATTTCATTTATATGAGATGTCTAAAGAAGTCAAATTCATGGAAAAGAATGTAGAATGGTGGTCACCAGGGGCTGGGAGAGGGGGAAGTAGGGAGTGCTTGCTTAATGAGTGTAGAGTTTCAGTTCTGATTAAAAAGCTCTGGTGAGGGCGCCTGGGTGGCTCAGTCGTTAAGCGTCTGCCTTCCGCTCAGGTCAGCCTTCATGATTCCAGGTCCTGGGATCAAGCCCCACATCGGGCTCCCTGCTCAGCAGGAAGCCTGCTTCTCCCTCTCCCACTCCCCCTGCTTGTATTCCCTCTCTCGCTGTGTCTCTCTCTGTCAAATAAATAAATAAAATCTTTAAAAAAAAAAAAAAAAAAAGCTCTGGTGAGGGGCGCCCGGGTGGCTCAGTTGGTTAAGCGACTGCCTTCAGCTCAGGTCATGATCCCAGGGTCCTGGGATCGAGCCCTGCATCGGGCTCCCCGCTCTGCGGGAAGCCTGCTTCTCCCTCTCCCACTCACCCTGCTTGTGTTCCCTCTCACACTGTCCCTCTCTGTCAATTAAATAAATAAATAAAATCTTTAAAAATATATAAATAAATAAATAAATAAAAAGCTCTGGTGATCTGTTAAGCACAGCAATCGGAATAGTCTTTTTTTTTTTTTTTAAGTAGCCCAATGTGGGACTTGAACTCATGACCCCAAGATCAAAAGTTGCATGCTCTACTGACTGAGCCAGCCAGGCGCCCCAGAATATTCCTAACACTACTTAAAATGTACACTTAAAATGTACACTTAAAAATAGTTAAGATAGGGGGCGCCTGGGTGGCTCAGTCGTTAAGCGTCTGCCTTTGGCTCAGGTCATGATCCCAGGGTACTGGGATCGCGCCCCGCATCGGGGTCCCTGCTCCGCAGGAAGCCTGCTTCCCCCTCTCCTTCTGCCCCTGCTTGTGTTCCCTCTCTCACTGTGTCTCTCTCTGTCAAATAAATAAATAAAATCTTAAAAAAAAAAAAAATAGTTAAGATAGAAATTTTATGTATTTTTACCATAATTTTTTCAAAAGAATAAATATATGGTAAAAACAACAGTGGAATTAAAATGGCTTACTAACACAAAAGAAGTCAGTAAAGGAGGAACAAATGGACAAATCCTTATCATTAATTACATTAGATTTGGAAGGACTAAACACTCTAATCAAAAAACAGAGACTGGGATGCCTGGGTGGCTCAGTCGTTAAGCCCCTGCCTTTAGCTCAGGTCATGATCCCAGGGTCCTGGGATTGAGTCCGGCTTCGGGCTCCTTGCTCAGCGGGGAGCCTGCTTCTCCCTCTGCCTGCCGCTCCCCCTGCTTTTGTGGTCTTGTGCGGTCTTTCTCTGACAAATAAATAAATAAAATCTTAAAAAAAAAGAGAGAGACTGTCAGAGTGGATAAAAAACAAAATCCAACTCTGTGTGGTCTAAGAAACACACTTTAGATTCAAAGACATAAATTGGGGGAAAAAAAGACAAATTGAGGGTGCCTGGGTGGCTTAGTCAGTTGGACATCCAACTCTTGATTTTGTTCTGCTCAGGTCGTGATCTCAGGGTCATGAGATCGAGCCCACCCCCCACCCCCCTTCCAGCTCTGCACTCAGCAAGGAGTTGGCTTGAGATTCTTCCTCTGCCCCTCCCACATTCACTCATGCTCTCTCTTTAAAATAAATAAATCTTCTTTTTTTTTTTTAAGAGACATAAATAGGTTAAAGGTAAAAGTATGGGGTGCCTGCCTGGCTCAGTCAGTAGAGCATGCAATTCTTGATCCTCTGGTTGTAAGTTCAAGCCCCACTTTGGGTATAGAGACTACTTTAAAAAAATAAAACTTAAAAAAAAAAAAGTAAAAGTATGGAAAAACATATACCATATAAATAGTAACCATAAGAGAGCTAGAGTGGCTGTATTAATATTGTTAAATATATACATTGAGATAAATATCACTAGAAACAAAGAGGAACATTTATAATTATTAACATATCAATTTGTCAGGAATTTGTCTAACTATTATTAATGTATACACACCTAAAAACAGCTCCCAAATACGTAAAGCAAAAATTGACAGAAGTAGGGAGGGGGGTGGAGTGATGGGTAAAATGAGTGAAAGGGATTAAGAGGTACAGATTTCCACTTATAAAATAAGTAGGTCATGAGGATAAAAAGCACAGCATAGGGAATATAGACAATAATGTGGTAATACACTTATTGTAGTGAGCATTTTGTAATGTATGTAATTCAATCATTGTGTATACAACTGGAACTAACTTAATATATGTCCACTATACTTCAATTAACTTTTTTTTTTTTTTAATTTAAAACCATGGAAATGTCCTGGTCAAACCAGAAGGGTTGATCACCCGAGCAAGAGAGCAGTTCCTAGAGGCCAGCATCCTGGGCATGATGAACATTACAGAGAGTGAACTTAGAGGAGAAGTCAGAAGATACACACTATGACGCCGTGGTAAATATTTATAAATTTGAATAAAGAACCATGATTAATTATCTTAAAAATTGACAGAAGTAAACAAAAGAAGAAATAGGTAAGTCAACAGAGTAACAGGTCAGGATCAATAACTTAAACTTCCATCCTAAGAAAGTGGAAAAAAAAGAACTAAACCCAAATCAAGCACACTGGAGTAAAAAATAAAGATGAGAGTGGTAACTAATGAAACAGAAAACAAAAAGCAATAAATAAAAATTAATAAAACCCTAAATTAGTTATTTGAAAAGATCAACAAAAATCGACAAGCAAGAGAGAAAACACAAATTTCCAAAATCAGGAATGAAAGAGATCTTGCTAGTGATCCTTCTGAAATTAAAAGAATTATAAAGGAATATTATAAACAACTTTATGCCAATAAGACAACTTAAATAAAATGAACAAATTCCTAGAAAGACACCATTTACAAAAACTGACTTGAGAAGAAACAGAAAATCTGAATAGACAATAACAAGTGAAGAAATCAAGCTAATAATTAAAAATCTTCCCACAAAGAAAAGCCCAGTCCTGGAAGTCTTCGTTGATGAATTTTCTTATCAATATCTGAAAGAAGAAATACCAGTCTTTCACAAACTCAGAAAACAGAAAACATTTTCCAAGTCTTTCTCTGAGGCCAGTATTATCCTGATACCAAAGCAAACAAAGACATCACAAGAAAGGAAAACTACAGACCAATATCCCTCATGAACACAGATGCAAAAATTCTTAGCAAATATTAGCAAACCAAATCCAGCAACATATTACAAAAAATTATACATCACAGCCAGGTGGGATTTGTCTCAGGAGTGCCAAGTTAGTTTACCATCTAAATCAATTAATGTAATATACCATATTAATAGAATAAAGGGCAAAACCCACATGATCATCTCAATAGATGCAGAAAAAAACATTTGGTAAAATTCAACACCCATTCTAAATAAAAATTCTCAAACTATGAAAAGAAAGGAATTTCCTCAACCTGATAAAGGGCATCTATAAAAAAAAAACCAAACTAACATCATACTTAATGGTGAAAGATTGAATACTTTTCCCTCCTAAAATCAGGAACAAGGCAAGAATGTTGACTCTTGCCATTCTACTCATACTGGAGGTTCTAGCCAGTGCAATAATTGCTAAATAAATATTATAGGCTTGTAGATTGGAAAGAATTAAAACTATCTTTATTCATAGAGGGCATGATCCTATGTGAGGAATGGGTTTTTAAAAACCAGAATAAACATATTCAGTAAAGTCACAGGGTTCAAAATCAATATACAAAAAAAATCAACTGTGTTTCTGTATACCAGCAAGGAGCGATCCAAAAATAAAACTATAGAAATAAGCATTGACAATAGCATCAATAATGGTAGAATACTAATGAAATTTTACAAAAGAAGTGCAAGATTTATACACTGAAAATTATAAAACAGAGAGAAATTGAATATAAGTAAACAAAGAGACATTCCATGTTCATGGATTGGAAGACTCAATGTTGTTAAGATCGCAATTCTCCCTAACTTGATCTATGGAGTCAATGTCATCCCTATCAAAATCCCATTAAGCATTTTTATAGAAATTAGCAAATTTATACTGAAATTTATATGGAATTGTAAAGAACCCAGAATAGCCAAAACAATTTTGGTAAAACTTTGGCAGACTTAAACTACCCATTTTCAAAACTTCTACCAGTATAAAAACAGGCAAATAGAATGGAACAAAATTAAGAGTCTAGAAATAAATCCTCATATTTATGGTCAATTGATTTTTTACAAAGGAGTCAAGGCAATTCAATGGGGGAGAAATAGTCCTTTTCAACCAATGGTACTGGGACAACTGGATATGCATATGCAAAATTATATTTTTAGACCCTCACACCATAGGCAAAAAATAACTCAAGATAGATTATAGACCTAAATGTAAGCTCTAGGGGCGCCTGGGTGGCTCAGTTGTTAAGCGTCTGCCTTTGGCTCAGGTCATGATCCCAGGGTCCTGGGATCGAGCCCCACATCAGGCTCCCCACTCAGCAGGGAGTCTGCTTCTCCCTCTCCCTTTGCCCCTGCTTGTGTTCCCTCTCTCGCTGTCTCTCTCTCTGTCAAATAAATAAATAAAATCTTTAAAAATAAATAAAAAAATGTAAGCTCTAAAACTTTACAAAACTTCTGGAAGAAAGCAGAGGAGAAAATCTTTGTGACCTTGGGTTGGGCAAAGATTTCTTAGATATGACCCCCAAAACACCCACCCATAAAAGAAAAAAAATTGATAAATTACACCATCAAAATTAAAAACATTTGTGATTCAAAAGACAGCATTAAAAAAATAAGACTAGCAGAACTACTCTGGGAGAAAATATTTTGCAAGTCTTAGCTGATAAAGGATTTTTATTTAGAATATATAAAGAATTCTTATATGCGATAATACAAGCAAGCAACTCAATTAAAAATGAGCAAAAGAGGGGCACTTGGGTGGCTCAGTTGGTTAAGCATCTGACTCTTGATTTCAGCTCAGGTCATGATCTCAGGGTTGTGAGTCCGAGCCCAGCATCAGGCTCTGCACTCAGTGGGGAGTCTGCCTGTCCCTCTCCCTTCCCTGCCCCCCTGCCCCCCACACTCTCTAAAATAAATACATCTTTAAAAAAAATAACAATAAAAATGAGCAAAAGATTTGAATAGACATTTCACCAAGGAAGGTAGATATATGGATGACTAATAAACACAAGATAGCCATCCCACATCATCCGACACTAGGGAAATATAAAGCCACAAGAAAGTCCATTGCTTACTAGAATGGCTAGAACCCAAAGACAGACAATAACAAGTATTAGTGGGGATGTGGAGTAACTGGAACACTCACACCTTGCTGGTGGGAATGCAATGTGGTGCAGCCACTTTGGAAGACAGTTTGGCAATTTCTTAAAAAGTAAAACATAAACTTACCATATGACCTAGCAATTCCATGCCTTGGTATCCATCCAAGAGAAGTGAAAAACATGTCCCACAGAGACTTGTGTTTGTTTGGATCAGCTTTACGCCTAATAGTGGAGATCTGGAAATAACTCAGATGTTCATAAATGGGTGAGCAGATAAGCCAAATGTGGTGGAGCCACACCACGGGGACTGCAGCGGTCCGGAGAAATAAATCAGCGATGTGGGCTGTGACGTGGATGAACCTTATGCTACGTGAGAGAGGCCAGACACAGAGCCTACACAGGGTAGGATTCTTCCCGGAAACACTGAGAGAGGACAGCTCCCGAGCTAGGGAAGGCAGATCAGCTACCGTGTGGAAGGGCACACCAGCATCGAGTTATGGATTGGGCTGATGGAAATGTTCTAGAAGTCAAGTGTGTTGATGGCAGCAGAAATTTACTAAAAACATCACGGAATTGTGCATTTACAGTGGGTGAACTTTATGGTATGTAAATCACACCCCACTATGAAAACTGTGAAAGTCCCGCAAAGGGTAGGAGTACACGAACCTCACTAGCAACACCCAAAGGCCTGCCTCCCGCCTTTGCACCCGTGTCCACCAGCAGCTCCTCTAACACCCACGGTTCTCCCTGCAGGGATCCTCCCCGACGTGTAAAGGTGTTCACATTTAGCTCATGGCACTGCTCGGGAGAGGACTGCCTTCCTGCCTGTCCTCCCACACGACCCAACTCCTCGGCCGGATCTTGGGACCAGAGAAGCAGGACCACCTGTGTCGGAAGCTCCTTCCGCAGGCCCCCGTGAGCTCCCGCGGACGAATCGTGAAGTCTAAACTTCTATTGGGCAGCTAAGCCCAGAAATGGACCCCAGCACCTTTCTTTTTTTTTTTTTTTTTTTTTTTTTTTAGATTTTATTTATTTATTTGACAGAGAGAGACATAGTGAGAGAGGGAACACAAGCAGGGGGAGTGGGAGAGGGAGAAGCAGGCTTCCCGCGGAGCAGGGAGCCCGATGCGGGGCTCGATCCCAGGACCCTGGGATCATGACCTGAGCCGAAGGCAGACGCCCAACGACTGAGCCACCCAGGCGCCCCTCCCCAGCACCTTTCTAAGTTAATTGAGTTACAAAATGATCCTTTTAGGACCAAAGTCATTAAAACAGCTGCTTCTATGACCCATCGTATTTATTATTACCTTTCGTCAAAATCTACTCTGGTCTGCCACCCTCTGGCCTAGCCCAACCACACCCCACCCTGTGCCGAGAAAGCCTGGCGCGGAGGGTGGGGGGCCCGGTCACCGGCAAGCAACCTTCACGGCAACCATACCTGGTACCCACCCACACATTTCACAGTAACGGGGAGGAGGGCTCCTTGTTCCGGGGTCCTGCACGGTTTGTGTGGCCTCC
This sequence comes from Halichoerus grypus, assembly GCF_964656455.1. Classification (NCBI taxonomy): domain Eukaryota; kingdom Metazoa; phylum Chordata; class Mammalia; order Carnivora; family Phocidae; genus Halichoerus; species Halichoerus grypus. The sequence goes on from NC_135713.1 coordinate 173,439,198, forward strand.
AGTCCCCGCAGTTCTTCCCGATAAGCCACAGCCCCGCTCCAGGCCCAGCGGGCCTGTGAGCAATACTACATCACGGATGCTCCCTCGGGTTCAGAGGCTGGCTGAGCGCGGGGCAGACCCCGAAGTAGCAAGATCCAGCTTGGCCAGCGGTGAGCTCCCCTTGAACTCACCGCCAGCAGTGAGCAGCATGCCTAAGCCCCGTCACCACGGCACAGGCTCCCCCACGCTACAGCTGGGCCCATCGCGGGCGGAGCACCGGACGAGGGCCACCTGGGTGGGGATCCTGGTCACCTCCTGGTCACCGGCCCCTGCAGCAACACCTCCTGCAGGGGTTGGGGGGAGGCGCCTTGCTGACCACACGGGCTCCGGGCTCTGCAGCGGGCTCCTGCCCAGGAGCTGGGATGCTTTGCACTGTCCGCTGCAGGCACCTACCTCCACGACTTTCTTCACTATTCAAAAGTCACACCCCAAACCACGGCCAGGCACACACAGAAGCACAATTACGGGAGGCGGAAAGTACTCAACTCCAGCAACGCATCCAAAACTCTACCCTAAAATATCTGCATATTAAACTACCAAGGACAGTTAAGCTTTCAAAGGGAGAAGATCAAAGTGCTGTCATCTTTTAATTTAATCCTTTTGTTGCATCAGTGGTCTTAAGAGGGATGAGAGAGATCAAAATAAAAATGGAAACAAACTATATCTTTGTGGCTGTTGTGTTTTCGTCTTTTTTTCCCTCAATTTGGGCCACAAAATAGGTCAGCTCCATTACTGATCAGCCTTCCCACAAATATTTAAAACAAATTGAATTGCACACCCAATACCCATCACAATTACACCAGGCACAATAACTAAATTAGCAATTCAACAAAATAATTGGAAATGCGATTCTCTCTATTCCACCAGTCTCCCTCGAGGGTTTAGCCGATCTATGGGGGAAAACTCAGCTTTCCTAATTCTGCAGCTAATTAGAGACACACTTGTAAATGAAGTTGTTTGTCTTAAAGTTGAAATTCTCATCTGGGGGGTGCGGGAGAGGGAAGGAGAGAGGAGAAAGTCCTTCCACTCTGGAGCAAGTGTATAAACAGGTAGAGAGAGCACACGCCTGGGTTCTAATTAGCAGCCATATCTGCAATTAATAAAACATGGCTATTTACCATCACTTCTCTGGAAAGGAACTTCAGAAGCGCCAGGCTGGCTGGAGAGAGGCGCGCACCGGCGGCGGCCCCGGAGCCCTGGGGTGGCGGGCTGTGTGAAGCTGTCTGCGGGGAGCGGCGGGCCCACCAGGACCACCGGAGGCCCGGAGTGCAGCCGGCTCCTGTGTGGGTCCCCCGGTTCGGACCAGGGAGCCCCGGGGCCTCTCCCAGCAGGAAGCGTAGGGGAGGCTCCCAGGCCAAACAGACCGTCCCCTCCGGTGGGCGCCCCCCAGACAGAGGTGACAGTCTACTTTGGCCCACTTGCTCAGGCCACTCTTGGAGAAGCAATCTTGAGGTTTCAGTTAGGCTGTCCTTGGCCTCTTTTTGCTCCTTCAGGAAGGAAAATCTCCATTTAATTATATAACGGAGAACTAGGGCTTCCTTTTGTCCCCTCTTACCCTCCTTCAGGAAGATCGGGATGTGACTCTAAAATGCACCCCCTCCACAGGGCTCCAAAGTCTTGAGACGCCGGTCATGGTCACGGGTCGGGGGGGCGGCTCGGTGCCCACGTGGCAGCCGGGAGCTGCTCTCCCAACGCGGGGCCTGCACCGCACCGTGCGCACACCTGGGTCGCGCACCCCCGCCGGGAACAAAGGCCTGACCTTAGTGGCAAGGTCAGCACATGAAACGGTGGCCCCGGGGCCTGGGGAAGCCTCCGTTCTGAGATCCTCCCAGAACATCACAGCACCTAGGTGGGGGGTGAGGCCGGCCGAGGAGCCTGCTAAAACGCTGATAAGTACATTCAAAAGCACCTGCTCCTTACTGCTTATCTCCTCAAACAATGTGAACTCGGGAGTTATCACATTTAAAGTGTTCCGTATTAGCCTTACATTTAGCTCTTAAAACCAAGTGCAGTGCGCTACAACTTTAAAGGACACAAGAGTCAAACTGGAGAATAAGCTGAAGGCCGCGGGATGGGTGGGGCCGGGCTAGCCTCCCAGGCGCCCCCTCAGCCACTCTGGGCACCCAGGCAGGAAGCCACTGCCTCCCCATCCCTTCTTTGTACCCCAGGTCACAGCCCAGCCACCCCAAAGTCTCAAGCAGGCCCTCCTGCTCACATACCTGGCATGTGAAGGAAGACACTGCGCCTCGCTGCCCCATCTGTTGATCGCTGACTCCATTTTCAATGTTGGTGTTTGCTGTCACTTGCAAACGGTTGGGAAATATTTGTCTCGACCCGAGCCATCCGATCTAGTAAGCCGTTAGCCACGGCGCAAGCGCCCAAAGCCACACGTGCCTAGAGACGAGGGTGTGCAATAGCTCAGAATGACAGGATTCCATCCCCATCGTCCCAGAAAGTTCTACTGGACAGCACTGTCTAGATGTTCTGCACGCAGCTAGAGCTAGAAGAGGCTTCTCCTGGGCTCCGCAGAACTCCCCACGGGAGAGTGGAAGGGACGCTGGGAGCTCGACGCTGCCCAGGCTGTGGAGGGGCAGAAATGACAGAGCGGCGGGCTAATTGCTTGGGGCTCCGTATCAGCCACACCGGCCTGCTGACGCACCTGGCCGCCGAGGCAGGACCCTGGGCCCGACCGCGGAGCCCCGGGGAAGTGCCCTCCTGCCAGGCTGAGTTCTCACCTGGGGAACCGAACCTTGGAACGTGGTGCCAAGCTCGGAAAGGGGCTCGGAGCCCGGCCTCCCAGGAGTGCCCGTCAGGATTAACAAAGGCAGTTCCAGAGGAGGTAACGGCTTTGATCGGACCCAACTTGGAGCACACGGAACTCTCCAGTGCAGGGGAACAGACATGCACCCAGAGACTGGGTCACCTGCCCCCACAGCCCTTCGCCAAACCTCCACCAGGGCCTGGCACACAGCGGGAGGTCGACAACATCTGCGTGAATGGACGTGAACAACATCCTTGCGCCTCTGCTAAACCCAAGTCTACGGAGCTGCCTTTACTTGGACGCGGCTGCCTACAAGTGTTTAGCTGAGCCGCATCTTGCTAAGTAGGAGCCTGAGGCCCAAAGGTCAACCAGCTTCCCCAAGGTCAAACCCTAGCAGATTTCATTTCTAGTCCAGGATTCGTCCCGCTTCACCTTTCGTTCCTATCTGTGCTTTGCTCGGACACCACAGGCACCCATTCCAGGACTAAGCTGTGCCCCCAAGTCTCTGTAGGAGCCGGTACCCCCGGCCCTAGATAAACCCAGCAGCCCCTACCTTGGGGAAGGGCAGGCTGCCAGCCAGAGCAGCCCCAGCTCATTTCCAATCCAGTCACAAACAGGAAGGGGGGTGGGAGGAGGGTGGGCGGGGATCTTTATGTGTTACTGTCACCATGCCTGTTGGGGCCCTTATATTCTTCTTCTGCCCTATCAGTGATGCGGGATTGTTGGTGGCTGGTTGGTTGTTCGTTTGGGGTTTTTTTTTTTTACACTCTTTTAAATTTTCTTTCCCGAGAATTCAGTGTCCTTGACCTCGACAAATGAACAGAGAACCCTGAACCAGGGGAAATAAAAGTAGCAAACCACTCAGGAATAGCAATGCTGCTGTAGCAGCACCCTGGAAGGAGACCCCCCGAGGGGCGCCCCCTCTGCGCTCCCGCCGCCCCTCAACTTGGCCAGGACAGCTGTGCACAAACCGGAGAGATGCAAATCAGCAGGGCGACATGGACCCCGCGGGACCTGAGAGAGAATCAGTGAATGAACTTACCAAATTGCTGGCCATTATTTTGGAGATGTTGGGAAGAAAGAGAAAGTGAAGAAAGATGGAAAGAAAATGAGGTAGATGAGCTTTAAAAAAAATGACTAAGGCAAAAGCGTAATGTGACTCCTCACACAAGTGCCCCCACGACACAAGCACATACATACATTTAAAAAGTAAGAACAGGGGGCACCTGGGTGGCTCAGTTGTTAAGCATCTGCCTCCGGCTCAGGTCATGATCGATCCCAGGGTCCTGGGATCGAGCCCCGCATCGGGCTCCCTGCTCCACGGGAAGCCTGCTTCTCCCTCTCCCACTCCCCCTGCTTGTGTTCCCTCTCTCGCTGTGTCTCTCTCTGTCAAATAAATAAATTAAAATCTTAAATAAATAAATAAATCTGTCTGAGCCTCAATTAAAAAAAAAAATAAAAATAAAAATAAAAAGTAAGAACATGTAGGAAACAAGGTTCATCTGCTAGAGACGAGGCTCACTGCTTGGATTTGCCTTTAGTAAGCACGGGGACACAGGGCCGCAGCGGCAGGGCCTGGCAGAGGGGTGGCCTGCAGCCCCGCCGTGACACCCCCGCGACCGCGGGCCTCCTGGCCTTTACCTCGGCTTGTCTGCAAAGTTTTGCTGAGACAGGTGCCTTATTTGTGAGTCTGGCCCAGGGAGACTTGGATCTTGGCATCACCGCATCCCATGGACACAGTGAGTGACTGCTACGCCCCTGGGGAGTGTGGTTCCAAAGTTGATGACGAATGTCACGTTTGGATTCATTCTGTGCCTCGAACTCAGCTCCCTCCTGATGAAACGGTAAGAGGTGAAGAGGCGGTGATCTTGGAGAGCTCTTAGCAAAGTCCACGGGGACCAGGAAAACCAACCTCTCAAAGGAAACGATGTTTCTAAGCGGGGGATGCAGAGCGTGGTGTGAACTGCTTGGAGTGGACTTTTCCCAGTGTTCTGTTGGTTCTCGGGGTTTCCGAATGATGCTCCTGATGGCGACCTGTGGACCCACCAAGGGCCGGACAGAGTAGCGGGGAGGAACGCACAGCCGAGGGAGGCGAGGGAAACCCACCCGAGGGGTCCCCAGGATGAAGACCCTGAAAGCAGCAAGAACCTGAAAGCTGGAGGGGAGAGTGGAGAGCAAATTATATGCGATCCAGCAGCCAGAAAAAAAGATATGGGGGCCGAGGAGGGAGATGGTGGTGTCACTTTCTATTTATCCGCCATCTTTCATGGGAGCCTCTCCAAACACATTATAGGCAGCAGCTCTTTAATCCTCCCAGAGGGGGATGCCGATTTGCAGGGTTCCCTGGGGGGCAAGAAATAAACCCCAGGATCAGGCTCCTGGGCCAGTCTCCTCTCTGCCTCTCCACACCTTTTGTTGGGGAATGGCCCGGCCTACAGCGAGTGAGCAGTGAACAGGGTGCTAAAATAAGCCTCCATAATACAAACCAAGAGCCTCCCAAATAGTTGGACTCTTTCTTTCCCTTGGCTCACTTTACTCCTAAAAATGTATGCCAAGGAAAAAAATTTGTTCTTTTTTAAGATTTTATTTGAGAGGGAGAGAGCGAGCACGCACACAAGTGGGGGAGGGGCAGAGGGAGAAGCAGACCCCCTGCTGAGCAGGGAGGCTGACGTGGGGCTCGATCCCAGGACCCTGGGATCATGACCTGAGCCAAAGGCAGACGCTTAACCAACTGAACCACCCAGGCGCCCTGAAAAAAATTATTTCCAAAAGACAATAAACGAGTTTATGTACAAATATTGGACAGTAACATTATTCATAATGGCAAATAATGGTTAACAATTAAATGTTCAACTACAGGGGATTTGGCTAAGTGCTGAAGATACAGCCCCAAATAGAATTATTAATTAGCAATTAAATGACTTAAAAGGTATCTGTAAAAACACGGAAATAATCTTTTACTGTACTATTTTGTTTTATTTTTTTAAAAGATTTATTTTAGAGAGAGAGTGCAAGTGGGAGGAGGGCAGAGGGAGAGGGAGAGAGAATCTCAAGCAGACCCCCTGCTAAGCACGGAGACTGACACAGGGCTTGATCCCAGGACCCTGAGATCCTGAACTGAGCTGAAATCCAGAATTGGACGCTTAACCAACTGAACCATCCGGGTGGCCCTAAAGATTTTAAGTAATCTCTATACCCAACGTGGGGCTCGAACTCACAACCTCGAGATCGAGTCACATGCCCCTCTTTTACTGTACTATTAACATGCAGGATACTATGTATGTACCAATGGTTCCCAACGGGGGGTGTGTGTGTGTTATGTGGACGGGGAGGTGTGGCCGCATGGATAGTTTTGTTAAGAGTGAGTAGAAAATTTCAGATAGTCTGAAGTAAAAACTAAGGCTCCCCCCGCCTCCCCCAGCTGCCCCCCGGGGAGAAGAGGGGACCACTCTACCTGGTGGTGCCCATCTAGGAAAGACGGCTCTGGAGTACGGAACTGTGAATACCGAGAGGTGGATATTTCTGGGTGGTAGGGTATCGGCCGAGACTTATTTGTCCCTTCTACTTCTCTGTAGTTAGTTGTTGGTGTAAATAATGTAAGGCAAGAAAGCAGCCTCCGTCCGCTGTCGTGAGGGGAGGGGCCCACTGCCCGCTTCGCAGCCCCGCCGGGAGCAGCTCGCCGCCTCGCTGTTCTGCGAGCTCTCCGAGGTCTGTGGCTGTGCGTGTCGTGTGTGCGGTAGTCAGCTGGGCAAAAAGAAAGTAAGCAAACTCCACACAAAAGGGAGGAATGCTTCAGTCAACACTGAAAAAGGGCCCTGGATTGAAACTCGTGATAACAGTTCTCACCTCATTTGAAAATCAGCATTAGCTACCAAAATGTAAAGTATTAGTTTTATTAAAATGCAAATCAATCAACTAATCTGTCTTTCTAGTAACAGTTGAATTGCAGTATCCGTGTCAATTAAAATAGTTTCCAATTTATTCTTGGCTGGAAGGAGGGTGGTCTTCTGAATTTTAAAATGCAAGCCTCTCTCTACTGAAAATTCTGTCCTTTCTCATCTCTCTGGATTTTAATTCATTTTAATTAAACACGTTGGACTCTAAATATCTTGAAGTACCTGTTTAAATCTTTTTCTTCATCATGTCACCAGTGACTGTGACAAAGATTCGATCTCTTTAGGAAACGGAGGTCAGCATCAGGCTCCCCGGAAGTTCGGTATTAGGAGGTTACTTACTGCTGTTCTAATGTGCATGATCCGGACTCCTCAGGCTAGGTGGACAGGATTGGATGTTCTCTACTTTTAAAAAGTGATCATTCTGAAGGGAGTAAATGTGGGGGAACTCTATTCCTGTTGATCTTTTGGGTAACTGGAGACACACCGAAAATTAAACATTTCCCTGACAGTCAAGCCCAAGAGGTAACTACTGAGACAAAAGAAACAAATCACCACGTACCAAGGTCCAATTAATGTGAGGTGGAAAAACCCTCCTCCCCCCGTCCACCCCATCCTGAGCTCAGCAGGCACTCTGATGCCCGTACCACATGCAGGACTCACTTCATCCGGAGCCCAGCCTGTAGGCACGGTGCGTGGTCCCCAGACACCAGCAGTGTGACAGGCAGGATTCCCAGGCACCCAAATCTGTCACTTGGTTCTGACATTTCAAAACAGTATCGGAACCGGACGTTAACAACAGTGACTACTTATGCACTACAACTGAATGTACGTTTCTTCTCGAATTCCACAGCTCTACATAGAGATGTGGGCAAAGGAGCCGGGCCTGGTCAGTCGCAGACGCCGGGACGCACACATTACTTATGCAAGATAATCTTCATTGCATATTGACCACAGCAGGCCAATAAATCCCCCTTATGGGGATTTAATTTCCAGCTTTTGACCTCTAGATGAAAAACAAGTGAATCATTTCCCCCTGCTAGATTTACACCACAGCTCATTTCAATAAAGTGATTTAGGAATGGTGAGAATGGAAAAGGACTCTGGAAGAATCCATGGGGGGCAAAGAGGAAACGAGAAAGAAGTCAGGGATCTGTATTTGTGACACATGGGCAAATGCCTCCGAGTTATAGAGTCTCCTGGGCACGGTTCAGAGGTTTCTGGGGATTCCCTGCTCCTCAGAGCCATGATCCATCGCCAAACATGATCCGCCCAGCAAGCAGCATCCTGGCTTCTGTGAACTTTGTATCGTGAGAGGAGTCTGTGTGACTAGAAAGTGAAAACCCTCCCCACAAACCTGTCCCCCCACCAGAGCTCTAAGCCAACTTACTCCATGCTGCTTAAGACATCACGCACGCACGGCAGTGGCCGTAAGAACATGGTTTATTTGTGACGGTGAACGAGTGTGGGGCGCGGGTCCCTGGCAGACTGAAGCGTGGGGGACATGCACACTTGACTCTAGGCTTCCCGGGACTTATTAGGCACGTGCTCTGAACCCCACACCTTCCCAGGACTCCCCAACTAGCCCAAAGCCGTGGGCCGACGGCTTCCCGCATTTGGGGCTGGCCGAGGCGATGCGCGGCGTGTCGTGGGTCCGGAGGCTCTCGGGCCTGGAGCAAGAGCCGCGGGTGCGGTCAGTCCCTTTGGCCCTCGTCAGGAGGGCGGAGCTGCCCAAAAAGAGATCGATACAACTCGGTCCTAGAAGACAAACAAAACAAATTGGTAAACACACTGGTTCCCTTTTCAAGGCTCAACAAGAACTGAGAAGCCGGCAAATGCCCCCTCGGTTTCTTCAATGGCCAACACAGCCGTGTCATTAAAAATGCATCCCACAGCCCTAACTCACAGATACAAAGGAAGGAAGAACCTAGAAGCAGCCAATCAAATAGTAAAATATGTAAATAGTCCGGTGTGGCTGGATACCTGTCTCCAGGGAATGAGTTTTCTATAAGTTTGCCCTTTACAGACAGGCTCTTCAAGTAAGAAAACAAGATTGAATATTTTAATAGGATGTATGAGACCACCGCACGATGAGGAGGATTCAATCAGACATGGGATGTAGGGGGATATGATTTAGTTTTCATACATTTTCTTGGACTTGGCAGTACTTGAAAAACAATGAAAATGACCCAGAAACAAGATTCCAATTACTACCACATGTGCAGCTGTTTGGTGGTAGGACCAAGGTTCTCCCCCACTCCCCTGGCCCCTTTTATCTAGTTTCAATCTAATAAATAATTCGATTGGCTTATTTATTTCTAGAGCGGGGCTTCGAAATTTAGAAAATGATAGTAGGCCGGGGTCTTGGGTCCCTGAAAATCAAGTATCCCTTCCAACCTCTGTTTCTGCTGTGAAATGCGGCACACACACCCCCACCCGCCAAAGTCCTCTGTCAAGGCCTGGAAATGCAAAAAGGGGTGGGCTGGGGTCCCTCCCGCCCTCGTCACCGGAGCTCCCGAACACAGTCCCAGGTGCACGGAGCGCAGGTTCTCCCTGCGGAGATGCGAGGAGGGTGGTGAGCCACGGAGGAGACACGGCGGCCGGAGCAGGCGACCCACAGCTGCCTCTGCATGAAGGTCAGGCCACTGAACCTCACGGAGGGAGGCCGGGCGCGCAGGGTACGGTCACGTGCCAGCCACGAACGACCCCACGGGAAAGCTGTGCCTGCTGTCTCATACTTTCAAGATCTAACCTGAAAAGACAGCCCGCCATCCTGGCTAAGAAAAACCCACCTGAGAGCCATCTTCAGCAAATCTGACTCTCCAAACAGAACAAAACACCAAACCACCACCCTTCAAACAGCTATTTTGGTTTAACAAGACTTCAACACAAAAACTTACGAGTCTGTGTTTGAAGTCATCCCGCGAGGGTGGTGCGCAGGAACAGAGGTTCCATCATTAGAAAGTCCAGCAATAAAGACAGCCTATTAAGACTTCTAAAAAAGGAAAAATCCTAAAGAAGAAACTGCAGTAGCCCCGAATGCAGCCTGACCCTATCGTGCTGGGGAGCGCAGGGCCGGCAGAGGGGCGCGGGGGGAGGGGAGACGGCGGGTCTCCTGTACTATGGCAGGGATGTGACCTAAGAATTCGCCAGCAGCCGCCCCTGAATCGTGGACCAGCTCAGCGGCCTCAAGACAAGAGCCACAGCCTTACCGGGAGCTGGGAGCTGCGCTCTTCCCTTCCCTCTTCCCTTCCCGCGCACACCTGCCCGCCCGCCAGTGCCAGCCCTGCGAGCACAGGCGGCGAAGGCGCCTCTGAGCAGATGCAGACGAGGGGCAGGCGGCTGGGCCTCACTTCCAGAGGCGGTGGCTTCCAGATCACCAGCTCCATCACCCGCAGGACAGGAGCTCCCGCAGCCCATTTGCCCATAAGCGCAAGTCTCTCCGGTCGTTTCCACACGCGAACTGCAACAGCACGGAGGGCAGAGGGGCCAGGGCAGAAAGGGCGGTGTGGCTTTAAGGCTGCGCGGGCCCATGAGAGGGCCCCGCTCGCTGGTCCAGGCCGCTCGGACCGCCCGCGAGCGCCGGATCGAGCCCGGGCCGCGCCAGTTACTGGCCGCAGCGGGGACACACGTCACACACGTCAGGAGCGCCCAGTGAAACGCTGAAACCCATGTTTTGCTAGAACATCATTTCACACTCTGGTGGACAAAGCTGACAAACACATGCAGCTGTTGGTGGCAAAGCAACCTGGAAGGCTGAGGGGTCTGGGATCTTAAAACAGTTTGAGACAGAGAGAGAGACACGAAGAGGAAGGGATGATTCCAGCGTCACTGTCCCAGTGTCACTGCAGCTCGGGGCCTTCCTCAGTGACCGGCTCTACCCTCACGGCATCTCAAACTCCCCGGGCCGCCCCCACACCCGATTCCAGTCTCACCATCGCTGACCAAGAATAAGGTGGCAGCCTCGAACGGACTTTCCCGTTCCCCCCCCCCCGGCCCCGCGCTGTTTCTCAGCCCCAACGGGGCACGCACACACCCGGGGCACCACCAGGATGAAGCACCCACCCCCCACCCCGCCCAGCACCAACTGCTCTGCTCAGCGCGGCCCTGGCGCATCCTTCCCCGCAGAGGCTCTATGCGGTGGCCCATGGGGCGGGCGGTGCGGGGGTCTGTCTGCCCTCCTCCGGCAAGAGTTCTACAAAACCACGCAGCCCCCTCACACACGGAATTTTTCTCAATAAATTTAATAGTCACAAAGGACATAATTACCAGAATCTTGTGAACCCTACCTTTTGGAATAAAACTCGCACATTTCTTTTGTAAAGCACCCAATGGAATGTACGTGCCAGACTGACTTGATACCCATCATCATTCATTTAAATAACACATAAACATACTCTTAAACTTGGAAATTTTACAGCTTTCTCTCCTTTTTAAACTTGTATTTCCATTTGATTTTTCCCTACAGATTTTTGTTCTAATTGTTTTATGCTTGAAAGTCTTTTATTGATCACCCTATTATACTTCTTGGCCACAAAAAATAAGTATGTAAATTGAAACACTTTTTGAAATTTCAGAAGTTGAAATGAAAATATTTTCATTTCTTGACGCCATAAGGCTCTAAGTAATTAAAAAAGTACTTCTGGATTGTGTCATTATTACACAATTATTATCAGGACACAATCAACATATACAACAATAGTATAATAAAACATATTATAATTTTGGTGAAAATTTATTACACCTAAGTGTGTAAAACGTTACTGGAACGGCATGTCTTCGTGATATGGATGGGGCCTGTCACGTGCCCGTGGTGAACAGCATTTATCACCGGAATGAAAGAGCGCTCAGCATCCAGGCTACTCCTGTCTGTTGGTGTTTGCAGATGCAAGCGCAGAGAAACCTCGTCACGTGAACAAGCAGACGGGGACAGGGGAGTTTTGTGACAGCAGTGTCCCCCAATTCTTTTGATTCCTTCTGAATTACATGCCCCCCAAAATCACATAGTGATCTACCACCAAAAATTTGTTTTAGAGATGTGCCAGCTGACAGCTCAATTAGGCTGTCCTGCAGCTTTGTTGGAAATAAAGCCCTGGAACTCTCTGAGCCCCGGGGCCTTGTTACCAGTTCTCAATCCCCGCATCATGCCGTGAGGCACGCTCCTTCTCGGGGCCCCAGAGGGGGAACCCTCCACGTCAGAGAGAGGAGGGGCGCGGCGGGCTGCGCAGCAGGTGGGGGGACCACGGTGACAGGCGAGACCAGAGACCCCAGCCCCGGCCCAGGTGCACTCTCCAGCTGCCCCACTCGGGCAAAGAGCACACATCTGGAAATCGATTCCCAAAAAATGTGTGTGTCCTTTCCCCTTGGGGAAGTCTCTGCACACCCCAGCGTGAAGACTCAGGGCCAGGGAGCACTGCGTCTCCCCCACAGGCACACACGCATGGGACGTGGTGCCAGGACTGAGAGAAAGGGAAAGGCATCTTCAAAGAAAAGGAACCTGTCCATATCCCTTTCTCCATCCCAAGGAAAACAAAACTAAAAATAAAACTGAGTAATAAAAAGGCACCATGGGACAGAGGGTCAGGCTGCCTTCTGCCGCACGGAACATTTTCCCCTGCAGCATCTTTCCTAACTAGGATTTAGCCATGCGGAGAAGCTCGACTATCAATCCTTCAGGTTAACCTTGTCTCCATCTGATTCTCTAGGGTAAGTGTATAGTTTAATACTTGAGGTCCCCTTAAGGCTATGCATAATGAAGTTGGTTTAAAAAGAAAAAAAAAACACCTTAATTCCTGCTCCCTATCACTTCAAGAATCAAGATCTGAATCACTGAGCTGAAACGCCTTCCCCCCTCTTACCCTTGCCCCACACTCCCGGCCTCACTGGCCAGTGGGAACGTCCACTGTGGAAAATGTATTAATGTTCCTATCATGCAGGAGAATAACCTACGGAGTAATTAACAAGACTTGGACCTAAGGTAGAAGGTCGATAGCAGGGGCCCTTCCTTGAATTAAAATTTAACTTACCCTTTATTGCACCCTACAAAAGCAAGTAATGAGCACTAACATTTTTATTTCTTTTAAACTGTCATTTAGGCTGTAGAGGGGATAATTACCTATCTCTAGTGTAGTAAGGTTTTATAACCCTTAGTGAGGCATTTTCTAATTTAATATTTTTACTATATTATCACAAAACCTGTTTCTGGAAAAAAAATGATCATGGATTAGCAGCCATTTTCCATAAAGACAGAATGTGTGTGTGTGTGTGTGTGTGTGTGTGTGTGTTAGGATTCGGCTTCTTTATGACCTGATTCTTCTGAAGGGACTCGCAGTCCCGCAGCTGAGGGAGCCGTGGGGTGCAGAGGCCCGAGCGGCCCCTCAGGGCGCCGGGGGCGGGAGGCGCGCGGAAGCAGCCTGCAGCCCGCCTGTCACCGCCCCCCCCCCCCCCCCGGCCCGCGCTCCTTTCAGTCCTCCACGTGCTCTTCCCGCGGACCGCAACAGAACCCAGCGCCTTCCCCGCTGCTGCTGGGCCCGTGGGTACAGAGGGGCCGTCACACCGGCACGGCATCTGTGCGGGGCTCTCACCGCGCTAGGTCGGGGGCCTGCAGCACCGGGCCGGCCGCCGCACTCCCCCTCCTTCGTCCCGGAAGCCCCGAGGCTGCCGAGCCATCCCTGAGCTCTCCCGGCCTGTCCCTGCGGCCAGAGGCCGGCGCAGAGCGGGAAGGAAGCAGCAAGGCCGCCGCTCCCCGAAGAAGCCGGCCCGGCGCCCAGAGCACGCGGCGTTCTCGGGGCAAGGGCTCCGCGCCCGGAGTTCGGAGCCAGTCCCCGCCACGGGCCGCGGGGACTGACGAGAATTATACCCAACGGTTTGCCCTTGATTCATCTGAACCTGTTCGTTGGTTGCTTCATGGTGCGCGGGGGGCTCTTCCTAGACACACCGGACCCGTCGCAGAGTGCGTCGTGGCCCTTCCTGCTTTTCCATCGGCTCCCTCTGCCCGCACAGCCCGCGGCCCCCCGCGCGGCCCCCAGAGGTGGCGCAGCACCTGCTCCCGCTTCGCTCCGGCCCTGGCGGAGCCACGGAAGAAGCACGCAAAGGGAAAGAGAGGCGAAGGTTCCTCCCGGCCCGCGCCTTCCTGATCCAACCCGAATCCTTAGGGGTCAGTGCAGGAAGCGCCGGAACAGCAATTCCCTGGCCGCCAGGCTCTCGGGGGCCAGACACGTGCTCTGGGGAACCACCGGTCACGTTCCTGGCGCCTGCGTTCCGAAAACAAAGTACTTCCCGGGGCTGCGGAAGCTCGCGACAGGGTTGGCGCGGCCCCTGCTCCGTGCGCACCACGTGTGCGCGCCCGCGCGACCCTCGGCAGGTTCCGTGGAAGGCTGCGAGGGCCAGGCGACAGCAGAAGCTCCTCCTCACGCTGAACGCGACTCCGCCGTTCTGTGACCGCCACCCACGGGCCCCTGGCCCTCCGGAGCCCCCGACTGCCCTTCCCTGCGGCAGCATTTCAGTGATTTGAGGTCCTCCCCTAAGCACACCTGTTCTTGGCCAGGTGAAGAGAAACCGTTCCTTCCTGCTAGGAGGAAGCCTAGACCCCCCGACGCTCAGGCCCTCACGCCCTCCACGCCAATCCTGACACGCGGCCTCGCTGGTCCAAAGTGGGCAGAACGGGGCTCTCTTCCCTCCGCCGTTCTCAGCACACACCTCCCCTGCCTTCACGGAGCTTCGGCTCTCTTCCTAATAGTGACTGAACAAGATGTCTTGCCAATTACTGCCTGACACATACCAGTGACCCCAAACAAAGGGATCCTCCGGACCCCGACCCTCTGAATGCTTTGTGGTCAGCTCCCCAAAACATGAGACACAAAATGATACCTTCCTTTAATCTTTCATCCCTTCTGCTTCCTCTGACCCAGATCCATCCTACTCTGTACCAGTGACTTCACAGGTGAGAGAAAGCTGTGTGAGAAATGCTTCTGTGACCTAACAGGGGAAATATATCGATCCACATGGCAAGCGATTGCCCTGTGCTCTTTGGGGGCTGTGGCGGAGGGTAAACCCTAGCACGTCACAGGATTGAGGCAGAGACACGTGCTGGAACCCGTCTCCAAGACTGGATCGTTAGGGACGCGAACCAAGTGAAGAGACACATGCAGCTCTTTGGACAACATACAGAAATTATGACAGCAGAAAATTTAGGATTCCTGAAGGTAGCCAGGAGGTCAGCACTTAACGCTCCCTCACTCTCCTCCCAACATCCCCTGGCAACAAAAAGTGGATCACAGCCTCCTTCCCTGAAATCTCATCACAATTCCAGACCAAAACCCAACACACACACACATCCCCCCAAGAAATATGGTAAAAAGAAAAGAAAGCAACCTTCTCTTACCTAGGACTTATTTCTTAACAGGATCAAGTTAGCAAAGTAGCAACCAGGACTCCAAGGATGCCCACATCCACCACTAATTACCTAAATCTGGAGACAAGGCCGGTCTCCACGCAGCCGCCCGAACCGGCCACGAGGTGGCGGTAGACGACGCGGTTCTCAGGACTCGGGCAGCGGTGTGGTTCCCAGCAAACTGCGCCCATAAATTACCTAGTGTGTCTGCTCTCATCACCATCCTCCCCGTGCTTGAAGGAGACTCTAGAAGGTCTGTTCCAATTCACTCTTTTGGTCGGGTCAGAACTAGGTCCTTCAAACCTCTGCAAATGCTTTTAGCCCCGCAGCTTTAAATTACAGATGGTGACACGTGGCCTCTGGCCTGACTCCCAAAGATCAGACAGACTTGAGATTTATAAATGTTCAGAGAAGCAGGTTGAGGGCCCAAACAAAGGAACTGAAAGGCTCGGGAAAGGAAGGAGAGGGAAGAGGGCCAGGGAGAGACGGAATGAGGGCCAAATCGGCACAGGGTTCCTCGCTCGAGCTCCTTCCTGGTTCCCAAGTCAGCTACACTCACTTTGCTTGAACAAAGGACGAAAAATATTTGAAACTTCTGTCATCCCTACTGCTAGCTTTGAGTCTCCCAAATTCTTCTAAAGAAAAATAATTTACCTTGGTGGATTAGCAAAAAAAACGGTCGTGGTGGCCAGGGGTGGGGGACGACACTGGCACTCTAGACAAAAGGGACGTGGCCTCCTTTCCTGTGCATTAATATTCCATATTCCTGGGATGATTTCCACTTTCACAGTTTGACTGTTTTATAACAGATTTGATGCGAGAGAAGACAAATGGCCTCGCTCAGGAAAGACGACAAATCATCTCACCGCTTTTAGCAGGGTTTTCTCTTTATTTTTATTTATTTTTATTCTGTGGCTGGGCTGCAGAGCTCTCTGCCTTGCTGGAGATGTTTAATATTAACGGCAGGACCCCGCGATCCTGGCAATAGAGTTGGCCGGTGTTGTGTTTACGGTTTGGTGACTGCTGGCTTCAGGAAGATGAAGCTCCTTGTTCAAACAGCAGCTCTTCTCACAGCTCCTGTTAAAAGCCTGGGGATGCTTCACTGCTTAGACGTGACTCACTTCCTCCGGCTGCACTGAAGGGGAGACTGACACACGAGTTACGTTTGTGTCCCTATCAAGGCTGCTGCCCAGCAACCCAAGGCCTGGGGGGCGGCATGTGCTGCATCTCTCAGCTCCAGTTTAACTCCTACTTTTGGGGGTCAGAACACACGGAAATTAGTGAGCGTGTTTACTGGCAACCCACAGAGTTTCAGCAAGGCTTTCTAGTACTCCTGGTAATCAGCGGGAGGACTCGTTTAACTAGGAGCCCAATACCACTCCAAACAAAAGCAGCGACCACAGAGCACACAAACGCCTGGCACCAACCCCACCGAGGCTGTCCTGAGGGCAGGGTGGAAGGTACCAGCGGGGCCCTCAGGGCCAGGCTCCTAGCTGCTGACCCCCAAGTCCTGACACTCTCCGCCCTGGGGTGAAAGGATCTTGTGGTCTCCTTTGCTCCTCCTCCCTCTTTGTCTTTTTCATATTCCTCCTGGCTAGGAGTGTAGACCTTCTCCCAGCTTCTGTTCTTGGCCCTCCTCTCTTGCCTCTCCCACCCTCCCCTGGCAACCTCATCCATGCTCTCAGCTCTAACAATCTCCAGGCCGGGCTCCGACGCCCTCACCTAGGCACTGTGCCCCTGGCAAGGCTACGCTGGCTGTCACCTGAACTACCGTCTGTTAATAATGGCAGCAAATTCTCTGTCATTCACGTCCCACACTTAGGTGCTTAATGGCAGGAAGCTCCAAAGTTACAGGTATCGATATCACATTTTCTGATTAAAAAATAAAATACACCCTGAGACAGAGCTCTGGCTTGGACAGTTTACTTATATTAACTGATAGAATGAAAACTGATGCCCTCCATCTGTCAATCTTCTTTGATTTTTAGTAGGATCCTTCAAAGAACTTCTTCCTCTTCTCTGTAAATTGGAAATTTGGGGAAAAAAAAGGCTTGTCCCAGACATCTGCCACGTCAACTTTCCCCAGGAGTAGCAACCGGGGCCCCGTAGCCTCCGGGTGTCCGCAACAGGGCATCTCCCCCAACCTGGGTCACCAACCAGCCGCTGAAGCCAGCAGTTTGATGACCCTGGCCAGCCAGAAGACTCGGTTTAAAAAGCCTCACTGCTAAGTGCAAAAGGAGTAGTTTGCATCCCTGCCCCTGGCAGCTGGGGGGGGATCTGTTCCGCTGCATGGCTGTGCCTCCTGGTAGGACTGGGAGGTAGGCGAGGAGACGGAGCGCTGCCAAGTGCGTGTAGGAGAAAATGTGTATCGATTTCTTCTTTCTTATAAAGGAGCACAAAGCGCTGAAGAACAATTGCGCGTCTCTGCAGCATTTCACATTCCACGTGAGACAAAGGCCCAACCCCCATCAGGCTGAGAAGCAGAAAGGGGAACCACACAGAGCGGCAGTCCCCTGGGTGTCAGCGGCCACCACGCTGTCCAGGTCCACTGCTGGGACTCCAAACACCTCAGGCCACTAACGCCTCCCGTGCCTTTGATCAAGTAATTTCCCTCACTGGGCTGACGCTGCCTCATCTATATGGGAGAAGAAAGAGCCTTCAGTCTTATTTACCTTTTAAGTGGAGGTGCCCAGAGGGCAAAAGAGTTAATGTTTATAAAGTGTTCTGCTCCCCAGAGGGAGACAATGGATAAAACACAAGGTGTGGTTATGGCTCATTCAAGACCTCATTTCCAGGGTAGTTAGTAATAGCTTCCCATTACAAATGCAGCGCTTCCCAGCACCTTGAACTCAAAGTACAATGAGGCAATGCCCCTTATCTAAATATCCGTTTTTGGTTTGACACTTACTACCAACACTAAAAATAACAAAAGGTAACCAGGGACTGTTACGCCTTGCTAATGCAGGTCCAGAATCCATTCCACACTGTTCTCTTCTTAAACCAAACAAATCCGAAAGCAGTCCAAAAAACTGACCTAAAGCTGTAACTGGTCATCACAAAGCTCTGTCTATATTCTCCATGTTTCCATAGTAACTAATAATTTGTAGGAGGGCCACCAGAAACCAAACCCCGTGTAGATCCCACAGCCAAGATGGACAGGAGGAAACCTCCTACAGAATACAAAGTTCATGGTGTGTTCTCTTGGAAGTGATAGAAATACAATTGAAAGATCTTTCCCCAAGGTTCATCCTCCATAAAAATGACTTCAAAAACTCTCTAAGTAAAGGGCTGGGAACGAGAAGTCCCAGAGCTGGACTCTTCATTTCTGGGGATCTTCCAACACGGCCAAGAGTTAAGAACAAAATACAGAGCTGACGCTCACGTGTTGTGTTTTGGCTTGGAGACGGAACCCACAGCTAACTAGGGGCACGACCGGGGGTGGGGGGGGCGCTGCTGGGAGTGGGACGTGAATGCAGTATGCCATCTGGACAGGTACAAAGTGCTAGGGGAGCCAGGGAAAGGATATTAAAGGAGTTAGAGGATTTGGAGATTTTGGTAAAAGAGGCAAAAATGTTTGTTCACCTATCTTATAGGACTGTTTGCAAAAATAGTCCTACCAGCAAATTGTAAACAGACTTATAAGCTGAAAGCCTTATTAAAGGCATTTCAGACGGAGACCTACAGCCAACTTTTTTCAGGTTTGCACAGAAATGGATATGTTTGTGCTGCAGGTAAAAGGACAATACAATATTTACCCACTTGAAAACATACATTTTCTTTATTTAGATAATTGTACAGATTACATTTAAAATAGTCCTTCTCAGAAACAAAAAATTTAAAAGAACATTTCGTTCTCAAGACTCTCATGAGCAAGGACTATTTTGGCTTTGTCAAGAAGGAGACGAAGCCACAGAGGGAAGCCTCCTCTGGGTCGTGCCGCATGAGCGCGGGGGCAAAACATGCTCAGGTGTCCTCCTGCATTAGTTCTCTAGCTTGGAGAGGCTGACATCAACTGGGAAAAGACATTATATGGCTTTGCAAATAATACCTGTGCTACAAAATGTTATACAATAAGGCAAGATAAAACTGGAATCAAGGGGCGCCTGGGTGGCTCAGTTGTTAAGCATCTGCCTTCGGCTCAGGTCATGATCCCAGGGTCCTGGGATCGAGCCCCACATCGGCCTCCCTGCTCCACGGGAGACCTGCTTCTTCCTCTCCCACTCCCCCTGCTTGTGTTCCCTCTTTCGCTGTCTCTCTCTCTGTCAAATAAATAAATAAATAAATAAAATCTTTAAAAAAAAATTAAAAATAAAAACTGGAATCAAAATATATTATTCCAAATGTATGAGCATAGAACTTTGATACAAAACCAAATACAAGATTACAGTAAACTTTGACTTACAAGTTAAGCATTCTTTTTTTTTTCTTTTTTTCTAAAGTTTACCTATTTAAGTGATCTCTACACCCAACATGAGGCTCGAACTCACAACCCTGAGATCAAGAGTCGCATGCTCTTCAACTGAGCCAGCCAGGCACCCCATAAGTTAAGTGTTCTAAGCAAGAAGAAAATCCCCATCAAGTGCTTTTGTGAGCTGTAATAAATAGCATTAAAGAACAAATAAAGTAGGGGTTAGTAGGGGTTCAAGGAAGATCAAGCCCCCCAGCTCAGTGTGGAAGGGGGATCATAAGTCTCCCTGGAAAGGCTGGTGTTGGTCAAAGACTATGAACATCCCAACGGGCAGGGACCAAGGTGGGGAAGGGGTGAAGAGACGCCCCGGGTTAAGTGAGCAGAATGAAGAGACAGGAGTGCAAGGAGTGGTTGGAGGTGGGGGGGTATTATGCGGACAGCACAAGGGTGTACATACTGAAACGTGATGAGGGGAGAAAGGGAGCAAGGCCTTGAGGGCCAGGGTCAAGAGTACCTGTTTGATTCTATAGGCAACGAGGACTAGCATGCTCCAAGCGGTATACTAGGAAGGTCTCATCTGGCAAGACACACAGCCCTGATTAGATCAGACAGGGTGGTTAAGAGACTGTTGGTACAATAGTCCATGTGGGAAGTATAAAAAAAGTCTGACTCAAAAAGAGACAGAGACGGACAGTAGAGGCCACTGAACATATTATCAACAGGCGAGCAAAATAAAAAATCTGCAAAAAATATGAAATATAGTATATAACCATAACAGATAGAATTCATACAAATGGCAAAGAAAAACTAAAACCCAAAAGAAAAATAATGAAAGGATAAAGCAGGAGTATGAATGATTAATAAATACACAGACTCTTCAAGTTTACTATTAAATGAGAAAATAAACATTAATTATTTAATTCAGTGCCTAACACAGTGTAGGTCCGTAAAGTGTCACTTGTTATCAACTTATAAAAAAATAAATAACTTTTAGCAAATCAAAATAGAAAATACTTTTAAAACATAACCCTCCATATTACCAAAGGCGTAATGACAAACCTCAGCTGGTAAGGCAGCAGGGGCATGTAAATTAGTATGACCTATCAAGAATCATTAGAAAGTTACACCTCTGACCCAAGAATTAGCCTTCTAAGAATCTATTCTAAAGACACAGCAAGACTTAAAATATAGATTTCTGTACAAATATGTTCATTGCAGTATTACTTAAAGAGAAATAAAAATCAGAAACCTAAGTGTCCAACAGTATTTCATAATTGGATATTATAAAATTATTATAATGTCTTTTAAAAACTTAATGGTGTTAAAATGCTTACAAAGTTAACCAGAAAAAGGGATTCAAACATATATGCATATCTTTATAAAACACATACACAAAAAAATCTGCAAGAAAACCTATACAAGTATTAATGTTCAACTCTCATTAGCACATAACAGATGAATTTTTCTTTCTGTATTTCCAAATTTTCTTCCATACACATGTATTGTCTTTATTACAGGAAAAAAAAAAAAGATATTGTCCTAAGGAAAGTAGGTGACAAGCACCCGAATATGGAAGATGTAGAACTGTAAGGGCAAGCTGACTGAATACTCTAACTCAGGTTTCAAAGCTGATTATAAGATTTAGGGTCTTTGTAACCAGAATGCTATAAGCATAAGAGCAGGTCTGGAAATTCAGTGATTCATACTAAGATGTGAATGACTTGTTAGGCACTCCCCCCCACCCCAAAGCATCTCTATTTTAAAAGAAAAAAAGGAAAAGAAAAAATCATTTTAATCCAAACAAGTCTCCCCCGCCCACCCCCAAACAAGTTTTAAATTGAGAGAAAGGTTCTTATATGTATATTGAGGATGGGGAGAAGCAGCTTCCCTCTGGCACATCATTCCCAAACATTTCTAAAAGCTTGCTGATGCCCTGGAAATAACAGCAGGTTTGAATTCACATTCCTAAATGCACAGACCAGCTCAACTACTTACTTGCTATTTAACTTGGGCCAGTCACTTAATAGCTCTATGCCTCAATATTCTTTTTCATTTTTTTAAAGATCTTATTTATTTATTTGAGAGAGAGAGAGACAGAGATAGCGACAGACAGCACGAGCGGGGAGGAGAGAGGAGAAGCAGACTCCCTGCTAAGCAGGGAGCCCAACTCAGCGCTTGAACCCAGGGCCCCAGGATCATGACCTGAGCCGAAGGCAGATGCCCAACTGACTGAGCCACCCAGGTGCCCGTTTTTTTTTTTTTTAGAAGGTGGTTCCACACCCAATATGGGGCTCGAACTCACAACCCCAAGATCAAGAGTCACATGCTCTACTGGCTGAGCCAGCCAGGCGCCCCTATGCCTCAGTATTCTTATAAAAGGCAGACAATGTCAAGCACTTCAGTGGTTTCTTTTAAGGACTGAATGAAAAGGTACATGAAGGGCTTAATGCAGTGTCTGGCACATAGTAAGTGGAATATGATGTTATTACTCTGTGTCATTTCATTGCCAATCAGAAACAGGGTAGCAGACTAAGGGCAGATAACTCAGCACAGGATGAATGCACTTAGAAACAGAAATGGTCTACATATCTTAGCAACCTAACGTTGGCTCAGTGATCATTGTGGGAAATGTAGGACTTAATCTAAATTAAGGTGAAAAACATTTAGCTATTGCCTACCCACTTGCAAGCTGTGATTAATACAATATTATAAGATACTGTATTTTAAAAGACAGTAATAATAAAATGCCAGAACTTAAAAACAGTAAGTCCTTAAGAGAAACATTCACATCCACTTTAAAGAATATGAAAGATCCCTTTGCGGGAAAAAAAGGATTCACAATCCTTTGAAGAAATGATAGGAATTTAACCGAAATGAGAACTATAGTCAAGAAGCCCCATTTTGAGGAAAGATTTATCTGTTCAACATCTACAATCTCTTTCTAGAAGATGCGCTTTTATCACTCTACATCCTGCTTGGAACCAAGGCTTCAATTTGAGAATGCAAATTCACTAGAATTGTGTAAGACTGAACAGCAGCGAATCAGGAAAAACAGAAGAAAACAATCACAGTTCCTAATCCAGTTTTAAAACTCTGGCCCACGTCTCAGCTTTGAACTTGAGAATGTTTCCTTTGTCCTTTCTGACATTACCGGAGGAGGAAGGCCCCATGCCTCCTATCTCTGTGCTGGACGCCATCTTTAATGATGATATATGGGGGTCCTTTCCCTTCAGCACTGCTGGGGGGTCAAACGTGATGCCGCCCGCCAGAGTATCAACAAGCGAATTATAAACTGTGTCAATCCGAGTTAATGCAAAGCTGTAATCCTCTTTAACAAGAGATCAAATCACTGCTGTGAGTTATGTTCATTCTGTAATCTGATAAGGAAGAGAGGGAACCTCTAATAAAAGAGTAATGGGAGCCTTTAATGACGATGGTAAAAGGCAGCACCAGTGAAAACATTGCTCTCGTTCCTGCTGATTAGATCAATGTTGCATATTTGCCCGGGCTTGTTTCACCTGTCAGAATAACCTGTGTCTTTTTAAGAGATAAGAAGCCTCAGAGAAAGCATCTGTATCTTAACCATTCTTGCTTGCAAGTTTTTAACCAACGACAGATGCTCCGTGGAGGGTACTTCTGGGGTTATTAGCTGATGTGCTCTCAAATGCCGAGCAAACTACACCAGAATCCTTCACCATGACACAGTACACACTGCTATTAAATAAAGGGGTAAAGTAGGCAAATGGAGTAAAAAATGGCCTAAGTTAACCTCTGGGTTATCAACTGGGGGGAAAAAGAATATCATCAGGAGACTGGTAGAATGTGCCCACGTTTAGGGTGCAGACCCACACACAAAAATGGCAAGCCGAAGATAAATTGCCTGTACGAATTCTATTATACCAAGGCACCTCAAGAATAACGTGGCAGTGATGTTGACAAAGCACTTTACAGGGCTGGATTACCTTTGTACATTTCCTTTCTAAAACTCCAGATGTAAAACAATAATGTATTTGGTGCTTACTGGTTATCATTAAAGGATCCTCTCCTTGTTCTTTTTTAACACCAGCAGCTTCATAGAAGGAGTGGGAAAAGTGGTTCTTTAGTGTGGGGGAGAAAATGGGGGGCTAACATGGAAATTCTTACTGTTTCTATTGAGAATTTCTTCAAGTTCTTTCCAAAGGAATGGGGTACCTATAAAGTGTTAATACTGCTATCATTTTTGTAATAAGGAACAAAGCTTCTCAGGAAAACTTAATAAGCTAGCCTCAAAACGGAGGGTCCCCGAACTGGGTTTATGTAAGAGCCGTGGTCTGAAGCAGCAGTGGGTGTAAGGTGGACACCACGTTTCTTTGGTGCGCTTCCGGCCGCTAGCTGCCGCGGAGACCCTTACCGGGCCGACAGCCAAAATGCTCTGGGGGGGGACATGCCCCCCCACCCCCCGACAGAGTGCGTGGTGCATGTGGATTCCCTTCCCAAATCAGAAGCAGTGGCCACCAGTTAGGAACATATTTTGACCTGTCTCAGGTCTTACTCAGAATTTGCTTCTCCTGCTTGTCACACCAGCATTTTATATCTGACCTACATCAACACAACAAATGAGGAAGAATTAACTTCTTTTTTTTTAAAAGATTTTATTTATTTATTTGACAGAGAGAGAGAGATAGCAAGGGCAGGAACACAAGCAGAGGGAGTGGGAGAGGGAGAAGCAGGCTTCCAGCCAAGCAGGGAGCCCGATGTGGGGCTCGATCCCAGGACCCCGGGATCATGACCTGAGCTGAAGGCAGATGCTTAACGACTGAGCCACCCAGGTGCCCCAAGAATTAACCTCTTTAAAAGTCTTGCCTCAGAGCGTCTTTCAAAAACAGGCAAAAAGGGGCACCTGGGTGGCTCAGCTGGTTGAGCGACTGCCTTCGGCTCAGGTCATGATCCTGGAGTCCCGCGATCGAGTCCCGCATCAGGCTCCCTGCTCAGCAGGGAGTCTGCTCCTCCCTCTGACCCTCCCCCCTCTCATGCTCTCTCTCTCTCTCATTCTCTCTCTCAAATAAATAAATAAAATCTTAAAAAAAAGAAACAGGCAAAAAACCCAGATGATTATTTCCACAACCTCCAAATTCTTCATTTGGTTAGAACCATAATAAGAAATCATCTGAATTACTTCAGACTTTCTCTGCTCTAATAGTACCCCAGGGGATTCACACCATGTAAAGTAAGTTCTGTTTCTAAAATGTTGATAAGCGGGGCACCTGGGTGGCTCAGTTGGTTAAGCGACTGCCTTCGGCTCAGGTCATGATCCTGGAGTCCCTGGATCGAGTCCCGCATCAGGCTCCCTGCTCGGCAGGGAGTCTGCTTCTCCCTCTGACCCTCCCCTCTCATGTGCTCTCTCTCATTCTCTCTCTCTCAAATAAATAAATAAAATCTTTAAAATAAAATAAAATGTTGATAAGCTTAGAATAACTTCAGTCCTGAGAGAAGCAAACAGCAATCCTCCTGTTAACCATGTAAATATCACACTGACCTGTTCTTGGTGGTAACAATATGCTTAGAGGGATTCTCTCCCAAAGAGACACCAAGCCTTTTCTCCCCCTTAGCCCACTAATAACCCTGTCTCTATAGTATCACACGACAGTTTGCCCTCTTAGCAAAGATGACCCCAAAGGGCAAACAGCAGCCACTCTGGAGCTGAGCTGCCACGTGCCAAGAGTATCAAGGGCTTGGCAGTCAGTGGTCATCTTTAGGCTCCTGGTAATCTCCTTCCTTGCATGCAAACATGTAACACATGGGCAAAGCAGGATTTCTTTGGTTTTCTCTCAATACTGGGGATGTTCAGCAGGCCTGCAACAGAAACCACCCGCCTACCTCCTAATGGAGTAAAGATCTACTGGCCCAGCACATATAAAGTATCAGGGGTTCCATGAGACTTTCACTAACATGGGCAACCTGAAAGCACATAAATTAGTATCCAAAGTGCCCCCAAAGGGAAATGTGGTAACATGGGGACACAAACTGGCTACTCTGCATGTAAAAGGTTTTTTAAAAAAATAGATCACTTGAAGAAAATTCCTAGCATGAGAAAAGAATATATATCAGCAGAAATTAAACAGATAACACTACACAGACCACATCACAAGAGAAACGAAATGAAGATGCCATTGCCTTTTTAAAGATCCTTTTAAAGATAGCACTTCTCTCTCCACTAAGGATATTTTAATACCCCATGTTAAAGATCTCTTCTATCCTCTCCCTTAATGAGCACTATGTTCCAGTTACAATTCAATTTGACCAAGTACAAATTTTTTTTAGCTCAAATTGGATGATTTTAGCTGGGGATTCAAGAACAAGTAAATAGCACTCAGATTCTGTCCCGCTTCTCCTCCAAAAAAACCCAAGCACTGGGGAATTTAGGCACGTGTAGAACAATACACTGGAACCAAGGAACAAAGAGAAAGGGTTCTTTCTCCAGACCTGGCTAAGGTAGGAACCACAGGTGGAGCTGCCGCTGGGAATAAGAAATCAAAAGTGCTAGAAAATGTATGTGTATTTTATCACAATTAAAAAAGGGGGCAGAGGGTAATGGGAAGAGACACTAGTTCGGTACTAAAAAGCCAGTTTTATCCATATGGTCCACAGGGCGGAAACCAAAAGGAAGACATCTTTCATTCATATACTTCAATATAGAAATAATCAGCACCTTCCCATTTCCTTGGTACATTATATATATAATTTTCAAATTGAAAACGTCCTTTTTTTTTCTGTTGATAAAAGGCAGTGTAAGCTAACTGTAGAAAAATTTCGAACACTATGGAAATACATAGACTAGAAAGTAAAATGTGTTTTCTATTCCCCTCCACCCAGCAACAAATATGTGGTGTTTGATGCCCATTGTTTCAGAGCTTCTTTTTAATGTAACTTTTTTTTTTAAATGTAACTTCTATGAATGCATTCTCATGGCAAAAGATTGGACCAAAATAAAAGCATAAAAAGTAAAACACTGAGTCTCCCTCACCCCCTCTCTCATGCCATTCCTTTCCCCACAGGTAAACATTGTAAATATTATGATGTGTGGTCTTCCCAGACACTTCCCTAACCACTGTAACATATACATACATATGTGTACATATATGCCTGTTTAATCTCTATCTTCAAAACATAAGTGGATCAAGTTACAAGCACGGTTTCTTTTTCTAGTTAACAAAATAACGTGGAAATCTGACAGTATAATCGATTTTTTAAGATTCTATTTATTTATTTATTTAAAAGATTTTATTTATTTATTTGAGAGAGAGAATGAGAGAGAGAGAGAGAGCACATGAGAGGGGCGAGGGCCAGAGGGAGAAGCAGACTCCCTGCTGAGCAGGGAGCCCGATGCGGGACTCAATCCAGGGACTCCAGGATCATGACCTGAGCCGAAGGCAGTCGCTCAACCGAGCCACCCAGGCGCCCAGTATAATCGATTTTTTAAAGGTAACACTTTGGGCACCTGGATGACTCAGTCATTAGGCGTCTGCCTTCGGCTGAGGTCATGATCCCAGGGTCCTGGGATCGAGCCCTGCATCGGGCTCCCTGCTCCACGGGAAGCCTGCTTCTCCCTCTCCCACTATCCCTGCTTGTGTTCCCTCTCTTGCTGTGTCTCTCTCTGTCAAATAAATAAATAAAATCTTAAAAAAAATAAAGGTATCACTTTTTTTCCTATCATACATACCTATTTACTCAAAAGGTGGATTATAAGATAGTATTTCGTAGCTGAACATTATGTTATACAGCACCACCTCATCCTTCAACAGCTGTTTATAATTTCATTGAATGAATTTACTGTGATTTATTTAACAAGTTGTTTATTGAAGGTCATTCAGATTGTTTATTTTCCCCCATTATAAACCACGTTGCAAAAGATTCTTGTTTTGTTCTATATTTCCTATTTACTTATTTATTTATTTTTAAATAGTTTTTTAAGATGTATTCATTTGAGGGGGGGGGAAGAGTGGGGGCAGGGCAGAGGGAGAGAATCCCTCAGGCAGACTCCCTGCTGAGCATGGAGCCGGATGTGGGGCTCAATCTCATAACCCACGAGATCATATTTATTTATTTTTTTACTGAAGTATAGTTGACACACACTATAAAGATTCTTAATACAAATATATTTGCTGACTTGCTATACTTCCTTAGGTCAATTCCTAGAAGTAGATTTTTCTAGGTCATCAGTTAAGTATACATTTAAAATTCTGACACACATTGCCAAATAGCCCTCCAAAATCATTTTGCCAAATACATTCCCAACAATGGTATATGGAAGTCTCTGTTTCCCCACACCATCAACACAGGAGGTTACCAATCTTTTAAGTTTTATAATTTAATAGGGAAAAAAATGAAATCTCATTTTAATTTGCATTTCTTTGATTAATGAGGTTGACAGTCTGTTTCTTAGCTATTTGAGACTTTTTTTTATGATTTCTAAGTTTACTTGTTGACATGCTTTGCCCATTATTTTTACTGGGATTCTCAGAGACTTGTAAAAACTCTTTACACATAGTATTTTACATAGTAAAGAAAAATGTCATATATTGAACTTTCTCTTGTCAGTCTGTCATTTACCTACTTTTTTTTTTTAAAGATTTTATTTATTTATTTGTCAGAGAGCGCGAGCGAGCACAAGCAGGGGGAGCGGCAGGCAGAGGGAGAAGCAGGCTCCCCGCTGAGCAGGGAGCCCAATGTGGGACTAAATCTCAGCACCCTGGGATCATGACCTGAGCCGAAGGCAGCCACTTAACCGACTGAGCCACCCAGGCGTCCCTGTCGTTTACTTATCACTTTGTTTTCGATGTCTTTTTCAGTGTGACTTTCAGGTAGTCAGATCTATTAATTATGTTTCCTTATGGCTTCTGGCCTTGGTGTCATGCTTACAAAGTCCTTCTCTATCTCAAAATCATAAAAAAATTCTCTATTCATACATGCATACCAAGAATGACATATCTGTAACTTAGCAAAACCAAAACTATTCATTTGAGGAAAAGTACTATACACTGATACTGATATTTTAACAACTATGAAAGTTTCCAATTCCTCAGTGATATTTTGTGGTACACAAAGTAGGAGACAAAATAGTACAGTAGCAGATTGTCACCAGTTATGGAATTACCTAAAGAAAAACGAAGTAAGTCAAGCTACGACTGCCTTCTTTTGCCCTGAGAATTTGGATACGAGAAGCAGAGAAAGCTAATGCCCAGTTCCTTTACCCACAGTTAATCTGGCTTATTCAGACTATGCAGCACGAGCAGTAATGTGGATAAATGCCTCTTCTCCTTAGGAAACACAATGGGAATAGAGTGCACTGTGGTAAAAACACATGCTCAGTTCTCCAGCTACAAGACTTTTATTAAATTCCTTGTTAATGGGCTAAACGAGCTGAAGAACAATGCTGATAATAAGCAATCAGTCTACAAGGGACAGCCTTATTCCCCCCCACAAACACTGAATGCCAGAAGGACTATTACCCAACAAACATTCCCAACCCCTTCTCCCTTGCCTGCTCTACCTGAAGCAGCAACGTAGCACAGTTCTAACTAATGAGATATAAGACGTTTGGAGGGGATTCTGGGGAAGCTTTTACTTTTCTGATAAACAAAAGCAGACAGATCTGACACCACTTCTTTCCTCTCTTCTTCCTGCCATGAACACGTTTGATGGCTAAAACTGCAGCCGCCATCTTGGGACCACAAGGGAAAGACTAAGAGAAACTGGCCCTTGTATCACTGAGAAGAGAAGGGAAAACCACTGCCAATAATTGCATGCTGCCCCTAAATTTTTTCTGTCAGAAACGTAAACTCATTTGCTTATGCCTCTGTAGGCAGGTTTTAAGATTCTTGCAGACCAAGTCCAACATAATCCTAAATAATACAGTCATTTTCAAATCATCTTTGGCTAGCATTTGGTAGCAACCCTCAGAAATTACAAGTGATAAATAAGATTCAGGAAAACTAAGTGCCCCTGGGATATTAGGTGATTCAAGAAAAATGCCAACTACGAAGGACAAAAAGTTGTTTCTAAATGATCTAGTAGTAATACTGTATTCAAAAGACGCCACTAATATTATACTGGGTTTCACACTTTATGCCTGGGGTAATAATGTTTCCGTAATGGGTTTGTTTTAGTTTTTGAGCATCTAGTTTTCCTTTCCTGTTGATACAATCTTCCACGTTGTCCCGACAGGAATTTTAAGTTGCACTCAATTTACTCTGTAATTTCAAAAAAACAGACTAGATCCAGAAATAAGTGGAAACAAACAAAAAACCCCAGCCAGACGAAGGCATTCACTTGCAAAGCACAGGAGAGCATGTGAAGTCACAAAGTTCTGAGTAGACTCAGAACTACATAAGAACTACATACATAAGCTCTTTTGTACTCAAAGTACTGAACAAAAGCAAACAAAAAGTAAGTAATCATTGTGTTCACCTCAATTTGCAGATCTACTACTTTTTAGGCCAGGATAGAAAATCTCATGAGGTTTAATAGCAAACAAAATACTCTCAAATAAAAAGGTTAAGTGTACTTTGAAACATAAAGCTGGCAAAACCCTTATGTGCTTACCCTAGGACCAATAATTTCGCTTGGTAAAGATTTATGGTTACAAATGTCTACCACAGCATTATTTACAATAATTAAAATCATTTAAATGTCCAACAATTAGTGAATGACTTAAATAAGCAATATAAAAATATTATACAGTCATTAAAAATTTTTGAATGTAGTATACAAAATATTTAAAGAAAAAATTCACAATAGAATATAATTTTAATTATATTCTAAAGAAAAACAAGAACATTCTCAAAGGAAACTCATAAAGACTAAAAGGAGGGGTGCCTGGCTGGCTCAGTCAGTGGAGCATGTGACCCTTGACCTCAGGGTCATGAGTTCGAGCTCCACGTTGGGTGCAAAGATTACGAATAAATAAATAAATAAATAAATAAATAAAATGTTTAGGAAAATTGGGGGAAAAAAAGACTGAAAGGAAACATTCAGAGATGCTACACAAGTGGCTGTCTCCTACATGTGTATATATTTACACACACACATCTCCTAGCTCCCTACACTGAAGAGAGCCCAGGAACAGTGAAACCCAGTGACAATGAACACCCTTAGCACACAGATCTTGGTTTCTAAATACCACAATCCACAAAAAAGAATCAGGGCTCCTTGGAGGAAGACTGACTCTAGGGCTGGAACAAGGAAAGTTTAAGATAAGCCTAGAACACCCCATTATGCCAGAAAGTAAGAACATATTCAAGGAATGGGGACATCTCAAGAGGACAAAAGCCAGCTTGAAAGGGCTTCCATTAACGTGGAACAACTTCAAATAAAAAATAATGACAGTAATAGGTTATAATTCATTGGATAAAATAGGAAAGCATGAGTTCATACTGATATAAATGAATAAATGAATGGCAAATAAGTGAAAGGGAAGGAATATGGCTAAATAAGTAATATAGAAATACTACAATATAGTAGAACGCTAGCTAATATAGAAGGAATGAGTCTTTAAAAAATGGCTATCTATTAATTATAATATTATAAGGATACATTGTTTGCATACATTTCTATCTTGTTTCAGTTTATAAAATGAGCATGTACTTCTTTTATAAAAATACACACACACAAAAAATCCTCAACAGCAGCCTGAACAAACACAACATAATGCACATCTCTAGAGCAGTCTCTAAAGACATTTTTAAAAAGGAGAGAATACACACAAAACCCCCAGCCACAGAAAGCAAGCACATGTGCTGTCCTGACCCACCTTTCTGTTCTAGAGAAAAGCCCAGATGTGCTAGGCAAGTAGCTAAAGTTAAAAACAAAACAGGAAAAAAAAAAAAAAAAACCCACCAGAGGCAGCACTGATATTTACGGAAATTTTGGTTTGGTTCTACAGTAATTATGGGGTGAAGAAATGTGACAAGGACCCTTGCTATGATGCCAATGACAAATGGTTAACTGATAAGAAGAAATGGACAGGCTGTAGAACAGGTCAATATCAGGCTGTCATGGAGCCATTTGAGACACATAATTAATCTATTACTCACCTGGCATCATCATTCATTGTAGTATGGTCAATAGGTGCCATGAAGCTCAGTAGCTTGCTGAGGACATGAAACCTAAATAAAGCAGGAAACAAACAGGCAGCGACATTAGTAACTATTAACCTAGAAAAGGAAACACATTCCATGAGTTAACAAACTCCAGAACTGATCACAGGAGCATGTGACTCCTGAGTGGAATGGAGAACAATTCATAGGCACACACTAATCACAAATGTATTTCCCTCTTTTTCCTTAATATTACAGGAAAAAAGTCTCATAACAATGCATTGTAAATGACAGTAGATCCATTTACATCATAGTCTCAAAAAAGAGTAGACACACTTGTGCCCTTGAGCAATATACTAACCCTTAAACACTACTCCAGACAGAAGAGGAGGACTTGAGTACCCCATTTTCCTCCTCTAAGTACATCTTAATCATTTTTCAGTGTCATTACTAGTAGGTAGTAAGCACAGTAGTGGTAGAAACCCAAATGAAATGCCTCACACCACCATCACTCATTAGCACTGGTTCCCTGAGTCAGAAAAGGCTTCTAGAATTCCACATCATCTCTATTCACTAGATCCAGTCTTTCATTTCACCCATCTTTAAATGAATGAGTACATCTGAGTACATAACAAGTTTGATCCTTAGTCATGGTGTTATGGAAATTTAAATTATATCACTTCCATTTCCCACCAACAGAAAAAAAAGGGTATTTTTGTACAAAGTGCTTTGAGATCCTCTGATGAAAGGAGCTGAACAACTATATGACCTTATACAGACAAAATTATACCAAAGAGAATTCACAGGAGGTAGCCCTTTCTGTTCATTATAATAGAAGAAGCTGTATGACAATATGCATATTATAAAATTCTAACCAAAAAAACTCTACTGGGGGTCGCCTGGCTGGCTCAGTCAGAAGATCACGTGACTCTTGATCTCCCGGTTGTTAAGTTTGAGCCCCATGCTGACGGCAGAGATTACTTAAAAAATAAATAAAATCTTTAAAAAAAACCCCACAAAATTCTACTTGGGCAAAACAAAACAAAAATATGGTATTTTCATGTACATAATACTAGCTTTACAGTATTACAAACATTTTTACACATATCGAGTAATTTGATTCCCTATGGTACCACCCAGAGCTAAGCCTCCCAAATTTCATTCTTTTTTTAACAAATGAATCTTACAATAATAATAGTGATGAGATTTTCCCCATTATAAGAGTAATGGAAAAAGTATAAATTCATTATAGAAAATATGGAAAAAAACCAACAAAGCACACACACAAAATGCATCGTCCCTCACCTACAGAGAGCTGTTAACATTGATTAGTTATGTCTGTGTTTCATAGTCATCCTGTTATTTACACACACACACACACACACACACACACACACACACAATTTTGTATTCTCTTTTTTTCACTTTGCATTGTAAGCATTGTCCCATAACAATATCTGGGTAGCTATATACAATCCCAGGAGCGGGAATACTATAATACATTTTTGAACATTTATTATTGCTTCCCATTCTTCATGTTTCATAACATGCAAAAACAAAATCTCTGTGCGTACTTGTTTTTTTAAATGTCTGCTACCTCCTAATTATAGAAAGTAATATATAATTCTTATAAAAATGATTCAAATACAAAAATGTATAGAAAACTGATAAGCCATCTGCAGTCTTATCCCCCAGAAATAATCACTGTTAACGAAAACTCTTAAGTGTGGCTGTAGCATTTTCCATATGTAAGACCAATATAAACAACACACTTTTCACATAAAAGGGAGACTGTAATATACTTAATATTCTACATTATACTTTTTCCCACTGAACCAAGTCATATTCTATTTTTTTCATAGTTGCAAAATATTCCATTGTGTCAATATATTATAATTTATTTAATCTATTAATGGGCATTTATATAGACTGCTCCCCTTTAAAAACCATACTAAACAGTGTTAAAGTGAAGATTCTTATACATAAATTATAGCATATTTGTTCACATATTTCTTCGGGATAAATTTTGAAATGTGAAATTGCTGGTGAATCAAAAGGCACACATATTGAAAATTGAAAGACTGAACCAAAATACCCTCTCAAAGGTTATGTTAATATATGAGAATATAAATATTCACATAACCTTCTTACTTAAGTATAAAACATAAATATTATTAATAAATGCATTTTAATGTCTTTAGGCTTCACCAAACTTTGGTGTCCATCTGAAAAAAGGAATACTATTCTTGGCTGTCTCCAAAGAGAGGTTTAATCCACTCTCTGGACAAAGACTATGAGCTCTACTCCACAGCTGTATTGTCCAATTCAGTAGTCACTGGCCACACGCGGTTACGTAAGCCCTTGAAACCGTGGCTGGTCTGACTGCTGCGGATGTGCCAAAATGAGAAGTGCACCAGATTTTGAAGACTCAAGATTAAAAAAAAGAATGTAAAATATACCATTAATAATTTTAAAATAATAAATTGTTGAAATATTGGGTAATAATATTTTTGATATATTGGGTTAAATAAAATATTTTTTCAAGATTTTATTTATTTATTTGAGAGAGAGAGAGTGAAAGAGGGATGATGAGCAGAGGGGGAAGGGTAGAGGGAGAAGCAGATTCCCCAAAGAGCAGGGGGTCTGATGCAGGGCTCGATCCCAGGACCCTGGGATCATGACCTGAGCCAAAGGCAGACACTTAACCGACTGAGCCACCCAGGCACCCCTAATGAAATATATTATTAAATCCACCTGATTCCTTTTACTTTTGAAATGTGGCCACTAGAACATTTAACATTACATATGTAATGCCTGTTTTTATTGGACGGTGCTGCTCTGTGGAATACCTTTACATTATAATACAATATATTCAATAACTATTAACAGCATGACAAAAGACAGACTTTTAAGAAGTAATCACATTAAAGACGATTTAGTAATGTGTATTTAATGCAATAGATGTCATCTAATCTCAGTGCTGCTGAGGATGGATGCATGTTTTAGTATTAAAATACCTTTTAACAACCATACTAAGAAAAGATAAATGTCATTTTGCTGCAGAAGAACAGACAAACACAGTAAGACATCCTGTGTAAAAGCCTGAATTTAATTCACTTACATTATGAATTCTGATTAAATCACGATCAAATCTACTTAAATATAATGCTGAGTAAAAATACTAATAATCAACAGTTATAATTATTTCCCCAAACCCAAATATTCCTTTTTTTAATTTATTTTTATTTATTTTTATTATTTTTTTTAAAGATTTTATTTATTTACTTGAGAGAGAGAGAGAGAGAGAGCACATGAGAAGGGGAGGGTCAGAGGGAGAAGCAGACTGCCCGCTGAGCAGGGAGCCCGATGCGGGACAATATTCCTTTTTTTTTAAATAAATTATTTTCAAGCAACCAACTAACAAGCTGCCATGTCCAGTCTGACCAGGCTGATGCCATTAACCTGCTATCATTTAAACTAACGTCATCTCTGCTATGACATTTCTGGAAACCTTTGTTCAACTCTATTGCAAACAAAGAGCAGAACTTGCTCACTAGTGGAACCCAGCATCGGTGATGACGGCTGGCACACCTACCAGCTCTTCTTGAGGTCTCACTTAAGGAAGTTATTTATAATATTTTCATCTAGCCTGGCCACTTGTTTAATCCTTCGGGGCAGAACACTAAAGTATGCAACATGTCATTCTGGGGCCTGCAGAGGCCACTAAGTCCTGCCCAGAGAAACAAGAGGCCACAGGTCAGAAGCACGGGCTCTGCAATCAGACCAATTAGCTCAAATCCTGACTCCGTACAGGCTGCGCGAGTTACTTCTCTTCTCAAAGCACTTCACGGGAATCAGCTCATCTAATCTGACATCAACCCTCCGAGATGTGACTTTTATGAATATATGTGTTTCACAGCTGAGGAAACTGAAGCACAGACGTAAGCTACCTTGCCCAAGGTCTCCAGGTGGGTAAGTTAAAGAGTCAGGCTTCAAACCTAGACAGGGAAGCTCCAGAGTCTGTGGTTTTTGTTCTCTCTGCACGTAAACTGCTTAGCAGTGCCTGACAGTGAGAGTTTTATAAATGTTATCACTATTGCTATTAATAAAGATCACTCTCTGATTCTGACCACATCCCTCACATTCATGGTCACAGGAAAGCCAGGTGAATATGGACAACAAAACTGCAAAACAATGCAAAACATATGACCTTTTTTTAAAACTTTTTTTTTTTAATGTAGGCTCCAAGCCCAGTGTGGAGCCCCAAACTTTTTTGGGGGGGAGGGAGGGAGGGAGAGAGAGAGAGGGAGAATCCCAGGCAGGCTCCATGCTCAGCACACAGCCAATGTGGGGCTCCATCTCAAAACCCCGAGATCATGACCTGAGCCAAAATCAAGAGACACTCAACTGACTGAGCCACCCAGGCGCCCCAGGCCCAAACTTTTTAATTCAATAATTAATTTGTAGTAATTTTAGTCTCGTAGAACTGCATAAAAGAGAGAGTTCAGGGCGCCTGGGTGGCTTAGTTGGTTAAGCGACTGCCTTCGGCTCAGGTCATGATCCTGGAGTCCCAGGATCGAGTCCCACATCGGGCTCCCTGCTCAGCAGGGAGTCTGCTTCTCCCTCTGACCCTCCTCCCTCTCATGCTCTCTGTCTCTCATTCTCTCTCTCACAAATAAATAAAATCTTAAAAAAAAAAATTAAAAAAAAAAAAAGTTCATGCATACCCTTGCCCAGCTTCCTCAAAGTTAACAATTTACATAAACATAGTGCAATGATCAAAATCAGGAAATTAACCCCGGTACAATACTACTACCCAAATTATACAGCTTTCAAATTTCACCCGTTTTTACCCTAGTGTCCTTTTTCTTTTCCAAGATCCAATCTAGAACCCCAAACTGTACCTACTTGCGATGTCTCCTCAGTCTCCTTCACTCTGTGACAGTTCCTCAGTCTTCCTTTGTTTTTCCATAACTCACTACAGTCTACAAAATAAAGTCCAAATTCTTAGCATGGCCACGACCTAGCACTCACCTACCCATACAGCCTCATCTCCTGCCATTCCCCCATTCACTTTAAGTTTCTGCCAAAACAAATTAAATTACAGTTCCCAAAATGGCCATGTACACTCTCAAGTCTGTGTTTTTGCAAACGTTATTCTCTTTGGCCTTTCGCTGGGCTGACTCTCCTAGTCTGCTCAGTGTGGAGTGTGGATGGTGTCTTAGACGAAGTCTTCCTGAGCAGCCTGCACTCCCTCAAGGGCACTCAGGTGACCCCTCCACCAGGAGGACCTCCACCACAGCACTTCCCACACAGCATCACTGTCTGCTTATTGCTTGCTAGCCTCTCCGTTTTTTTTTTTAAAGAGAAAGAGAGCACACATGGGCAAATGGGGAGGGGGCTGTAGAGGGAAAGGGAGAGAGAATCTTTTTTTTTTTTTTTTTAAGAATTTGGCAGCTGTCCTCAGACCATTTTATTTTTTTTTTAAGATTTTATTTATTTATTTGACAGAGAGAGAGAGAGAGAGCGAAAGAGGGAACACAAGCAGGGGGACTGGGAGAGGGAGAAGCAGGCTTCCCACTGAGCAGGGAGCCCGATGCGGGGCTCGATCCCAGGACCCTGGGATCATGACCTGAGCCGAAGGCAGACGCTTAACGACTGAGCCACCCAGGCGCCCCAGGGAGAGAGAATCTTAAGTAAGATCCACACCTAGCATGGAGCCCAACATGGGGGTCCGATCTCACAACCTTGAGATCATGACCTGAGCCAAAGTCAAGAGTCTGACACTTAACCAACTGAGCACCCCAGGCGCCCACTGCCATCCTCTCCTGAGGACAATACTCCTCAAGGGCAGAGTGGGTCTTAACTGGCACCTAATACGGTTCCTAGAACTTCAGAAGATTGATTGATTTATCTGAGAGAGAGAGAATGAGCAGGGAGGAGGGGCAGAGGGGGAGAATCCCAAGCAGATTCCCCTCTGACCAGGGAGCCCGATTCGGGGCCCAATCCCACAACCCACGAGATCATGACCCCAGCAGAAATCAAGAGTCAGAAGCTCAACTGACTAAGCCACCCAGGCGCCCCTCCTTTTTAAATTTTAATTAACCACATCTTACATTTTAATGTTTAGTCCCATTTAAATAGAATGTCTCTCACTTGCCTGTTGCCAGAATAAGACTTTAAATGCCTCTGGTTTTATGGGCATGTGTGAATCTAAATCACTATCAAAATGCTACAAAACCAGATGTATATACTTGCAGTGACTATACCTCTAATGAACAGTTTAATGAAGTTAGTTTAATAAATTAATATAAGAAAAACACTTGCTATTAAAACAAAATCCTGGTTTTTTTCTTTCAACTTAATAAATAATAACCATGATAAGTATATTTTGATTTGGGAAACAACAGACTCATGTCCTCCTAAGTTATCTGCCATGCTAGAAAAGTACTCACTTTTCCAACACTCACCCAGACTTCTAACACTGTTTTATGTTTAAGGTTATAGCCATTTCTCCTTACCTGGTGAGCATGTTAGTTTTAATGACATAATCATTCAAAAACATCTTCTGGCTGACTAATGTAAGGTTGGAATTGTCTTAAAAAATAAGGGAGCACAATTCTTGCCCTCCAGGGGCACACACATATAACTACTTGTCCCAATACAAAATTCGTAACAATAATGTAGAAAAGGGATTTTCTCCTCTCTCAATTCTTTTGAAGATGGTATCTTTGCAACAGCAATACCAATAGGTAAACACAAGAGAAGCCAAGGAAATTAATACTTGCTTTTTTTTTTTCTTTTAAAGATTTTATTTATTTATTTGACAGAGACACAGTGAGAGAGGGAACACAAGCAGGGGGAGTGGGAGAGGGAGAAGCAGGCTTCCCGCTGAGCAGAGAGCCCGATGCGGGGCTCGATCCCAGGACCCTGGGATCATGTCCTGAGCCGAAGGCAGCCGCTTAACGACTGAGCCACCCAGGCGCCCCGGAAATTAATACTTTCGAATGCTTACTACGTACCAGACATTTACACATCATTTTAATCCTCAAACCAAATCTATCAAGTAGGGATTATTATCGCTACTTTGTAAATGAGAAAAGTGAGCTACAGAGATAAAAGAACAACCAAAATCATACAGCCAGACAGAGCCAGAATTTGAACCCAAGCCTCCCAGGATTCCAGGGTCCTCCCTCTAGAGAACATTTATCGTCTCATAAAGCCACAATTTTAAAAACACAGCACTGGAGAAAAATCATCTCAACATTAAAGAGTAAGTTTGGCTCTCAAGTCTATGCTCTTAACCATCCCACTAAAAACAAACCTGGAGAAGTATGAAAACTTGGAAATTCCAAATATGAAAAAAGTTAAACAAATTATAACAATTTAACCTGAGATTTAAGAAAGTGACTTTGCATAAAAATATGGTGAAAAGCTGCTTTGCACTTCTGCAAAGTTAAGAGAGAAATACACATTTCTTGGTGAGTTTGTTAAAAACAAAAACAGGTTAATTAAAGCAGTTGTGAAATCTGCTTCTCTGAAGTTACTTAAGTATGAGGCAGATCCACATTTGTCTAAAGGGAATTCAATGACAGGTAGGCTCTAATAGGATGTGGAATTAGCTATCCGTCTAAAGTGTCCTAACACAATGAGCTTAAGAGTTTTTTTTTTTTCACGTGCACCTCAATTATAAGTAGTTTCTTTGACATGGAGGCTTTGTGCAAATGATATTACATAACAGACATATAATAAAATATTATCTATCTGTATACCACACAAAATACTCACACAGGATTGAGGGTTTTCCTATAGTCAGAAATCTGTTTTCTCATAAAAATTATATTTCTCTGGGCGCCTGGCTGGCTCAGTCGGTGGAGTGTGCGACTCTTGATCTCGGGGTTGTAAGTTTGAGCCCCATGTTGGGTGAAGAGATTGCTTAAAAATAAAGTCTTAAAAAAAATTGTATTTCTCATCTCATTTAAGCACATTGTTAACATTCTCTGGAATCCTTCATTTATATCTTCTTAGCATAGCATGTACATGTATGGCCTCATGAAAATGGACCAATATAATTCTATTTTAAATAGGCATCCAAAGTAAAATTGTTATATTGTTCTGTAGAAATTGCTTTTTAAAACTAGGACGATTTCAGGGTTCCTGGGTAGCTCGGTCAGTTGAGCATCCGACTCTTGATTTCAGCTCAGGTTGTGGTCTCAGGGTCGTGAGATCGAGCCCAGCGTCGGGCTCCAGGCTGGGCGTGGAGCCTGCTTAGCATTCTCTCTCCCTCTCCCTCCCCACTCCCACCTTCTCTCGCTCTAGGAAAAAAAAAACCAGAAAAAAAAAACTAAGACAATTTAAACCATCTTATTTTCTTCTTATTTCTCTTTCACGAAAATGCAGGTGTTATTTAACCCATCCTCTTACAACAGCAGAACAAAAAGGAACTGAAACTATAGTATTTCCATTTTAGAGTAAGAAAAATTGAGTCTCCCAAAAGCCACAGATATTATCGTTATTTTTCTGATCCTTAAAAAGAAAGATTTTTTTTTTTTTTTAAGATTTTATTTATTTATTTGACAGAGAGAGCAAGAGAACACAAACTCGGGGAACAGTAGGAGGGTGAGGGAGAAGCAGGCTCCCCGCCAAGCAGGGAGCCCGATGTGGGGCTCGATCCCAGGACCCTGGGATCATGACCTGAGCCGAAGGCAGACGCTTAACCATCTGAGCCACCCAGGCACCCCTATTTTTCTGATCCTCAAAAACAGAATCATCAGAAGAAATAGAGAATTGACATAACAGCCAAAATATAAGAGCTGTAACATGTTAAAATCTTTTCTAAAAAGTAACTCACCGGAGTTTCCTTCCTTTGCTGGCTTTCCTATCTACTTTCTTGTGGATTTTGCTTCGTAACTTCTGGATCGCAAGCCACTGCCTGGGAAATTCACAAGCAATGTTATGCATCATCACTAACAGAAATAGTTATACCTATTGACAAATTGGAATTTTTCTCACTAACAACCCTGCAGAAAGACATCATCAACCCACATCAAGTTCCTCAAGATAGTCTGGGGCCAAAGCGACTAATCAATTGAAAAGGATCTGTGCAATGGTAAAAAAAACAAATAGCAGCTGGGAAATTCTACAGCGAATTTGGTTAACAATGCTCCTTAGTATCTAGAGTTGCTGTGACAGGCACTAAATCTCGCAGTCCACAGGAAAAGCCAGCAAACTGAGTAGAGCTGTTTGAGTTTGCTTTCAACGTTTTAGCTGTGCAGGATGTTCTATTGTTAATATTAAAACTGCTGTTCGGTTTGAATACAGGATTCCTTCAATTTTCCCTTTGTTAATACCGAAGTGCTTTTTCTGGCACTTTCCAATGTTTGCTAATTTTTTATAATTATCCACTACTGACATTAGTTTTGCGGCCATTTTATTTATTTAATTTTCATTTCATCTGTAGTATTTAAGAATGTGCTGCTGAGAGGTAAGGGTTCTTTCCCAATATAGTCTCAATACGATTGTCACACCTACAAAAAAGTTACCAGTAATTCTTTACTACCAAATACTGAGTCAGTCTTCAAATTTCCCAGATCATCTCACTTTTACAGTTAGTTTGTTTGAATCAGGATCCAAACAAGATTCACATATTCTGCAGTCATTTTAGATGAAAAGGAATTAATTTTTCAAATAATGGATACTAGCTAAGAAAAATCTTCATAAATTCCTCATATGAACAAATGTGAAAAAAAGGAGAAACAGCAGCAGCTAGTCATCTTACCTGACTTAGACAACGAAAACTCAGCATCAGAAAAAAAATAATCTAGGGAAATCCAATTACTGTAATCTTAATATAATCTTAATTACCATAATCTATTTTATTGTAAAGCCAGATAAATGTACAATATAATCACCACTTAAATGCAATTTGCTATATCACATTAAATTTATAGTGAACAGCTCTCTATT
This sequence comes from Halichoerus grypus, assembly GCF_964656455.1. Taxonomy (NCBI): domain Eukaryota; kingdom Metazoa; phylum Chordata; class Mammalia; order Carnivora; family Phocidae; genus Halichoerus; species Halichoerus grypus. The sequence continues at coordinate 173,480,731 of NC_135713.1, forward strand.
GCATTCCAGAGATACACAAAATATCAACAATATCCTATCCTAAAACCCAAATAATGTTTTACTCAAATAAAATTATTTCATCAACACAAATTTTTCATTGCGTTCTCAGAATGCCGCTTTGCCCGCAATCCCATTCTGGCACTTGCAGCTTTTGTTTCCTTTCATGCTTTTGCAAAGTATGGCTCATGGCTATTTACATGTACACTGTTCATTAGGTAGCACTCTAAATGCGCTTTTTATTTTCCAACCACAGGAGGAAGCATACACACAAGAGCCTTCCTTCACTACTTTACATTCTACCCTGACATCTGGGTAATGCTGCCACGTTCCACTTCTAATTGTGCCGAGGCTTTTACTGAAGGGGTGCAGGTCTAAATTAGGGCAGACTCAAACAAAGCAGATTCAGCTATGAGCAAGGAACCTGTTGTGCCCCGTGCCACATTCGGACAGCTGAGAGACACATTGGGGTGGTTGCTTTTTATCCAGTGGTCAGAGATTGATACAGATACAATCATAGCCCAAATTAGAAAGCAAAGAGCATAAGAAGGACTTTGAAAAACAAACCCTAAAACAAAGACATAGAGGTGTTTTATAATCTCTTATTCAACTGCACTTAAGGCAAGGTGTAGGGTAAACAGTTAGGATTTCCATCACCTTGTCTTTCTAGCTCTTATTGTCTTAACTTTTTTTGTTGTTGTTGCTTAACTTTTATAATTACGGGACCAATCACTGCCTTTGAGGCAGAATTAAGGGGACTCAAAGGGAGAAATTATTATATAGGCTGCTTTCATGAAGAGAAAGCCATATCTAAATTACCTTCCCATGGCCACCTGATCATTGGGATCCAAGGAGCTGGTCTTCCGTTCTATGAGTTCTCGAAGGAGCTATGGGAAAAAGGAAAGCAACTGATTTATTTATCATCTCCCAGCACCAAGTGACTTTAAAAGGGCACAGGAGGAATTCTGAATGGCATAGTGACAGCTCTAAAACTACAATCAATAAGGGACAACCCAGTGACAAGAGCATGACTGAATTCCCATTAACCCTTTCATATTTATATATCTTTAAAAAGGTGGCTATAGCAATAGCTGAGAACAGAAGTCCATTTGGAAGACTTATTGTACTGCAGTTCATTTCAAATGGATCAATGAGTGTGCAACATTCCCTTCACTGTTTTTATGATTAGTTTTGTCCACCTCATCGATACCATTGGAGAATCTTTAAAAGGTCAGGTGGGAAAGGCTGTATGGCAAAAAGGAAAATGCATCAGCTTCTCACCAATAGGATGATGGTACATGGTTAACTTCTGACCTATAACCTCCAATTGTCAGGAAGGTCTTCCTCAGGCAAAAGCCTTTATTACATATAATTAAAAGTGTGAACTTCATTCTCTTGCTTTCCATGGCTGGTACTCCACCATGCTTACTATGAAGAGATTTAACCACGTATGACACCAACACATTCACAGCCACGACAATTTTAAAAGGGATCCTGACAGAAATCATATGTGTGTGCTGCAAATACAACAGAGAGAACCAGTCTCTCTTCCCATACAACGAACTCCATGGGCACTCTGAATTACTCTCCTACTCTCCTCTTAGTCCTGGGCGGTCCACTGCATACGACCAGAGTGTAAATCTATACCTTTTACACAGACTTAAGAATTTGCACTGGATCTTAAAGTCCTTGGTGAAGAGAAGTAATGTTTAGAAGTTAAACATTAGGTAGGGGTGCCTGACTGGCTCAGTCGGTAGAGCATGTGACTCTTGATCTCAGGGTCGTGAGTTTGAGCCCCACGTTGGGTGTGGAGCCTGCTTAAAAATAAAGAAAGGTTAAACATTAAAGGAAGACAGTTTTAAATTATGATAATAAAACTGGATACATCTCTCCCATACAAGTGCTTTGGGCAGGGAAATAGCAACAGAGATTAAAATCCCAAAAGTCTTCTGAGAGAACTCTAAGGGGAGACACTAAAATAATCCTGCTCATCATCTGTCAATAATACAGATTTGACTTTAAAACTTGTTTCTTCACAAAAAAAAGGTAATGATTTTGTAGGTGAGGCATGGTAGCAATCTGTATTGCTGTATTTCACCAAATTAAACAGCTGAAGTCTGTGGGAGGATAGAGAAGGAAGAATAAATTCCTATGAAAGTAGTTCACTCTCTAATTTTCATTTGTTTATGTAAGTAGGCACTGGAAGAACTACAACAAATTTACAGAAATGTTCATTTCCATATAAGATGAATCTTTATTGCAAAAGGGAAAAGGGTATCTCAATCGCAATTAAAAACCCTCCTATGATGTTTCTTCATTTGCTTATTTTGGACATTATTACTACAGCAATTACGTTTAAAAATGCGGGGACCAGAGGCCACTGGTTTATTATCACTAGAAAACAGCCAGCTATTTCTCTACCCTGTTTATCTGATTGATTCCCAACATCTTTCTGGCAGCCAATCTATCAGTTTATCTCTGCTACTTCATCACAGTCACTTCTGGCAGCTAAATACAAGATCCAAATCCAGTGTTACACAGACATACAACACAGTAAACCCGTGTAGCCCTGCTCCTCTGTAAACAGCTGCCCTGAAGGCTGAGCCAAAATGGGCTCCTGGTTCCCAGTCAATGTTCTGTCAGAAGCATGGCGGGGGCGGGGGGGGGAGGTGGAAGGGGGAGAGGTGGAGAAGAAAAACAGAAGAAAGAGAAGAAAAAGAAAATACAAAAAGGGACGGGAAACAATGGAGTGGCTGCATCTCATTGCCCTTACCTTGTTCCAGCCACAGAAGAAATTGGAACAACAGTTCCTGGTTTTCCTAATCGTTTCTGATCCCTTGAGACTGGGGCTGTCAAGGCCACTGGGAGCAAGTGCTCACGGAAGGCTGCCCCAGCACAACAGGGGTGATCCTCTTCAAGAAAGCCCCATATGCCCTTCCGGAAGGCTGGAAACTGGAGCCGCACGACCACCGTGGGTCTGTTATGTTTGCAGCGGTCCCGCGATTCAAACACCGAGTTGGTGCAGCATTTACTTTCAAGCACTCTGTACTTTCCATATTCTGGGCTGCATTATCTTTTTTTTTTTTTAAAGATTTTATTTATTTATTTGACAGAGAGAGAGACAGTGAGAGAGGGAACACAAGCAGGGGGAGTGGGAGAGGGAGAAGCAGGCTTCCCGCTGAACAGGGAGCCCAATGTGGGGCTCGATCCCAGGACCCCAGGATCATGACCTGAGCTGAAGGCAGATGCCCAACAACTGAGCCACCCAGGCACCCTGGGCTGCATTTTCACTACCCAAGTGCCCTGCACAGCTACTCTTAGTCATTCGTGACAAGGAAGATGGTTTTACTGGTCAATCTGGCCAAGTCTACTTTATTCAGTCTAGTGTTGCAGATCCTGTTGTATGTAAGGTAGGAATAAGAAAGTAGCCAGAAAATACAAGTAAAGAAACTATTCCTGTGGCTATTGCTATTTCCCACAGCTAACACAATCAGTGGGTTTTAATTTAATTAGAAAAACTGCTTTCAAAAAAGTTACTAAAAAATTAAGCTTTAGGAATATTGCTGAAGAACTTAATTTTGCTTCTCGGTTCAATTTTTATAGCTTAACTTTATGAATAAACTTTTCCATTAAAATACAGGTTTCTGTTACACTTATTGGAGCTTTTTATTTTTCGACAATAATGACACAATATTTGTAATTTTCTTTGTGACTCGGAAAATGGAGACACGCATGAAATTTTTTTGTTCTAGTCTGTTTTAATTCCAGGGTCAGCTCACAAAAGCTTGATTGTTTCTCTAGTTCTAGGGGAAAATCATAGATGTTAGGTCTCCAGGTCAGCCCACAAAAACCTATCTAACCCATAACAACATACATGAGGAATAGCCCTGATGGTACTGTTCAGCATCTAATCAGCATTTGTAATACTTTGTCTAGAAAAATGCATGCCAGAATCAGTTAAAAATGGCAGATTGAACACATTAGTTTATCTCTTCTCCCTTCCCAACCCCTCTAAAAGACAGGAGAGGAATAAAACAAATGTATTAACCCACGAGAAAGAAGAGCAAGGGAGAGTTAATGAGAGCAGATTTTCATAAATTTTTCAAAGACAGTCAGGAGATGGAAGAGTAAGAGGCAGTTATCACCCAAGTGCCCAGAGGGAATAAAGGTGAGGGGGGACCTAATTAGGCCCACAGAGTCCCTGTGAGGAGTGGCTCTGGCAGCGGCGGCTACCACCGAAAAGGGAGAAGTGGGAGGGACAGCGCCACTGGGCCTCTCCACTATCCCACCAGTGACCACCCCCCCCCCCCCCACCAGGAGAAAAGAAGTTTTCTTCTCTGGAAAAACTGAGCCCCAGAAGCTCCAGACAGAGGGCTAGGAGGCACAGAAGGCTGGGATGAGGCAGAAGGGAAAGGCGCCATGCCAATCTCTGGGAACTTCTGCCTCCTTCCCTTACCCTACCCACAGAATGCCAGCAGCCTGACACAAAATCTCCCAGGCAGGAGAGCAGAGGAGTCTCTCGGAGAAACTGCATGGTTGATCCCTCCACTCCCCGGAAAATATCTCCAAGTTCTGCCCTTTGAAGAGTATTCCAAATAAGACGTTAGTTCACAGCGCAGTTATAGTTAAAGGAGCCAAAAAGCTCTGCTCAGGTTTCAGAGATACTCCGAATATTTTACTACTAAATATGAAGAGAGTTAAGGATCACTGGCACCTGAGGAAAGGCTCAGACAGACCAAAGCAGACAGAAGAGGGGACCGCAGAAAGCAATGAGGAAAACAAAAGAAACCTGAGAAAAGAAAGAAAGAAGAATGGATACCCTTGGAGAAGTGAAAAGAAGATACACTCCCATAAGAACAGGAGGATGTGAGAAAAGAGTAAAACAAGAAATTAAACACAAAACAGAAAAAAAATTAAATTTCAACAGAACTGGAAAATAAATGTACAAAAATCCTTCAGCCATAAAACAAAAAGGCAAAAAGATAACATGCCCTTGCCTATTTGTAAGAGAAGAAAAAAATCTAGAGGACAATCCAGAATGTCAAACATCCGACTAAGAAAGGCTAGGAGGACATAATTAGAGAAACAGTAATGAAAATCTCCCAAATAGAAGGACAGGAATGAGCCTACAAAAATCTAGTACAATGAATGAAAAAAGACCTTTCCCAAGACACATCAGCATGAAATGTGGAACACTGGAAGTACAGAGAAGATCCTAAATACTTACAGAAAAAATAGGTCACATATAAAGAGGGTGACCGTATGTCCCAGTTTACCCCAGAGAGTCCTGGTTTACGCCTGTTGTCCTAGTATTCTTTCAGGCTAGTACCTCAAATGTCCCAGTTTTGGCAAGAAATTACACAGTCACCCTGCATATTCAGAAATGAAAACTAAGCGGGACTAGACATTTCAATAGCAATAACAAGTAGCGGAGGACTGCAGGGCAACGCCTTCAAAATTCTGAAGAAAAGGACTTTCGACCTCAAATTCCATACACAAAGGATTAACCAAGTATGAGAGTTACATAGAGACATCTTCACACGTGTAAAGAGACTCAACGATTTACTTTCCACGTGCTCCTTCACAGGAAGCTGTGCCTCAGTAAAATGAGTGCATACAGCAAGAAGGAGAAAGACGTGAGATGTCAGAAAACAGGTCTAACTCAGGTAAGCAGCAAAGGCAGGTCCCAAGACTACTGATGGCAGAAGCCCAGAGAGCAACTGTTCCAAAAAGGAACAGAGTCAAGAGCCCTAGAAATAAGGTCACCAGGGGAAAAAGGCAGAGGGAGGGGGTAAATGATAGGTTAGTTTATGTATTCAAGGCATTCGGTGTGTGTGTGGGGAAAAAATAGCAGGAGGTACATAGAACACTAAGCATATCTTTTGAAAACAGGCATTATTCGCTCTAGGAAAAAACAAGCGTGTAAGGAAATATAATCATAGTACATTTACTTAGTCATAATGTTATAAACACTGACTTTTCACAAAACTGTGACAATAAGTACACCAGGAGAACGGAGAACAGAAGTGTGGAGACAGAAAGTACAAAACGGCTAGCACCTCACTGCCGTTAAGGGAAGTCAAGAGATGATTTGATAAATGACTGAAATTGATACAATAGTAATATAAACATACTACTTGAAACCTAAATAAAGTATAAAGTATTGGAAGTTTTTGCCCTCCAAAACTTCTCAGCAACATACTTTACCATTTCTTAGATACTGCATGACCCAAGAATTGGTCAGGATTTATTTGGCAATGTCCAGAGTATACCGTAGTCCCCGCCTTATCCCCGGTTTTAGTTACCCGCCGCCAACCGCGGTGCAGAAGCAGATGACCCTCCTTCTGACGGATCATCAGAAGATCCACAGGAGCCTGACGCTATGTCACATGCCTGCGTCATTCCCCTCACTACGTCTCATCACATAGGCATCTTTTTTTTTTTTTTTAAAGATTTAATTTATTTATTTGACAGAGAGAGACACAGCGGGAGAGGGAACACCGGCAGGGGGAGTGGGAGAGGGAGAAGCAGGCTTCCCGCGAGCAGGGAGGCCGATGCGGGGCTCGATCCCAGGACCCTGGGATCATGACCTGAGCCGAAGGCAGACGCTCAATGACTGAGCCACCCAGGCATCTTATCATCTCACATCATCACAAGAAGGGGGAGTACAGCACAATAAGACAGAGACCACATTCACATTTTTTATTACAGTATATTGTTATAATTGTTCTATTTCATTATTAGCTATTGTTATTATTCTCTTATTGAGCCTACTTCATAAATTAAACTTTATCATAGTATGTATGTGCAGGAAAAATATGTATTTTGGGTTTGGTACTATCCATGGCTTCAGTGATCCACTGGGAGTTTTGGATCATATACCCTGTAGCTGGGGGGGGGGCGGGGGCGGACCACTATAGGTATTCTGAAAAATCTTGCCAGTCTGCAAATTCACACTGAGAAATTTTGTAATTCCCACAGGGGAAAAAGGAGGATCAAGGATATATTGATTAAAGCCCTTAGGAATATTTTTCTGCTCCCGAAAACAAAATATGGCAACACACTAGAAATAATACCAAGAACACTTATTTTGATTTGCTGATAATGTCAAGCAATTGTTAACAACTTTATTGAGATATACTTCACTTACTATATAATTCACCCATGCAAAATGTATATAATTCAGTGTATTTTGGTCAATTCACAGAGTTGTGCAATCACCACCATTTAATCTTAGAACATTTTCATCCCACCGAAAAGAAACCCCAAACCTATTAGTTACCATCCCCAGTAAACCCCACCCACATACTCCCATAGCCCTAAGCAATCATTAATCTTCCTGTCTTTATGATATGCCCATTCCTGACATTTCATATAAATGCAATCATACAATTTACGGTCTTTTATGACTAGCTTATTTCACTTAACATGTGTTCTAAGGTTTATCCATGTTATAGTATATATCAGTACTTCCTTCTTTTTTACAGCTGAATGATATTCCATTGTATAGATACATATTTTACCTATTCATTAATTGAGGCATATCTGAGTTATTTCCACCTCATGGTTATTATGAATAATGCTGGTATGGATATTCATGACCAAATTTTTGTGCAGACGTGTGCTTTCATTTCTCTCGGGTAAATATCTATGAGTGGAATTGCTAGGTCACATAGTAACTTTATGTTTGACATCTTGAGGAACTGCCAGCCTGTTTTCCAAAACAGGTGCACCACTTTACATTCCCACCAGCAGTGTTGGACAGGTCTGATTTTTCTACATCCTCGTCAGCACTTGTTATTATCTGACTTTTTGATTATAGCCATCCTACTGGGTATAAAATATTATTTCATTGTGGTTCTGATTTGCATTTCCCTGATGGCTAATGAGGCTGAGCATCCTCTTGTGTTTACTGATCATTTGTGTATCTTCTTTGGAGAAATGCCTATTCAGATGCCTTGGCCATTCTTTAATTAGGCTGTCTTTTTATTATTGAGCTGTAAGAGTTCTTTATATATTCTAGATACCAGTCCCTTATCAATGCCCATTCTGTGTGTTGTCTTTTCACCCTCTTGATGGTATCATTTGCAGTAGAAGAGTTTTGAATTTTGACATAGTCCAATTTTTCCTTTTGTCATTTGTGCCTTTGGGGTTGTATCTAAGAAATCATTCATGATCCACGGCCATGAATATTTACTTCTGTGTTTTCTTCTAAGAGTTTTATAACTTTAGCTCTTATATTATGATCCACTTTAAGTTAACTTTTGTGCATGCTGTGAAGTAGTGATCCAACTTCATTCTTTTGCATGTGGATATCCAATTGCACCATTTGCTGAAAGACTATTCTTTTTCCCATTGAACTGTTCTGGCACTCTTGCCAAAAAAACCAAGTAATTTTTTTTTTTTTTTAAAGATTTTATTTATTTATTTGACAGAGAGAGAGAGAGAGACAGTGAGAGAGGGAACACAAGCAGGGGAAGTGGGAGAGGGAGAAGCAGGCTTCCCGCCGAGCAGGGAGCCCGATGCGGGGCTCGATCCCAGGACTCTGGGATCATGACCTGAGCTGAAGGCAGACGCTTAACAACTGAGCCACCCAGGTGCCCCAAAACCAAGTAATTTTTAAAGCATTTGGTTTTACGGCCACATATTCCCTGGCTTTCTGAATTTGTGACCTATAGTTATTGATTCCTAACCTTTCAGTCTTCCATGGTTCATAACCACAAATGCTTGAGATGGAAAAAAGATTGGGGCAACCCTCTATTTAACTTACTTATTATTAGTCTAGCTGAGTCAGAATTTTTCAAACTCCCTCCCCAATACATAGACCACATGGGAAGCAAGTGCAGTCAACTTCTCTTACATGTGTTTCAGTCCCTCTGTCACTGAGATACGAAAAGCAGACTCACAAGGCTTGGGTTTACTCTTCCTTCAGCTTCCTCTCTAGCTCCCACAAGAAATCCTCGTGAAGGGGTGCCTGGGTGGCTCAGTGGTTAAGCGTCTACCTTCGGCTCAGGTCATGATCCCAGGGTCCTGGGATCGAGGCCCGCATCGGGCTCCCTGCTCGGCGGGAAGCCTGCTTCTCCCTCTCCCACTCCCCCTGCTTGTGTTCCCTCTCTCGCTGTGTCTCTGTCAAATAAATAAAATCTTTAAAAAAAAAAAAAAAGAAAAATCCTCGTGAAAATATATCTTTCTGCTCTGCCTCCTGCTTTACCACATTTTTTTCTTCTCAGCTTCCCAGTCTTTCAAATTAACCCCCAAATGAGTCACTTTCAATTTTTATATACTATATTTAAAGTATGTAAAAAAATAAATCTACATATAGTATAATTTCAAATAGTTGGGAAGGAGTTACTATAAATGCCTATAGTATAAAATTGCCATAAAGTAACCCACTCCCCATAGGTAACTAATTTTTCTCTGTTTTCTTTCCACATTGCCTATTCACTCCTCAACCAACTCCATAACACTAAAATTTTTGCCTCCATTGTTCTACTGAAACAACTCAAGCCAAGGTCTCAAGATCTCCATGTCTAATGGACATGTGTCATGACTCATCCTACTAGATTTCTTGAAGCAGCAAGTGACACTAGACATTCTCACCTTCCTAAAACACTTTCTTGGCATCTTTGAGGCATCTCCCTGGTTTTATTCCACAATCAGCCATCTCCTCTGCCCAAAATTACATGCTAACATTCCTCAAGACTCAGTTCTAAGCTGCCTTTTCTTCTCACTCCATATGCTTTCTCCAAGAGTTTCATTCTGTTCTCAAGACTTCAATGACCTAAGGGTTATCGCTGGAATTCCTTTTCCTTTACATTCCATATCTAATCTGTCTCCAAGTCCTGTGTATGTGATCCACTCATTCATGAATCTGTCCATTTTTATCTATCTCCACTGCCTATATCCTACTATAGGCTAACATCATCTTTGTTCATTCCATAAATATGTATTGAGTACGCTGGGAAAATAATGAAAAATAAAACAGACATGGTCTCACCTGACTTAGTATGATTTCCATATATTTACTCTTGCCCCTCCTCCATTTTGCTCTCCTAATTATAGTCAGAGTAATATTTTTATTTTTATTTTTTGAGGGAGAGAGCACACGCACAAGAGTTGGGGGGTGGGGCAGAGGGAGTGAGAATCTTAAGTAGGCTCTACGCCCAGCGTGGAGCTCGATCTCACGATCCTGAGATCAGAACCTGAGTTGAAATTAAGAGTCATAGGCTTAGCTGACTGAGCCTCCCAGGCGCCCTGGTCAGAGTAATATTTTTAAAAATGCAGATACACCAGAGGATAAAATTCTTATTGCAGCCCCAAGGCTCAACAGTCTTGTCTGGTCCCTTATCTACCCTCTCCAGGCTAACCTTCCATCTCTGTGCTCCAGTCTCAACAGTCTTCTCTCTGCACCTGAAACGCTCCCAGACCTACTCCCATCACAGAACCCTTGTGCACAGGCGCTGCTGGGGGCATGCTTCCCTAACCATTTACCTGCTTGCACCCCACATCCTTCTCTACTCATTTGTTAATCTCGGTTTAATCATCTCTTCTTTAGGGAAATCTTTCTTAACTGCACCCTACACACACACACACACACACACACACACACACACACACACACACACACACACACACACACACGGCTTTTGTTGTATTTAATTTACATGTTGTTAGTGGATTACCTGATTAATGCCTATCTCCTCCTCTAACCCAGAGTACCAAAATCTACCTAAGCAACTGATGTCATTACCATTATCAGCAAACCTCCTTCCCAAACAATACTCTCCTTCTCACATGTTTTAGTAGGGCCCAGAGAAGTGGGTGGTTTGTTTTAAGTGGGTGAGAATTACCCTTTTTTTCTCCTTCATTTAATATATTGTTCTTCACTTATTCATTGATTTATTAATAACAGTCAACGTGCATGAATTAGGAAAATAAAACCAAGATCCTTGAAGATATGAATACATCCATGAGAGTTTATTTCCTACAGAGCTACAGAACTAGCTTTCTTTGTGCAATGCACCTCAGCATTGCAAATATGAATTGATCCATTTCCTTGCATCATCTCAAGAATTACCCTTTTTGGGGCACCTGGGTGCTTCAGTCAGTTAAGCGTCTGCCTTCAACTTAGGTCATGATTCCAGGGTCCTGGGATCGAGCCCTGTGTTGGGCTCCCTGCTCAGCAGGGAGCCTTCTTCTCCCTCTGCTTCTGCCCCTTCCCCCTGCTTGTGTGCACATGTGCATTCTCTAATAAATAAATAAAATCTTAAAAAAAAAAAAGAATTACCCTTTTTTAAAACCATCCCAAGAGTACTTGAATTAAAAAAACAAAAACAGGGTGCCTGGGTGGCTCAGTTGGTTGAGTGTCTGACTTTTTTTTTTCATTTTTAAATTTAAATTCAATTAATTATCATATAATGTATTATTGGTTTTAAAGGTAGAGGTCAGTGATTCATCAGTCTTATATAATACCCAGTGCTCATTACATCATGTGTCCTCCTTAATGTCTATCACCCAGTTACCCCATCCCCTCACCCCCCTCCCCTCCAGCAACCCTCAGTTTGTTTCCTATGATTAAGAATCTCTTATGGTTTATCTCCCTCTTTGGTTTCGTCTTGTTTTATTTTTTCCTCTCTTCCTCTATGATCCTCTGTTTTGTTTCTTAAATTCCACATATCAGTGAGACCATATGATAACTGTCTTTCTCTGATGGACTTATTTTGCTTAGCATAATACCCTCTAGTTCCATCCACGTTGTTGCAAATGGCAAGATTTCATTTTTGATGGCTGAGTAGTATTCCACTTTATATATATACACCACATCTTCTTTACGAGTGTCCGACTCTTGATTTTTGGCTCCAGTCATGATCTCAGGATCATGAGATTGAGCCCTGCGTCAGGCTCTGCACTCAGTGGGGAGTCTGCTTGGGATTCTCTCTCTCTCCCCTTCCCAGTCCCTCTGCCCCTCCCCCTCTCACACTCCCCCACTAAAATAAATAAATATTTATTTTTAAAAAATATTTTATTTATTTGTTTGACAGAGAGAGACACAGCGAGAGCAGGAACACAAGCAGGGGGAGTGGGAGAGGGAGAAGCAGGCTTCCTGCAGAGCAGGGAGCCTGATGCGGGGCTCGATCCCAGGACCCTGGGATCACGACCTGAGCCGAAGGCAGACACTTAACGACTGAGCCACCCAGGCGCCCCAATAAATAAATCTTTAAAACAAAAACAAAAAATTAATGCAAATGAATTAAAAGATCTTCAATCACTTTTCATTCTTTTAATGTTAAAATGATGTAGATCTGTCCTCCCTCTTGGATCTCATTTCTCAAAGGAAAAAGCTGGTTCTTCTCAGAAAAAGAAGAGAGGGAACAGATCTTTTGTGCTTCCTCTAATCCATCTATACCCTCTTTCTGCAGTCTCTTTGAGATGGTCCTTTTATTGCAAAAAAAGGTGTCTTGACATCTTTATTATAAAAATCTGAATTAATTTCAATATAGTGTTTTTTATTTAAACATCTTTTATTTACAAAATACGTTTTTCAAATTCCAAATCTCGGATTTTCATCTCCCATTTTCTAAAATGCAATGATTCTAGATACGAGTTTTCATTATGTGAATATGTGTGCTGCATAATTCAGTATAAATGTAAATATCTGCTCATGAGTCAGTATAACACCATGGCCTTGGAGTCTGACAGATCTGGGTTCTGAATCCCAGCTATGCCTCTTACTAGCTGTGTAATCTGGGAGAAGTTATTTGACCTCTCCAGAGATTCAGTTTCCTCAACCATAAGGAAGTAATAATTTTATCTCATAAAAGCTGATTTGGTATTTTAGAAGATGATAAAGGTAATGCACTTAAGCAAAATTTAAGTATTCAATAAATAGAGATATTGTCAACATCAGATAACAATAATAACCCCCAAACCCCATTTGGGCAAAAAAATTCAACACCTTCCATAGCTAAATCACCACCACCACAGATGCTAACAATGAACAAGTACAATTATTCAGTTTTCCTTTCTACTGATTTTTGACAGTAGATTAGATATAAAATGAAGGAAAAGCAGAATGAAGAAAATGTAAAAGCACAGAAAATTCACAGAAATGGTAAGTCAATACTTGAGAAGTATGCTCTTGGTTGTAGGACTTTTCCAAACTGGACCATGATAAATTAGAGCAAAAGTGACCCTTTCCTTTATCATTTATTCCATTTGAACAACTAACTGCTATTCCCTTTCCATGACCTGCAACTCTGGCCACTATCCTCTGATCAGAAGATCCCTTCCACCTAGTAGCCCCACCCCACCCCAGTCTCACTCTATTAATGCGCTGTCCACCCTTCTTTGAAGGTCCGGATCAAATGCCATCTCCTTCTCCCTGCAGCCTTCTCGAACTCCCCCAAACTCTTATTTCTCTCTCTTCTGAATTCTTTCATACCCCCTCACCAAGCATGCTGGTTGTTTATATTTCTGTCATCTCCTGTGCCTGGCTGTAAGCTTCCCGAAGGCAGGGTATAGTCTGACTCAAATGCTCACCTCCCCCAGAACTCTGCATGCTGTGGTGCACACAGCGGTTATTCAATACCATTTCTAAAATGACAGTTATGTAGCAAGCATTCTTCTAGATCTGGTGATCAGGGATGAACAGCATCTAGCTTCTGCAATGGAAAGTACAATAATTACAGGAAGAGTAGTATAGAGAAGAATGGAGAGAAATCAGGATGTGTGAATAAAATCCAAGAAGCATCTTAATACTGACGTTACAAATAACCCACCTTTGGTTACTAAAATAAGAAAACGTATAGCTAGAGGCTACCATTGAAAGTCAGCCTGACTCTGCCTCGCTGCCCTTGGTCTTTAAGGATTTGATTAGTTTTTCCACTTTCTGATTCAGTGCTGCATCATGCCTCCACTCCAGAGCGAGAGCCAAGTAAGGCCTACGATTTGGAAGGGATGATAAATTCATTCACTGAATAAAGTAACACTGTTTTCTCAGCACAAGTTCTAAAATATTTCAAAGGCCATAATATTTCACTAGGCTTGGCCATTTGGATTAAAATTTATTAGTCAAAACAGAAAACTTTCTCATCAGATCCCATATATTCCATTAGGCATGATATATAATGTCTCCCAATGTCTAATTATTAACTGGGAGTGTAAGTAAATCACTATCAGTATTAGGCCCTGATATGTGCAGACAGGGTAAGAATTAAGCAATTCGAATGCTAAAGAACTTCTTTTTTTGACAGTTTGCTTTTCCTTTCTTTTTCTTACAAATAAAAACAATTTTACAAGAATCAAGTGACAGATTTAGCCATTCGTCCTAATCCATACCAAACTAACAATGTACAGAGAGTTCTATTGTTCAGAATTTCCAGCAGTCCTCATTTCCAGTATTCTGCCCCTTGAACACCAGATGGTTATCCTGGTGTGTTTTTTTTTTTTTTCTTCTATCTTTAATAAAGGTGGGAAGAAGGGTTATATATCCTTTGGGACCCCAGCTCAGTCACTGACTATTTCTGGGCATTCCTGGGCAAAGTTTTTTTTAATGGCATCAAACAATATATCTTTTGTATTGGAAGAATAAGGAGGAAGTCATTCAGAACTAGAGAAAATTTTACTAAAAGGATGCACAAGGAAGAAACTGGAAGGGTAGTACTAACCTGTGCTCTGTAATGATGTCCTTAAGGGATGAAAAGCCCAGCTGAAACAAACTTCTCCCTGACTTTCCAACATTCTCCTTCTAGCATTTAGACTCCAATAATTCTTCGGCCCCACCAGGATCAATAACCCATTGATCCTGGCACCTTTGCAGCATCCTGCTTCTTCTCCTCATGTGCTTACTCTCCTCCTTCCTCAGGTGGAAGTGACTCCACAGTCCATCAGGATAATCACTCCTGGTATACACTCTCAACTCCCTTGCATGATGTGATATCCCTTTGTCAAACAGATTCATGATCCTTTGGGGACTGATGGGTCTTGGAATTCAGAATTTTGAGGATTTTAGGAGGATAAGACAGAGTATAAAACACAAATGCCGGGGCACCTGGGTGGCTCAGTCGGTTAAGCCGCTGCCTTCGGCTCAGGTCATGATCCCAGGGTCCTGGGATCGAGCCCCACATCGGGCTCACTGCTCAGCAGGGAGCCTGCTTCTCCCTCTGCCTCTGCCTGCCTCTCTGCCTACTTGTTCTCTCTCTCTCTCTGTCAAATAAATAAATAAAATCTTTAAAAAAATTAAAAAAAAATAAAATAAAACACAAATGCCCCAGCAGAGTCTGGGACAGCACCCTAAAGTCAAACACATGAATATTGCTGCAGCAAAATATATGAATCTTCCCCACTAGGTGGGATAAATAAAGCCTTACAGGTTTATAATAGCTTCGTGACCTTCCAGATCAGATGTTGCCACCACAAAAGTTTGCCAAACTTACCAAAACAAAACAAAAAACTGTGAGTTTTCAGAACTTTTTAAACTTCAGAAATGCAGTAAAGGGATTATGTACCTGTACTCCTTTGGCAAAACCCCCAACCATGTTAAATCTCAGTACCTGCATCCATGCAGGGCTGGAGAAAAAGACAAGACCATGGGAACTGGTGTCCCCCACTGTAAGTCATTAGCACTGACCTCACGTGGATTGACTTCAGTGCCACCTGACAATTCCCCAGTGGGTTTCTGCTCCACTCATTCTCCCACTCTGTCAGGGGACTCTGCCATACCTCCTCTTTTCTCAAACTTCCAGCCCCTGCCACATCTTCTCACTCACAGCTTCTTAATTCATAAAGTACAATGAAACAAGACAAAAGCACCCAGATGAGAATTTCCACATGCTTCCACTGTATCTACTTGCAAATGTACCCATATACTCTGCCTTCCCTCTAATACGTATGGATGAAGTGTCCGTCAGACCAAGCCCTCTTGACCTGAATACTCCCCAGCAATTCTTGCCTCTCTTCTGAAACATCCACTTTCCCTCACTGAGCTATTTCCATCAGCATACAAAGTACATCTCCTATCTTAAAACAAAACAAAACAAAACAATACAGTCTCTCCCAAACCTCCCCTCCCCCCTCCAGCTGCTCTATTTCTCTATTCTCGTTACAGCAACCCCCCCGGACAGCTGTCTATATGCAGTATCTCCGATTTTTCTTTCATTCTTTCTTGAACCCATTCCATCATTCTACCAAAACAGTTCTTGTCAAGGTCACCATGACTCCCACATGCTGACACCAATGGTCAATTCTCAGTCTGTATGTCACTTGATCTGCAGCAACTGACATAGGTCACACTCTTCTTTTAAAAAGAAAGTTTTATTCAGATATAATTCACAAACTGGTACAATTCACCAATTTAAACTATATGATTCAATGGTTTTGTATATTCACAGAGTTGTGCAACCATCACCACAATCAGTTTTAGAATATATTCATCACTCCCAAAAGAAACCCATTACCCGTTACTTGTCACTTCCCATTTCCCTCCTATGACCCCCAACCCTAGGCAACCATTATTCCACTTTCTCTCTATACAGATGTGTCTATTCTGGATATCTCCTATATATGGAATCATAAAATATGTAGTCTTCTGTGACTGGATCTTTCACTTAGCATAATGTTTTCAAGGCTTATTCATGTTGTAGCAATTATCAGTACTTCGTTCCTTTTTATAGCTGAATAATACTCTATTGCATGGATACACCACATTTTGTTTATCCATTTATCAGTTAAGGGAGATTCGGACTGTTCTCTTTGTGGCTATTATGAATAATGCTGTGAATATTCATGTACGATGGGTGGGCATATGCTTTCATTTCTCTTGGATATACACTTAAGAGTGAAATTACCAGGTCATATGGGAACTCTAAGTTTAATGTTTTGAGGAACTGCCAAACTGTTTTCCACAGAGGCTGTACCAATTTATATTCCCACCAGCAATACTTTCCATATCCTTGTCAATACTTGTTATATCATCTTTTTGATTATAGCCATCTTAGTAGTGTAAGGTGGCATTCATTGTGCTTTTGATATGTATTTCCCTAAAGACTAATAATGTTGAGCATCTTTTTACTGGTCATTTAAATATCTTCTTTGGAGGGGTGCCTGGGTGGCTCAGTCAGTTAAGCGTCTGCCTTTGGCACAGGTCATGATCTCAGGGTCCTGGGATAGAGCCCCGCGTTGGGCTCCCTGTTCAGTAGGGAGTCTGCTTCTCCCTCTCTCTCTGCCCCTCCCCACCATGCTCACTCTCTCTCTCAAATAAATAAAATCTTGAAAAAAAATCTTCTTTAGAGAAATGTTTATTCAGATCCTTTGCCATTTAAAAAAAATTATTTATTTTTGAGAGACAGGGAGAGCAGGGAGACAGAGGCAGAGGAGAGAGAGAATCAGACACCCCACTGAGCGTGGAGCCTGACACAGGGCTCGTTCTCACAACCCCAAGATCATGATGTGAGCTGAAGTTAAAAGTCCGAGAACACTTAACCAACTGAGCCACCCAGGCGCCCCTGCCATTTTTTATTAGGTTATTTATCTTTTATTATTACACTGTAAGAGTGCTTTATATATTCTAGATACCAGTCTCTTACCAGATACATGATTTGCAAGTATTTTCTCCCACAAATATTTGTGGGTCTTTTCACTTTCCTGTTTTGCAGCACCAAAGTTTTTTATTTCAATTTAGTCGAATTTATCTATTTTTTCTTTTGTCACTTGTGCTTTTGAAGTCCTAAGAACCCATTTCCTAACCAAAGCTCATGAAGATTTACTCCTATGCGTTCTTCTAAGTTTTACAGTTTTAGCTTTTACATTTAGGTATGTGATCCATTTTGAATTATTTTTTGTGTAGGTGTGAGGGAGGGCACCAACTTCATTCTTTTGCATGTGGATATCCATTTGTCCCAGCACTATTTGTTGAAAAGACGGTTCGCTTCCCATTGCATTGTCTTGGCACCCTTGCTGAATGCCAACTGACCATAAATGTAAAGGTTTAGTTCTGTATTCTCGATTGTATTCCATTGATCTATACACCTAACTCTATGCCAGTACCACAAGATCTTGATTATTGTAGGTTGGTAGTAAGCTTTGAAATTAGGAAGTATGAGTCTTCCAATTGTTCTTTTTCAAGATGGTTTTGGCTCTTCTGGGTCCCTTGCATTTCCATATGAATTTTAGGATCAGTTTATCAATTTCTACAAAGAGGCAGCTGGGATTTTGATAGAGATTGTGTTGAATCTGAAGATCAGTTTGGGGAGTACTGCCACCTTAAGAATATTAACTCATCTACTCTATGAACATGGGATGACTTTCCATTTATTCAGGTCTTTTAAAATTTTTTCAACAGTGTTTATAGTTTTCAGTGTACAAATCTTTCACCTCCCTGGTTAAATTTATTACCAGGTATTTTATTCTTTTGGATACTATTATAAATGGAATAGTTTTTCTTTTCAGATTGTTCACAGCTGGTGTACAGAAACACAACTGAATTTTTTTGTGTACATCTTGTATCCTGCAATTTTGCTGAATTCGTTTATTAGTTGATAGTTCTTTGGTGGCTTCTTTGGGATTTTCTTTTTTTTTTTTTTAAGATTTTATTTATTTATTCATGAGAGAGAGAGAGAAGCAGAGGCAGAGGGAGAGGCAGGCGCCCCGCTGAGCAGGAAGCCCGATGCGGGACTCAGTCCCAGGACCCTGGGATCATGACCTGAGCCAAAGGCAGATGCTTAATCATATGAGCCACCCAGGCGCCCTCTTTGGGATTTTCTATATATAGGATATATATATAGGATCATGCCATCTGCACATAAGAGATAGTTTTACTTCTTCCACTCCAATTTGATGCCTTTATTTCTTTTTCTTGCCTAGCTGTTCTGTCTAGGACCTCCAGTACAATGTTGAGTGTTAGTGGCAAGAGCAGACATGTTTGCCGTGTTCCTAATCTTAGAGGAAAGCATTCAGTCTTTCAGCATTGAGTAGGTAAAAGTGGGTTTTCACAGATGTTCTTTATCAAGTAAAAAAGTTCCCTTCTATCCCCAGTTTGTTTTTTATTTTTGTTTTTGTTAGCTGTGTGTTTTTATCATGAAAGGGCTAAATGTTTTTTTCTGCATCTACTGAGGTGATCATGTGGTTTTTGTCCTTATTCTATTGATATGGCGTATTACATTAATTGATTTTTGATGTTAAATGAACCTTGTGTTCCTGGGCTGAATCCCACTTGGTTATGGTACATAATCTTTTTTATGTGTTGCTGGATTGAGTCTGCTAGGACTCTTGCATCTATATTCATAAGAGATATTGGTCTGTAATTTTCTTTCCTGTGTTGCTTTTGTCTGGTTTTGGTATCAGGATGATACTGTATCTCTTCCTTCTTGAAACACTTTTATATGGAACCTGGGAAATCACTCTTCCCTCACTCTCTTAGCTTACCAGTTGCTCCTTCTCACTCACCTTTGCTGGTTGCCCTTCATCTGCCCAACCTCTAAATGTCTGAATGTCCCAGGACTCAGGGTTTGAATCAATTCTTTTTTTCTCTTGCTTCATTCTCTAGGTAATCTTGTTCAGTCTCATGGTATTAAATACAATCTATATGCTGATGGCTCTCAAATTGAGTCAAGCCCAAACTTTTCCATGAACTCCAAAATTATAGCTGTAACTACCTCTTCAACAACTCCATATGAATGTTTTGGAGGTAACCTAAACTTAATATAATTGATCAAAATCATTAAAGCTAAGACAGGTCCATGGAGGGGAAAAAAAGCTTAATAAAACCAAAACTAAGTTCCAGATTTCTCCTCCAAATTAGCTTCTCTCATTGTTTTTCCCCATCTCAGTAAATGGCAATTTTGTCCTTCCAATTGCTCAGGCCAAAAACCTTAAAGTCATCCCGGACTCCTCTCTTTCCATGCCCCATATGAAATCCAACAGCAAATCCTGTCAGTTCACCTTGAACATAAACTCAGAATCCAACCACTTAGCACTCTACAAAACCACCCTAGTCCCAGTTACCACCATCTCTTACCTGATTATCACTAGACTCTCTTAGTTAGTTTCCTGTTTGCCACCCTACCCCCTACAGTTTATTCTCAACATGAATCAGCAGAGAGATTCTTTTGAAATATTAGACCAATCATGGAACTCCTCTGTTCAAAACCCTTTAGTGGTTTCCCATCTCAGTCACAATCAAAGCCAAAGTTCTGTAAGTAGCTTACAAAGTCCTACAGTACCTGGCCCTCCATTACCTCTCTTTCCTCTTCTCCTATCACTCTTTCTTGCCTACTCCACCCCAATGACACTGGCCTCCTTGAATTTCCTAGAACATGCTAGCCACCACTGTGCCTCAGAGCCTCTGCACTTGCCATTCCCTTTGCCCCATGAACTCTTCCTCCAGATACCTCCATGGCTGTTATTTATTGTCTTCAGGTCTCTGCTCAAATACAGCCTTATCCCTGAACCTCCTACATAAAAATAGTAACCATCCCCTCCCTACCCTAGTATTCCCTTCACCCATACCTGGTTTTAGAATTTCCTATTGTACAGTCACAATACATCTCCCCTAGCTCTAAGCTAGAATGGATGCTCACAACGACAGAACTTTGCTTTGTTGCAGCCCCTAACAGAGCTCCAAGAGAACTTTCTAGGATGAGGAGAAGTTCTATATTTGCACTGTCCAGGGGCGCAGCCACTAGCACATGTGGCCACGCAGCACTTGAGATGTGGCCGGTATGACTGAGGAACTAAATTTTTAACTTTAATCTATTTTAATTAATTTAAATTTAAATAGCTACATGTGGCTAGCAGCTACTGCATTAGACAGCAGAGCACAGCCTGAAACAGCAGTTACTCAAAAAGACAGGAGGTATGCAAATATTTATTGAATGAATGATGCAAGGAAGAAAGAAATCTGAAGGCTTTTTTCTCCTTAACTTTCTATCATAGAAAATTTCAGAAATACACAAAAGTAGGCCATAGCTAAATGAACCCTCCAATACCTATCACCAACATGAAGGCTCCTCTAACCTGAAATAAGTTTCAGTAGATATCGGCATCTCAATCCAGCTTGTAACAATTACTACATTCTTGGAAAATAGGGATTTTATATTATCCAGAGTTTATATCAAACAGCATCTCTTAGGGTCTTTTATTTAATTTTATTTTTTAAAGATTTATTTATTTGAGAGCGCACGCGCATGGGCGCATATGCACCTGCACACACAAGCTGGGGGTGGGACAGAGAGAGGGGGAGACAAGCAGACTCCCCGCTGAGTGCAGAGCGCCATGAAGGGCTCCATCCCAGGATGCTGAGATCATGACCTGAGTCAAAACCAAGAGTCAGACGCTCAACCGATTGAGCCACCAAGGCACCCCTCTTAGGGTCTTTTAGAAGTTATACAAAAATGACTTTAGGAATCAGATCAGGTATATGTTGGGGGGAAAAACTGGTACGCAAATCAGTGCTTGAGGCAGACACCAGAAAACTACATGTATGTTTTTGTATCAAGGACCGATTACTCTCTTTCACCATTGACTTTCCCCACACGAATTTTAATGAAGTCACACTCTTAAGGAGAAACTATGTGACCACACAAATTAAGAGAGAATCTCACTCCTGTTGGATGACACAAATTCCTTGGGCAGGGATTCCATCTTCTTAGTCTTTATAAACCTAGCATCTGGTATAATAAATGTTAATTGAATGAAGTTCATAATTGCATAAAAGCGATACATATGAATTGTCAGAGTGCAAACAGACATACTCACTGGACCTCCAATTTCCTAAACAGATATATTCTGAAAAGGAAATTTTCAAATGGATTTTCAAACATGCCAGATCAAAGGGCAGCTTAATATGCTGGAAAGAAAATCAAACCGGGAGCAAGAATTCTTGGATTTCAATGTCCTGACTCACTAAGTGGGGTGATCCTATACTAGTCATGTACTTGCTTTAGGCTCCAGTTGGTAAAAAGACAGTTTGGCCTTGATGTTCTTCAAAGATGCTATCTAACTTTAAAGCAATTATGTTCTATTCTAGATCCACAATACACAAAAATTTTTAAAGATGCTTATTAACTTACCCTTTCTATGCCAAATCATCTTCCCTATAATTTACTTTAAAGGAGCTATACATTGAGTATGATTTAATAAGAAGAGATCATATTTACTTTAGGGAACAGGTAGTGTTCCCCATTTCCTGAGAAGTACCAAATTCTTCACTTGGGGCCACTAAAATACTGCTGGGGTCCTATGTTTGATTTATACTCAGCTGGCTGACACTGTGCTTATTAGTATAGAAAAGGCCATTTTGGCCACATATTTGCCTAGTAAATTCCTAAGGTACCACTTGTGTTTGAAAAAGTTTCTTCAACAGTTCTAAGCCAATTCTTGTCTCTTTCCTAGCTGGCTCCATAAAATGTACTGTTTCAGGCTTTGTTCTGAGGTTTTACCTTTATTAAACGAGGTAGTAGTACTGAAGTCATGCTCTGATGTTTTTTAAAGCAAAGAAACGGAAACAAATGAGGGCCAGCTGCACGTACTTTCCCTCGGACACTACTGTTAGATGAAATTTCTGGACCTTGCATTTAAAATGTGGCTTTGGGCCTCCTGTCCTATGCAGCCTCCCAACAGCAAGCCCATGCTAGCAATCAAATGCCAATACTGATGCTGAATTTGGGTCTAAACATTGACAGATCAACAATGGCAGCACAGAAGCTAGAATGTACCTCAAATAAAATTCTTACACATGGTACACAAAATAATCTTGTAATTATTAAAACTGGAGTTTAATTGGACATTGGTATTTGGTGTGGGTTGTTGTTGTTTTGTATTTATTTATTTGGAATTTATTTATTTATTTGAAAGGGCGGAGAGAGAGAGAATGCGTGGGGGGGGGGGGAGCGGCAGAGGGAGAGGGAGAATCCCAAGCAGACTCCTGCCTGAGCGCGAAACCTGACGCTTGATCTCACGACCCTGAGATCATGACTTGAGCCAAAATCAAGGGTCGGACACTCAACCAACTAAGACACCCAGGTGCCCCAGGTTGTTTTGTTGGTTTTTTTTAAACCTATACTACGCCTCAAGAAACCTAACTGATTAATTCTCTGCTGTATTTTGCCATAATTCCAATTTTCAAGTTTATGTACTTCATATATATATATATATATATATATATATATATATATCTCCTCTCTAAAATCATCATATAGGTCTATGTGTAATAAGTTTCATCAAATTTTTAAGAAACACAACCCACATCTCAAATAACAGTAACATTTAAAAGTAAAACTAAAAATGAAATACTGCTCTGAACCAGAAGGTACCTGTTTTTTGACAACGAATTAAAAGGAACAGGCTCAAATCAAACTTTAAAATATATTATTAACCATCAACTGAACCACTGGAGAGTCATATGCCAACAGTAAGAATACTGTATTGCCATTAACCACAGGAATGGCTTGAAACATCTTATTCACACTAAGATCTAAGTGTATGCAATTAAAGCCAGCACATCAACTGTCCATATTAATCACTCACCAATTTAATTAAGGTAAACCATCTTGTCAGAAAGCTTGCCTCTTCCCTATTTCTTAACATTATCGACTTTTAATAGTTCACCGAATTAGTAATTACTTGTTTATGGCATTATCAAATATCTAAGTCCAGCATGTGGCAAGGTCAGTTATAGACATGCCCTGATGGCATGTGAAAGGAGAAATTTAACCCATCAAAGTGGTCATCGAAAGAGCAAAACCTATTATCCCTTTCTCTAGACACTCCTGGTTAAATTCAAAGTGACAGGACAAACCAGATCAAAACTAAACAGAGCTAGAAGCAACATACAAAATCCTAATGAACCCTTAGAACCCAGGTATCGATTTGTCAATATCTAAGCTCAATTAGTCCTTTCAGAACAAAGTACCTCATGAAGTGACAAGAAACTAGTTTGAGGTCTGGGATATGAAAAGAATAAAAGCAGTCACTTTATATTGCTCATTGCTAAGTGCAGTCATATCTCAACCTGGAGATCTTGTGGGGATTAAATAAAGATGTATGTCAAATACCGATCTACTAAGCCAAGGAGCTGACACATAACTAGTATTCAGTAAACGTTAGTCCTTCCTCAAATCTTTAAGAATACAGGCTTATCAAGTCAAACATCAACTGATGGTTTAAAAAAGCAAGTCAAGGGGCGCCTGGGTGGCTCAGTCGTTAAGCGTCTGCCTTCGGCTCAGGTCATGATCCCAGGATCCTGGGATCGAGCCCCGCATCGGGCTCCCCACTCAGCGGGAGGCCTGCTTCTCCCTCTCCCACTGCCCCCTGCTTGTGTTCCCTCTCTCGCTGTCTCTCTATCTCTCTGTCAAATAAATAAATAAAATCTCTAAAAAATTTTAAAAAATTAAAAAAAAATAAAAAAGCAAGTCAAAACAAAAGAAAAACCTTACATGGTGATACAGATAACACATCTCACAGAACTCAGCAAACAGGATAATGAAAAGGAAAAACAGATACTGAAAACATTTCTCAATGGCTCATCCTTTGTGGTCATTTACAACCTTCCTGTTTTGTGAAATTGTCTTTAGGGATGAGCTTTGACAAGAAACAGGCCAAACGCAAACTAATTCCACTTGAGAGGGAAACTCAGAAATGCCTACAGCAGGTGAACAGTTTCTCTTATAAAATCTTCCCACTGGGTATACTTCAAGCTTTCAGCAATTCCAGTTTCCAAACAAACCGGTAGCACACCTATAAAGCTAATTTTTACATTAGAATTGTTAAGTAACAGGAGTTCAATAAATCATTTGCCTTCTAAGAAAAAAAAATGACTTTTTTTTTTTT
This sequence comes from Halichoerus grypus, assembly GCF_964656455.1. Classification (NCBI taxonomy): domain Eukaryota; kingdom Metazoa; phylum Chordata; class Mammalia; order Carnivora; family Phocidae; genus Halichoerus; species Halichoerus grypus. Next base: position 173,505,550 of record NC_135713.1, read on the forward strand.
TAAAGATTTTATTTATTTATTTGACAGAGAGATAGAGAGAGAGAACAAGTAGGCAGAGAGGCAGGCAGAGGGAGAGGGAGAAACAGGCTCCCCGCCAAGCAGGGAGCCCGATGCGGGGCTCGATCCCAGCACCCTGGGACCATGACCTGAGCCGAAGGCAGCTGCCCAACCAACTGAGCCACCCAGGCGCCCAAAAAATGACTTTCTAACAAATAATATTTCTTCCGGTTCTAAGAAAATAAAGCTTATTTACAAACTGAAAGGTGTGTAATACCATAGTGAAGTCTTTTTATGGCTCAAGAATGAAATATTTAAGAAATAGAGGTGCAGAAAGAACAGGACTTGGTCTAAAAAGTCTTAAGATCAAGTACTTGTGTTGCCATTTACTATATGGCTTCCAGGAAGTTACTTAACTTCTCAGGGATGCAGTTTCTTGTAAGATTCTTTTCAACCCAAAAATGATATGATTACTTATGATATCTGATACCCCTCAGTGCCCCCTCTCTATGTATATGTGCACACATGTACATACCTATACATATGTACCTTTATTAAATAATACAGATATATTTTCAAAGTTGTAGTAATTTAAGGGCCATTATGAAACAAAGGGAGAGAGAGAGAGGGAGAATGTATGTGTATGTTGGGTATTCTGACCCTGAACATCATTCTCAGTAGTTAGGGCATTTACACAGCCTGAATTAACCAAGTAAGCCTTTAAACCCTTACAATGAAACATTAAAATTCAATGTGGCTATAATCTCTTCCTTACAAAACATGGACCCAAAGAGTCTGGCTTCAAGTATGGTTTAAAAAAAAAAAAGGCGAAGTGTATTATATTCACCACCCAGCTCTTCCATATGACCACATTAAAAAAACACAAATGAAAACTCACAGGCCCATTGTAATACATTGTACCACTTCTGAATGCAACACTTAGCTCAGGCTTACTACTCTGACAAATAAAGGAAAGCACTTTATGAAGCCAATTTAATTGGGAGGTGACAGAAAACATACAGCCATTTTCTTTAGCCTTATCATTGAATTGGCTTCAGCTCCAATCTCGGGCAAATCCCACTCAACAGAAGAAATTAACCAGGTCAGCAGAACAGGTGCTGCGCTCTGTCTGTCAAGGGCCTGGCATCACCACAATTACTTGCACACAATGAAGCAGTAATCTTTACAGATCATCTCTCCCAAGAAGTATATTGGGGTGGGAGAGGAAAACTGAAGGGAGGCAGGGGGAAAGTGGGAAGAAGAAGAGGCAAAGAGAAAAGGCAAGAAAAGAAAATGAATGCGCAGCTGCCTTGCGGCTCAGCAGATGTCGGGATGTGATGTACGAGGCTCGGATAAGCTGTCGTAGCCCGCTGCCAAAGAGCGGTAAGTGATTAAAGCCTGCACAGTTCTAAGCACCATATTTAGAATCTGCGGGGTTTCAAGACTTGCACCCATTCCTTGCTGTGCTGCCAGATGTTGGCAACTGGTCCACTTCCTACTGACTGTGCATGGATGGCAGCAGTTGGTACAGTAGCAAGGCAATCTGGAATGCTTCCGGAGATGCTGTACATTAACAAGTGTCACCCATCATTCACCTTTACAGAAGGCTGAAACAACTCCAATTTGCTGCCACTTCCCTCTTGGGAAACAGCCAAGATAAAGTTGCGCCTGGCAGCCCCATTTGTTTCACTCAGGTGTTTCAGCTGCCTTGCTGACCTCTATTAGTTTAAGTTTTAATTTAGATTAACCCCAGCACCCCAATTAACCAGCAAGGGGAAAAGCTAAGATGTGACTAGTCATAACTCTGAAATCAGAATTTATCGAAGGTAAAATTATTAATTGGGATGAAGGGCCAATCAAGTAATGCTATTTCTTTTTAAACAGACCTCCAGGCAAAAAAAAAAAAAAGGTAAAAAAATAAAAAAATCTTTCAGACTAAGATTGCCAGTGGAAGCAACTTCTCAGTAATTTCAGTTTATTTTATTAAGCCTATTTAATTTATGATGCACTTTCCAACAAACAATGTACACTTCAATTAATGAAGACTGGAGCATTTCTGATTGTCTCCCATGATCTCACACAATTATACAGCATTAATATCCCATATCAGGTACTTCCTTAGACACTCTAGAACAAAATAGAGTTCCCTACTCTTCTGACAAATGGATATAATAAGAGAAGAAAAGGAAAAAAGAATCAGGGCCTCTGACTAGGAACACCTGAGGACACACCAATCCTCTTTCCTATACCCTCTCATCATTACTTTTAAGGCTCACTTATGGCAATAATTTCATTGAACATTCCAGAGTGAATAGAGAGATTATTATTTCTCTTCTTAGGGCAAAGACTCAGAGCTATCCCCTTTACATAATCACCTGTTCTACTGGCCTCGTAGTGTAATTGTCCCACGTTCCTTCCTTCATATTCCAAATACATAATATAGTCATCATGGCTAAACCTTCAAGAAGCAGTTGCAAATTCCTTGGCAAAAGTTAACACGCTAAAAATTCAGCAGAGGAAAAAAAAGAATATCTCGATAAATAATGGCTCAACAAAAGCTGGTGTATCACTGTTGAACAGCATCCTTGATTCTCCAGAGCTAGAAAGGGGACATCCTAAAGCACATTTCATTAAGTATGACTTATCAGGAGACCCAGGATTACAGGAAATTATTTTAGTTCTTTAGAACAGCCCAAATGTTTAGTCTCCCTTTACAGTCACTAGCATCATTAAAAAGAGCAGCATGCCAGCAGATAATAATGTCAGCGAAAGAACTGGGGGACATTCGGGAGAGATTTCAAGAACTGGGCCATATTTCAACTTCTACCAATTCTGTCCGTCTTCAAAACACTACATTATTATTATAATCAACAGTAGCAGACAATCTCGATATATACTTAACTGATTTGAAGAGACACGCATGTGCGCGTGCACACTCCCCGCCCCCAAAGACGAGACACTTAATGGGCAATAGCACCAGAAGTGCAATTCAAGGACTCTGGGATCCCGGCCCTTTAGCTCCATATCCCAATCTAATAGCAGTAGGACAAGAAACCAAATAACTAACAAATGTCCTCTATTAACATTAGCAAAAATGGCTGAGAAAGAATAAACCACCTGACTCAAAGAAGTTGCAGCTATTTTACAGATACTTTATACTCTGCAGCAACTAACAAAGTAGTTGTAGTCATTTTCATTTCAAAAGGGAAAATACAACATAGAAGCAGAACAACAGGGGCACCTGGCTGGCTCAGTTGGTAGAGCATGAGACTCTCGATCTCCAGGTTGTGAATTCGAGCTCCACACAGGGTGTAGAGATTACTTTAAAAAATTAACTCTTAAAAACAACAACAACAACAAAAACACAGACTCAGAACTACATAGTAAGTCAATTCTATAGACAGCAGTTTTAACTCCCTGACTCTATCCTCCTTGCAAAGTAAGCTACCTTTTGGTCAGAGAATTCTATGAGGTGTTTTAAAATGCTAAAACCTGATCTGTAACAAAAGAAAAGAGTGTAAAAATCACACCTGGTGGTAAAAGTCATCATCATCAAAGATTTCACCATCCAAGTCCTTCAGGTGGGCATTGGCAGGGGCTTGAGGAAGGATCTCCTATATCAAGGAGAAAAAAGGAAGGAGTGAATCCAAAAGGGTTATCGAAGTAATGTAGCTACTATAAATAATGTGTGTAACAGTCAAAGCAGTTTTCCTTAAGATATAAAGAGCTCTTAAAATTAAACAACAAAAACATTCCAATAAAAAAGTGGACAAAGACATTAATTAGGCATGTGACATGAAAAGAACCACAAATCGTCAATAATCATATATGTTTAACCTCATTCTAAATACATGAAAATTAAAATGAGAAGACACGGTGTCCATCTTTCAGCTCTAAAACTGGCAACATTCAGTGCCAGAAAACAGAGCTGGTGGAAATGGAAATTAATGCAACCTTTTGGGAGGCAGTCAGTAACATCTATCAGGATTTAAAATGTGTATTCTCTTTGATGTGACATTTCCACTTTGAGAAATATGTTCACACAAATACACGTATTATAAATGCTCATGAATGTTTCCTATAGCACTGTGTCTAAAGCTGGAGACAACATAAATATCCACTGTTTGAATAAATTATAGTACACACCCACACAATGGAATACCCCGTAGCCTAATATTAGGAAAAATGAGATAAATCTCTATGTAATGATTTGGAAAAGTGCCTAGGAAAAATTAAATTTAAAAAATTATAAGATTTTATATAGAGTGTATAACATTTTATGTATATATAAACACATATATCCATCCCATTTAGTTAAAAAAAATAGAACCATGTTTTTATATACGTACATATAGTTATATGAATAGAAAATGCCTTGTTATAATTATGAACACTGGTTCAATCAGAGAAGCAGAATTTTACTTTTCATTTTATTTTTTTATTTTTTTATTTTTTTAAAGATTTTATTTATTTATTTGAGAGAGAGAATGAGATAGAGCATGAGAAGGGGGAGGGTCAGAGGGAGAAGCAGACTCCCCGCTGAGCAGGGAGCCCGATGCGGGACTCGATCCCGGGACTCCGGGATCATGACCTGAGCCGAAGGCAGTTGCTTAACCAACTGAGCCACCCAGGCGCCCTACTTTTCATTTTACATTCTTCTGAACTTTGAAAAAAATTATTAAGTATATATTTCTATAAGTAAAAGTTTCCTTTAAACAAAAGAATGTGTTCCAATTACGGATCCTTTTCTATAGTATCTAAACGTTGGACATAAAGCCAAAGGACACACTTCTTTCAGTACTGACATTTCTAGAGAAGCAGCTTTAAAATTGAATTTTTATTTATTTATTTATTTATTTATTTTTAAAGATTTTATTTATTTATTTGAGAGAGAGAATGAGATACAGAGAGCATGAGAGGGAGGAGGGTCAGAGGGAGAAGCAGACTCCCTGCTGAGCAGGGAGCCCGATGCGGGACTCGATCCCGGGACTCCAGGATCATGACCTGAGCCGAAGGCAGTCGCTTAACCAACTGAGCCACCCAGGCGCCCCCCTAAAATTGAATTTTTAAAAATTGGATTACAAATGCTTCCATTACCAAACTCATGTCAAACTCAAAAATAAGAGAAGACTACACACAAGTTAATAATAGCTCCATTTTAACAGAACTTTCTCCTCCCATAAACTCTGTTTCTAGTAAATTTACAATCTAGTAAAGTAGTGCTTTTTTCCCTTTCTTTCACTAACTTCTTATACCAAGAGTAATACCTACAAGCAGGTGATCAGATTTTTCAGCTAATTAGCCTCACAGAAACTGCTCCCTGTAATCACCCAGCATCCCAGAGCTCTTACCGGTTGTCCTGGCAAACTCTCTGGGAGAGGGTGCGTTGCCGGTTCAGGTTTGCCAAGAACTCGGTAGACAGAGCGCTTGGTCTGTGTCCTTCGAAGTAATCTTTCTTTGTCCATCAGAATATGATCGATCTGAGTCAAGATGGAGCGTTCAAAGGCACCAAAACCCTGCAACAACATTTACCAGTGTCAGATAATACAGAAAGTCTATGCTGAAGGCAGCTACGTTGGTTTCTCTATCTTTCTGTGTCAGCAGAGAAACAGACAATCCTCCTTTCAGAGGGACTTCGTGCTACAGACTGAGTTTGTGAATGGCTGTAATTGTTCTCAGGGAAAAAAAAAATTAGTCTAAGGCAGGTCTGTTACTTTCCTATACCCAGAGATTAACTTCCACACCTTTCGTAACTGTTGAAAAATCCATTTCTTTCAGTATTTTGTATTCCCAAACATTTGAACACTTACAAGGCCACAATTTCTAGAACAAAATATTCTTTTTTTTAAGACGTTATTTATTTATTTGAGAGAGAGGGGGCACGTGTGAGAGAGCGCTCGAGCAGGGGGAGGGGCAGAGGGAGAGAGAATCCCAAGCAGATTCCATGCTGAGTATGGAGCCTGACACGGGGCTCGATCTCATGACCCTGAGATCATGACCTGAGCTGAAATCAAGAGTCAGAGGCTTAACCGACTGACTCACCCAGGGGCCCCCAAAATATTCTTTCTAATAAAATTAAAATCCCAGGTCTGAATGGCAGGAGCTCAGTAAATTTTTCTGTGGAAATGACTGATTACTATTACATCATGACATTATCCATATCAATGAGATGTAGTTCCAATTTCTTTTTTTTTTTTAAGATTTTATTTATTTTTTTGACAGAGAGAGACACAGCGAGAGAGGGAACACAAGCAGGGGGAGTGGGAGAGGGAGAAGCAGACTCCCCACTGAGCAGGGAGCCCGATGCGGGGCTCGATCCCAGAACCCTGGGATCGTGACCTGAGCTGAAGGCAGGTGCTTAACCGTGAGCCACCCAGACGCCCCTGTAGTTCCAATTTCTTTTTAGGTTGCCCCAAACTCTGTTACACACATGCACACACACACATACACACACACACACTTGCCTTCCCCAGTTTTCCAGAAGCCAGCTTGGTTTTATCATGCCACTGCTGAAGTGTGCGGTTCCTGTAGACTGTAAAGTCAGAGAAACGCTTTGCCATGAAGCTGGGATAGTCCTCCATTTCCAGCTTCCTCTTTGCTGGGGCCCTTCTCTGCTGCTTCTTCTCTTCTACTAGCTCTTCATCTTCACTGGAAATCTCCTCCTCACTAAAAAGCCAGTAAGAACATTCAGTTTAATGGGCACAAACACTACCTAAGTAAAAAGCTAGGCTCACATGAAGTCGAGAGTATTTAGGCCTTCCCTATTCTGTCTACATTTTAAAAAACACCATAGATGTGAGGGTGGCTTTTTTTGTTTGAAAAGAATGTTCGTGAGGTCAATCAAAAACTCTTGTAACTTTTCAAATAAATATAAAAACTACTAGCTTAGAGATATTTTTTTAAAAGGTAAGCAAACCGTAAAAATAAATGAGGTTGTAAAACATTATTAGAAATGCATATGAACCAGGCCTATACTGTTACAAGATGGGTCTTTAAAAATTAAACACATAATCACACTTTTATGACCTTAATCCCCAAATCAATAAGGGAAATGTGTCTCCCTGTAACCAATTGTTCAGGAAAGCCGAATAATATTAGTTGAATCAAAGGAAGAGAGCTGAATGTGAAGAAAACTCAAAGCGGTGGGCAACAGAATGGGAACTAAATTGCAATAAAGGCAACCGCCCAGAGAAAGTAATACAGCCTCTCTCAAGCCACGTATACTCCCTGGACTACTGACCCTAACACATTGTAGGTGCTCAATAAATTTGAGCTTACTTGTTGTCCTTCCAACTAATTCAGTAAAAAAGAATGGAGCAAAGGATAAGCCCAAAGGAAAAAAATGCAAGCAGGTACCATATACAGCAGGTTCAAACAACGGGTGGGGGGCGGGGGGGCTGTGGAAATCCTTCGTCAAATGTGACAACTTCAGAAAAAGTAAACAGGTTTATTCCATGCTTTTCTGAAAATTTTCCACCCTTCAAAATAACTCCTTTCCTCACTGAAAAGGAGATGGCTGTGACCAGCAATTCCATGGTATTGGCACAAAGTGCTTCACAAACATTAATTAAGAATTAAAATTAAGGGACGCCTGGGTGGCTCAGTCAGTTAAGCGGCTGCCTTCGGCTCAGGGCATGACCCCAGGGTCCTGGGATAGAGCCCCGCATCGGGCTCTTTGCTCAGCAGAGAGCCTACTTCTCCCTCTGCCTGCCGCTCCCCAATGCTTGTGCTCTCTCTCTCTCCTTCCCCCACCGACAAATTAAATAAAATCTTAAAAAAAAAAAAAAGGAAGGAAGGAAGAAAAAGAAAGAAAGAAAGAAAGAAAAAGAAGAAAAAAATAAAGGGGCTCCTGGGTGGCTCAGCTGGTTAAGCATCTGCTTTCGGCTCAGGTCATGATCCCAGGGTCCTGGGATCGGGTCCCTGCATCGGGCCCCTTACTCAGTAGGGAGCCTGCTTCTCCCTCTCCCTCTGCCTGCTTGTGCTGCTGTGCTCTCTGTCAAATAAATAAAATCTTAAAAAAAACCAAAAGAATTAAAATTAAGGGGCGCCTGGGTGGCTCAGTCGGTTAAGTGCTTGCTTTCGACTCAAGTCATGATCTCAGGGTCCTGGGATCGAGTCCCACATCTGGCTGCCTGCTCAGAGGGGAGTTTGCTTCTCCCTCTCCCTCTGCCCACCCCCCATGCGCTCACTCTCTTAACAAAATCTTAAAAAAAAAAAAAGATTTAAAATGACAAAATGTGCTTTCATCTCCTAATTTCTTTTTTAAAGATTTATTTATTTATTTATTTGAGGTGGGGAGGGGCAGAGGAGAGAGAGTTTCAAGCCAACTCCATGCTGAGTGCAAAGCCTGACACGGGGCTCGATCTCACCACCCTGAGATCACAACCTGAGCCAAAGCCAGGAGTCGGGACACTCAACCGACTGCGCCACCCAGGCACCCCTCATCCCCTAATTTCAATAGGTCTAAAGAAAAGGCAAGCCTTTTACGGAAGCCCACAAACAAAAGCAGGCACAAGTAAATATAAAAATGGAAAACCTAATTCCCAATTTATGTGCCATCCTGGCCACCAGTTAAATGTAAGAAGGTCTTTCTGTTTACTGAGTCTGCAGAAGATTTGGCTTTCTTTTTCAAAAAATGATGGGAAACTACTCAGATTAAAATAAGCAACCCCACAGCTCCATTCCTTCCTTACCTTTCTGCTTTGGGCTTTGTCCCATCTACTAAATATCTAGTGTCTGGGTACTGGAAAAGTAACTCTTCCTGAAGATCTGCCAATGACCTCAATAATGCTTTAAGGGCCTTGTGACCTGGGAAATAGAGCACAGAGAAGGAACAATCAATTATCTACAATTCTCCAAAGTAGGCAATGCCTGTAACTCAGGACTCCCAAGCAGTTCTGGCCGGGGTAGGGGGGCAGGCAAAGGGCAGCTGGGGACTAAGAACTCTCTGAAACACAGAATTCTTGAAAGGAGACAATGCCAGTGCCTCCTTCACAGGCTTGTTGTGGGGAACAAGTGAGGTAACACATGTAAGGTGTGTAGGAAAGGGTCTGCAATATACTGTGAGTTCTCAAATTTAGTAAGACTGACAAACTCCTTCCCTGCCTGTCATCATAACCAATCGTTTTTCCCTATGGTGCTAGTTCGTACAGGTAACCCACCGACCTCCTGGATTATCCCTCTATCAATCAACTCCTTAAGCAATTCCTCCTCTTCTCAAGAGCACAACTTTGTCCTGGGCTCCCTACTGCCATCACTGCTGCCGCCCTCCCTCAGGAGATCTCATTGGCCTCTGGTTTGAGCTGCCACCTCATACACACAATCTCCCCGCACACATGCCTACGAAAAGTTCTTGTTCACGTATGAAAACCCAAGTTAATGACTTACTATTTGCAGTACTGTATTGTGTATTAAAATTTTGCACATCGAGAACATGTTCTTACCTGGTTCTCCACATAGGCGACAGGATGCATTTGTAATAAAGCTAGTCAGGATTAAGTATACAATCTACCGCTAAGAACTTTCCGGATAAAAACTGGCCCTCTGAGAACTGAACTCTTACCTTCTTTATCAGCCTAATCCTGTTAAAGGGGCTAACTAGACACTGATAATCACTATTTATGCGTTGGTAGCTCAGACATTTCTCCTATTATCGAGCTTCCACATTTCCACTAACTGCAAGAAAATCTTCGCATGGATGCTCCATCACTCCTCCAAATATACCATGTCAGAAGCAGAACTTTGTTCTTCCTACCTAATATTTCTCCCTTGTCTGATTTTCTCTGTTTAATGTGTTTTCTTAGGCGATCACTGACATTTTGGTGCCCTTATTCTATATATTTAATCCATTGCTAAATCGTGTGATTTTCCATTCTTATTATCAGTAATGGCTGTCCATTCATCCCTGGCCATGCTTCTCTCACACCTTCCCTCTTTCCCTTAAATAAATGTAACCTCACAAGCACCCCTACTTTCATTTAGCAATCCCTACACTCATTGTTACTTTATATTCCATAGGGACTTCAGCCCACACAAACTTCAGTTAGCATTAACCATGGTTTTTAGTGCCTTTTCTAGAAAAGGTTATATCTTAAGAGACAGAGCCCATGTTTTCCAAAGTGAAACCACAAACCAATTTTGCATTTGCAAAGTAGTTTTCAAAATTCCCAAGACCTAACCTTGAAAATCTTATGCTAAGTGAAATAAGCCAGTTGCAAAAGCCCAAGTACTGTGTGATTCCACTTACACGAGGGACCTAGAACAGTCAAATTCACAGAAGCAGAAAGCGGAACGGTGGCGGTCGGGGGTCCAGGGAGAAGGGAATGGACACCTATTCCTGTTCAACGGATACGGAGTTTCAGATTGAGATGATGAAAAAGTTCTATAGATGGATGATGGGGATGTTGGGACAGCCATGTGAATGTACTTAACTGATACTGAACTATATATCTATAAATGGTTAAGCTGGTAAATTTTATGTCATGTATATTTTAACACGATTGAAAAAAAAACCCTTTAAATGTTCCCAAAGTAGGGCATAATGAATAATTCTACCATCCCAGTTCATCTCTGTACAGAAAAAAATCATCTATAGCCCTTCAATCTTGAGCCTAGTCAAAAGAACAGGAAAAAAAACAATGGAATATTATTCAGCCTTTAAAAAGAAAGAAATTCTGACTCAGGCTACAACACATGGATGAACCTTGGGGACATTATGCTGAGTGCAATAAGCTAGCCATAAAAAGGTACTATATCATTCCACTTATAGGAGGTACCTAGAGTAGTCAAATTCATAGAGACAGAAAGTAGGATGGGGGTTACCAGGGCTTGGGGGAGAGGGGAATGGAGACTTGTTTAACAGCTATGGAGTTCTAGACTTACAAGACGGAAAAGTTCTGGAGATTGGTAACACAACAGTGTGAATATACTTAACACTACGGAACTGTACACTTAGAAATGGTTAGGGCAAATTTTTGAATTCCTATATTGTACACCTGAAACTAATATAACACTGTATGTTAACTATACAGGAAAGAAATTTTATCTTAGGTAAATTTTAAGTTACGTGTTTTTTCTCACAATAAAAAATTTAAAAGAACAAGAAAAGCAGGTGCCTGTCCCTTACTTCCTATAGGTACCATGTGTCCATGATGTAAAATAGGAAATCAGGAACCATGCAGGGGGGAAGCTGCAGAGCAGTCTGTAATGTTCATAGCTGCTTGCCCCCAGCAAGCAAGTCATAATGTGACTCTCACATGTAGCATAACCAAGAACTGTGAAAACATCCAACGAAAAGACTACTACTTTTAAGGGCCACTTTCAAGTAGCTATACAAGCCTTTTTATTTTGTTCAAGTCAGTTTAAAAAAATCCATTGCAGATATATTAGACAGCATATCAATCCAACAAGAAAGCAGAGAGCCAATATCAGTAAATCAAAGTGTGCCTTTCTGTTAATACTCTCTCATATGTTCTCATTTTATACACCCCTTCACCCAGTCAGAAAGTAGCCCTGAAGTATTTAAGCTCCATTCAGGGATAGCACCACCATGCATCAAAGTGTCAAGAGACCCACCAGAGATGAAATCTGCAATTCTGTGCTTCTAACCACAAAAAAAAAAAAAAGAAGAAGAAGAAGAAGAAGAAGAAGAAATAAAGAAAAAGAAAAAAAGTGTTTATCAAAGTAAAGTCACCAGTGACCAACACATGGACAGTTTCCTGTAAAGAGATATAGAAGAAAGAACCCAATTCTCATTTCTTTGCAATATTAGGGCCACACTTCCTTCCACTAAGATTTTATGTAAAATCTGAAGAGACTAGACAATCCTTTGCTGGGGTACAACAGGCCACATCTGATAAGAGTGAGGAAAGACTCTCTCCAACAGTGGATTCTTCCCAGCCAAAATACAAAACCAAACCAAAGCCAACCTTCTTTTTATCACTCATATAGGACCAAATTCTATTTGTTCAACCTTATGAAAAATGAAGAGAATGGAACCAATGGTTTCTAATTCACCTTTTATATTTCTCCTAATTACTGTCAGAGTTACAGAAGTTAAAAAAAGCAGCAGAGAAGCATATACTTTCTTCTCTCTCCGTCTTGGCACGTGGCCACAAAACAAATGGAGACTGTCAAGGATATATATGTTTATTTTGTCCTACATGGTCCATTTCCGAGGCCTTTCCCTTAAGAGGAGATTACGAAGGACATAGGCCTCACCGTATTATCAAGATACAACCTCAGCATCTGGGCACCAGCTTTAGGAATAATTTTCCAACTAGACAATCAATGGAAAGAGGGCTTTACTAAGGGTCAGAAGCCCTGTATTCTGACACTACTACAAACTAGTCATTTTATACTGAGCAGACCAATTTAATCTTTGAGTCGCAATTTTCTCATCTGTAAAATGTAGATAATCTTGTGCCTGTGTATCGCACAGAATTTAGGTGAAAAATAATAAACGTGTTTTTTACATATCAAGGCATTTCATAAATTTTTAAATGCTGTGGATATAGAAAGTTTATCATGATCAAAAAAATCATCATCTTTCACGTGGTGAAAATCCCAAGTTCTGCCTGCACTGATCGACAGTGCTAGGACTGAACTAGTATTCATAGATTCCTGTATTAAGTATTCATTTACACGCTACCCATATGCAAGCATTCTATATATAAAATGTCACCAATCTAAAAACCATTTTCACCTAACAGCTTTATTTTTCTCCCTGATTCATCTTGGCTGTTCAACATAAACAAAATTGTAGGCAGAGAATAAGTCTGGACATAGGCACAGTTCATTAATTAGATTATAAACCAATAAGTACAACTTCTGGCAAGGGGATTGGAGGGGGAATGCAGACAGTGAATTTATAACTAAAATAAAGCTTACCTTATCAGTTTTTAAATATCTGTACAGTTATCTTTAAAATAAACATGAAAACATACAATAATTTATGTACAAGTATACATAAATTCCCACATTCCTATTACGCCAGATAAATACTAGACTAGAATGTATGGATTACAAGAGCATTTTTTTTCTCCTTCAAAAGTAACTCTAGAACCAGAGCTAAACTATAGGTCAAAATGACACACGATATATTGGCCTGAAAACAATACTTTTCATTCAAACCCACACAAGCCTGCCACTTGCACTAGTCATCCCCGGCAATTAATCCCCCAAGAAAGACGTTTGATTAAATCTTTTCAAGCAAATCCTTTGCTTTGCTTTTGTTAGTTCACTTCTTGTCAACATCTATTAAAATATGCCTTTAATTCTCCCACAATCTTAAAAAACACCGATTCCACTGTCTTCAACTTTAATCAACTGTATGGCCGGCATTTTTCATTTCATAATAATGTGCTGCTTGGAATTCAAGAGGCAGGCTCAGCATCAATCATCTGGTAAGAATTTTTCCACTGCAATAAATATGCAAATGAGGAGAGCCAGTCAGTCGTATTTCAGGCCCGACTTGCTAGTGTTTTAAAAAAGACACAAATTTATTAATTGCCGGTGGCCAGAGGAATCCTATTACTTTGGGCATTGATTACAAAGCTGTGTGAGTGATTATTGTGCAACTCGCGGGCTACCCAGGCATGAGGAAAAATTATTAAAGCAAGGCAGAGATTATCAACTCAGAATAACAATAAGCCTTAACATTTAGGCCCTAACTTCTTCAACAAAGAATTACGTGAAGGCTCCACTGTATCATAATTCCGAATTCTGTCAGTATTACTGTTTGGGCTTGTTCTATATTCCCCAAGCAGAATGGCGTTACCAGTAAGAAAGTACTGCAGGTTACAAATTCCTGAACACCAACCATACGGATGAGTTGCCATCACCTCCGATGTGTGTCCAACTGGAATTTTTATATATCCACGTATGTATACACATATACAGGTGTGTGCACATACGTATTCCCAGATCTGGATAAGTGGATGTGTTATTATGAGGACTGTGGTTTTAACTGGAACAGGATAAGGAGTTCTACCTCCGTGTGTTGGTTGGTTGGTTCCGCGGACCGAAAGCAGAATTTTTTTAATGGTACAAAATAACCACCAGGATAACTTTTCAAAGCAGAGCATGGGGACTGATATTCTAAAGTCATGATGGCTAAAGCCAAAAGCAGCCTTGGGTTTCCATACCTCAGGGGGCACCACAGTAGAGGCATGCAGTCTATGGAGGAGCCCATGGAGGAAACGGTTTGATAGGCTAATTCTGAATGCAAAGTGTTTTTGTGAGAAACATTCAACCCAAGACATATTAAATCAAGTAAGAAAGAGGACTCGGTGGACAAAACTTATTTTTTTCTCTTAAGAGAATGATGTGGGGAATTGGGGGAGTAAGTGGAAGTTGGAATAAGGGAAAGATGAAGAGACATATGATAAAATATGTTGGGTGAGCCCCCTCACAGAGAGAAGCAAAAAGCAAAAAGCAAAAAAAAAAAATCCTTAACATTTTACATTACTGCCACACTAAGTAACATGATAGATAGTGTGCATTTGAGTTCTGTGAAGGGACATCCCACTCAAGCTGTAATTTCTGACCAGGCATGAATTTATAAGGAAGGGAAAAGAACTGCAGAACTTCTTAGGTTTCCCTGAATACTCCCTCAAATACCTTGATGAAGTGTGTCAATAAATCCTTAAAAAGCCCTATAGGACACAGCAATCTAACTGATCAATGTACTTCCCGAAATCCACTACAGTTCCCTTCCACTTCACAGGCCCCAGACAACCTCCATTGCTCCACAGTACTTCCCTAAAAAGGGAAATGTTTTTTTCCCCTTTGAACAGAAAGAATAAATGCTCAGCATATGAAGTGCTTAAAACCCAAGCTTATTTACAAGTAATTGTTTAAACTGTCTAACAAGTGTTACCCAGGGAGAGAAGAGATACTTTCATTTTTATCTGATATACTTTTGAACGGTTTGAATATAAGCATATATTACTTTTATAATTTAAAATATTACTAAAATTTAAAGTAAACTTTGAAGAAAACCTACTCAAAATAAAATTAGAACCACAACCCAAGTAACCCTCTCTATTTCATATAAGACAGCCTGATCCTTTCTTGTTAAAAAGCCTTTAAACAAACAGCCTCTTAGGCAATGTGAAACTACTCCTAACCTAAATGCCCCAATTCTCTCTATAGTATGGGTCTGAAAAATGGGGATTCCCATGCAGAATCGATCACTCCTTTCTCAGCATCATTCGCATCACTGCTATAGCACTTGTCATATTGTACTGAGTCTGATTTCGCTATGTTGTAACAAGCTACTTGAGAGCACAGACCTCATCCTGTCACTCTGGCATCCAACACATCCCCTAGGCCCTAAAAGGTATTCTACAAATATAGGTTCGTTCCAGAGAAATGATGCCTCAGCCACATGGCAGAACATCTAATTACACTATCATTTCCAAACGTAAATGCTGACAAGCAAACAAAATGTGAACTACATATTCGCTAACTTCAACAAGTATGTATCCTCAACAAACTGACTTTTGTTAACAAAAGCAAAGTAATCAAACTTAACTTTTTCCTGTAACTGTTATGATGTATAGGCTACTCCTAAGAGTCTCAAAACCATCTTACCAGATTTAAGAACTTACAAACATTACAATGCATTCACATGAAGACATAATAATCATTACCACTTAGATGGATAAAAGAGGCTCAGAAAATAAGATTGTTTTTGTGTTTCTTTTAATATTAGTAAGACTAAGCATTATTCATTTGCCAACCCGAAATGAAAACACTTTGGGAGGTTGCTTTCATGTGAAAACACTTAAATATTTATGCCTTGGAAGTGGTTTACCTTTCTCCACACCTTACTATGAGCTCCTTGAGACAGAGATTGTGAACAATTCGCCTTGGTATGCCTGGTGTTGGCAAATGGCAGGTTGTTGAATGAGTAACTGAATAAAAACGGCATCCTAATAATTTTCTTGGCTTCACAGGAAAGTGAGGTTTACTCCCCGGAAACTCTGTTGCATCCTCACCACACAATGTCAAGGAGGGGGCAGCTCTGTGGACAGAGGTGCCTTTCAAGTCTTCAAAGAAGTAACTGCAAGTATAGTATTGGTATTCATTTACATACATTACATAACCCTTTTAAGAATGGGGAAACAGATACTGCGGCCATAGAGCTACAGCCTAAGAGAAGACCATACTATCACTATTAACAGTGATATCAGGAAGAACCCACGAAGTGGCAGGCCCTAGCCTAGGCACTTTATATGTATTACATAACTCATTTAAACCTTCTCAATAACCCTTGGAGGTGGGTACTATTATACTGCCATCATACCGATGAAGAAAATTAAACACTACTACAAGCTTTAAAAAGAACTACACATTGTTCATTTTCTCCATCAATGTATCCTTAAATAGTCATGTATCAAAACAATCTGGAAAGCAAAGTATAATGACATTTCCAGTTATAAGAAATGACAAAACACGGGTGCCTGGGTGGCTCAGTTGGTTAAACGTCTGCCTTCAGCTCAGGTCATGATCCCAGGGTCCTGGGATCGAGTCCCGCATCGGGATCCCTGCTCAGCGGGGTGTCTGCTTCTCCCTCTCCCTCTGCCCCTCCCCCCTGCTCATGCTCTCTCTCTGTCCCACGCTCTCTCTCTCTCTCTCTCGCTCTCAAATGAATAAATAATATCTTAAAAAAAAAAGGAATGACAAAACTGCCCTCCCTCCCTAATACCACTACATGATAAAAACAAAAAACACAATACTAGTCAGACTGTTAAAATGCTATGTTCAAATTTGGTTCCCACACTAGGAAAAACAAAGTGGAGAAAATAAAGGAAGCCCAAATCTATAGGGACAGAAGGCAGGCCTGGTAAGGCAAAATGAAGGGATATTTGCTTAAGATGAAAAAAAAAGAATGGTAAGAAATGATTTAATAGTCTCCAAAATTCAAATGGCCAAACACATCAGAACAGATGTTTGGCCTCACTTAAGGAAAAGAAAAAAAAAGAAAAAGAAACCTAAAACAATGTGATATTTTTCTGATATTACCTGATGCTGGCAAGAATGTGAGGAAAGGGGCACGCTCCATATACAACCGATAAGAGTTTAATTAGCACGACATATCCAGAAAGCAATCTGGAAAATGTATCAAAGGTTTGCACATGCATATCACCTGACCCTACAATTCCATTTCTAGAAATTAATCCTAACGAAATCATCAGATAAGAAAGCAAAGAGGCAGGTACAAAAACATTATTTTTAGCATTGTTTATAACTGGTAAAAATTGCAAACATATTAAGTGCCCATTTATAGGTGATTGGTTAAATGAATTTATTTTAGCCAGATAACTTTCTGTGCAGCTGTTGGAAAGGGTAATTATAAACAGAACTTGTTTTGAATAAACTATAAAATACTTTTTGGGATAACTCAAGTAATTGGAATATGGAGTGGACATATCATTAGGATTATTAGGAAGTATTAATTTGGTTAGGTGAGATGACAGTGTTTACGTAAAGAAATATTCTCATTTTTTAAGTGCCATTTACAGAAGTATTTAGAGGCAAACTGGCATGATGATTGTAATTTACTTTAAAATACTTCGGGAGGGGTGCCTGGGTGGCTCAGTTGGTTAAGCAACTGCCTTGGGCTCAGGTCATGATCCTGGAGTCCCGGTATCAAGTCCCGCATCGGGCTCCCTGCTCAGTGGGGAGCCTGCTTCTCCCTCTGACTCTCCTCCATCTCATGCTCTCTCTCTCCTTCTCTCTCTCTAATAAATAAAATCTTAAAAATAAAGTAAAATAAAATACTTCAGGAAAAAGAAAAAGAAAACAAAGATAGCCAAGTTTTTTGTTTTTTTTTTTAAGAAAGAAGAGGTAGATTTATATTCATTAACATGGGAAGATGTAAAGTGGGATGCCATTTACCGTTTTA
The DNA here is from genome assembly GCF_964656455.1 of Halichoerus grypus. NCBI lineage: Eukaryota > Metazoa > Chordata > Mammalia > Carnivora > Phocidae > Halichoerus > Halichoerus grypus. The sequence continues at coordinate 173,523,458 of NC_135713.1, forward strand.
AAAAAGTTTAAACTGACAAAGTATCCGGAAGGATATATACCAACTTGCTACAAATGGTTATTTACGGGAGGGAAAAAGAAGACTTTCACAATCCAGGTTACATTTCAGCACTGTTGGGGAGGAGGGGAAACAATACTGTTCAGAAAAAAAAAAAAATTTACTGCAAACACATTTTACTTTTATGACTATCAAAAAAAGTAATTAAGATTAAATATATACAATAATACAAAGAGGTCTTCTGAGGTAGAATTCTGCCTGTCGACAGAAAATCAAACAAGGAGAAACAGATTAAAACAAAGGCAGGAGAGGGTGCCTGGGTGGCTCAGTTGGTTAAGCGACTGCCTTCAGCTCAGGTCATGATCCCAGGGTCCTGGGATCGAGTCCCACATCGGGCCCCCTGCTCTGTGGGGAGCCTGCTTCTCCCTCTGCCTCTGCCTGCCACTCCCCTGCTTGTGCTCTCTCTCTCTCTCTCTCTCTGTCAAATAAATAAATAAAATCTTAAAAAAAAAAAAAAAAACCAAAGGCAGGAGAAATTAGAGGTGGCCATAAGTTTGACTGATAAGGAGATCATCTATCCCTAGAGCTAGTTTAAAATTTCCCCTGTGTGATTCACAAAAGAAATGCCACGGACCAATAAATGTAAGGGAAAGAATGTTTACCCTCATTAAACACTGGGAAGTGTAAATTTAAAAAAATGTAAACCAAAATAAGCAGAAACCATTTTCCATTTATCAAAGTGACAAAGATGAAACAAAATTATAAAGTCCGGTGTTGACAAGGATAAGGGAAACTGACATTCATATAAAGAAGGTCAGAATGTAAAGTGATACAACCTTCCTGGAGGGCGATTTGGTGATACAGATCAAAAGCCTTAAAATTTCACATATCCTTAGAACACATACTAATTCCACATCTAGAAATTTATTTTACTCAACAAAGTAATCATGGATGTAAGTAAAGATTTAATAACAATGATGTTTATTACATTATTTATAAAAATGAAAACATGGAAACAATCCAAATATCCAACAATAAAGAACTGGTTAAACTATCCCTATGATGGAAAGTCTATGCTGCCATTAAAAATAATCCTATAGAACAGTATTTAATGACATGTAAAAACATTCATAATCTTTGTTACGTGGGAAAAAAAACACTGCAAAACAGAATATAGAATATGGTTCCACTTTAGTTCTAACTATGTGCCCATGGTGGGGAAAAAACTTGGAAAAGATATATACTGGGGTCGGGCTCCGCGCTCAGTGGGACATCTGCTTGGGACTCTCTCTCTCCCTCTGCCCCTCCCCCTGACTCATGTGAGCTCTCTCTCAAATAAATAAATAAATCTTAAAAAAACAAAAACCCAAAACCCAACAGACAAGAGTTCAACTGCATGCACAGTGCTTGGGTGGTGTGGCCAAGAGCAGAGGTTATGAAGCGCAGCAGACCCCAGTTTCCACACTGACTTTGCCTCTGTGACCTTAAGCAAGTTCCTTAACCCTCTCCAAGGCTTCACGTCTTCCTATGTCCGGCACATTCAGTTAGTGGCACCTATTTCATAGGCTACTGTGGGGACTCAACGAGACATTTGTAAAGAACTTAACACAGTGCCTGGACAGTAGCGCACAAGTACCAAATTGGAGCTATTTTTATTAGTTATTAAGTATAAGGGCATCCGACAATGTACTTGCACAATGAAAATACCAAGATAGAAGTAAATTGATAATTGATCATCTCGGTTTTCAAATTGTCACATTTAATTTCTTTTCACTCATATTCTTTTATCTTATGAGTCTTACTGAGGACACCAGAAATGCTTTCTAATTAGAACTTGAGTTAGAATGTCTGTCTCTGCCCTTCCCCCCAACCCTCACCACATAACACTCATGTACCTTCTTGAGAATGTAAGAATCTTTAAGATTGTCTAAATAGCTTGTCTACACATAAAAATTTTCCTTGTATGGGGGCACCTGGCTGGCTTAGTTGGTAGAGTGTGCAACTCTTGATCTTGGGGTCATGAGTTTGAGCCCCACATTGGGCAGAGATTCCTTAAAAAATAGTAATAATAATAAATTAAAAAATTTTCCTTGTATGAAATAGTATGAATAGCTAGTAAGAACTCTTCTCAAAATAGTAGCATTTCGGGTATTATCCAGAGGCAAATTTATCCAACTGCCTCAAGAAAAACAGACTGTGATAGACCTGAAACTAAACACCAAGCAAAACAATCAATATTATATGAAAGTTAATTAAAAATGACCAAAGAAGTGAAGCTAAATTCAAGTGCAGTCCAAGTATAACAAACTTTCAAAGCTAATCATATGGATAAACTTATTTGGGGTCAGGTTATAAATATAATAATTATAATAACAGAGAATTATGTCTTAAAGGTATCATGATATTCAAATTTTCTCTAATATAATTCTCAAGCAACCTTATAGCCTATTTTTTTTTTCCTCAAACTGGTCTTCCCATCCCCTCATCAAGCTTCCACTAAAACTTAATGGAAAAAAATATATACATATTAAAATGTCTGGGATAATCCACTTCATATTGTTTTCTCTGAGAAGAAGGTACAGGGATTTGGGAAAGTGAGAGAAATTTTACTTTTTCCTTTACATACATTGATACTGTATATATATTTTTACAGTGAATATTATATACACACACTTATATAAAAATATATATGGATTTTATATATCTATATCTATATATATAGTAGCAGAAGAACATAAGGACAAATTAAGTCCCACAAAATCCCTAGCAAATTTCATAAATATCAGAGAAAAAATGTCTCCACTCTTGAAAATGCTTTGCAGCTTCTCATAGTATTTTTTTTTAAAGATTTTATTTATTTATTTGACAGAAGAGAGACAGCGAGAGAGGGAACACAAGCAGGGGGAGTGGGAGAGGGAGAAGCAGGCTTCCCGCTGAGCAGAGAGCCCAATGCGGGGCTCGATCCCAGGATCCTGGGATCATGACCTGAGCTGAAGGCAGACGCTTAACGACTGAGCCACCCAGGCGGCCCTCTCATAGTATTTTTAAAGACAGACTAGCTACTATTAGGAAAATGCATTAGGAACAGATAAGCATTAGCCATGGCTGAGACCAGAAAGGAGGAACCTGCTGAACCAGTGATCTGATTTCATGTTTCCAACTGCTTTTTACACCCTCTTACACAACCTCTGCCTTAGACTAAGCTTCCAAAAGAAATGGTAACGGAACCCAAACACTCTGGAAAGTGATTCCATGAAAAAGCAACTAAAAATAGGAATATTGTGAAACAGCTTACTTGACATAAGCATAGGAGCATGTTTGTCTAAATCTCTGGGGTCATTTGGGTTCTGAAAGGCAATTTCATTTATCAGTACAACTACTATTATGGAGAAGAAAAAAATCTGGAAAATCCGAGTAAACAGAATTACAACTCAACACCATTATGCCTCCTACATTCAGCCAAGTGCAACAACCAACAAAAACCAAACACATAAATTCTCTATGTCTTCCAGGGGGATTTTCCCCTTTTAAACAAAGGATTTACTTTCTACTCTTCCACTGTAGCCTCCTCATTTGGATCACTTGTTCCTATTTTGGTCCAATGTATCCCTTAGGAGTTTCAATGAGTTGTGAATTAATTGTTATTCACAAGCAAAAAAGAAAAAAAAGAAGAAGAAAGAAAGAGAAAAAGCAGGATTAACTGCAATTGCCACTACAACTGGGAAGCGTGCATCTTGCACTTTCACCGTGTAAATAATGCACAGATCCTGCGGGAACATGCCAAACACCAGGATCCTTAATTAATGGAGCTCTTTAATGTGCAAATCAGGAACAAATTGCAAGTTCTGACTTGCATTGATTATGAAAACATTAATTGAATGAGCCAGACCCTAAAAAAAAAAAAGACAGAATCCTAAGTCCTCGAAGAGACCAAAAGAATACAAAGCTCTGGAAGCCAGACAAGTCTGACCAATGTCTAAAATGCAAACCTACAACTGAGTGCCGCTCACTAGCACACAATGTGTTTAAAAACAAGAAACAGAAAACCAACAGTTTGATCAGAAAGCAATCACTATAAAAGCGTCTAGTCTACCAATGCTTTGCATTAAGCAGAAAAATGAAGGCTTACTCTGGAAGCTCACAGACACTGCTTTAAGAGAAAAAAATCACTTTATATATATACACGCTTATATGTATATAGGTATAACAAAACAATGCTGTCTCTTTAAAAAGAAATTCATCCTATATAAATTACAGCCATAAACTTTTCCTGCAGTGCAGCCTAATTAATTCTTGTTCTATACACAAAGGGAAATGCTGGGTGACAAATGGGTGTGAAGCCAGAAAGCTGCCAGGTCTGCAAAACATTTTCTACTTCAATTTATAAGCAATTTTGCAGTAAATCATCAACCAGAACCTGGAATCTCAGGAATCTCTGAGTGTCCAAACCACATTATATCACTTATCAAAGAGAGAAGGAAAAAGAGTTTAAAGACATCTCATTTTTCAGTTCTAACCCACATCAAAATCTAGAAGCTCTGTGCAATCTATTATTCTCTTCTGGGTAAGGTTTTAGTGCCAAAGATATATTTTTCAAGCAAAAAAATGACACTATAGGTTGATGTAGCCCATTCCTCCATCCCCTAGAAGTACTGTATCATGTATCCATTACCACAAGAAATATTCCCAGACTTATCCGGGAATAAGCACACAACTATTTCCCCCCACCCCCTCAATCCAAGCAAAATGTCCACAATCAAGCCAAGCTGTTAGGGTTCAGTGGTGAACCACTGTGGAAAAACAGGTGGGAAACACTCCAAGGAAATCAGGCTACTGAAGAGGAAAATAGAAACTTCCAGGAACAGAGAGCAGGGCTGTCCCTCTCCAGTCAGACCCCTCATCCACCCCTAACCTCCGCCAGCCCCTGATGTGTTCTCCATCCTTGTAGTTTTACCTTTCCCAGAATGGCAACATAAATTGAACTGTGAAGTATATAATCTTTTGAGACTGGCATCTTTCACTTAGCATAAGACCTCTGAGATTCATCCATGTTTTTGAATTTATCAAGTCTGTTCCTTTTTATTGCTGAATAAGGTTCCACAATTTATCTATTTGCCTACTAAAGGGCATTTGGGCTGTTTCCATTTTTTGATGATTATGAATAAAGCTGCTATAAACATGCATGTACAAGTCTTTGTGTGCAGATACGCTTTCATTTCTCTATTGTAAACATCTAAGTCATTCTGCTAGACATCTGGTAAATATATGTTTAACTTAATAAAAAACCACTCAACTCTTACCCGAAGTGGCTGTCCTCCTTTGCATTCCCACCAGTAATGCCTGAAAGTTTGACTGCTCTGCATCCTAGGTGTGACTTGGTGTTGTCAGGTGTTTGTTTCTAGTCATTCTAATAGGTATGCAGTGGCATTTCATTGTGGTTTTAATCTGTATTTCCCTCAACACTGATTATGTTAAACATCCTTTCATGTACTTCTTTGCCAGTATATATCTTCCTTGGCTAAGTTCTTGTCCAAATCTTTTGTCCTCTTTTTTTATTGTTCAGTTTTGAGAGTTCTTTATATATTCTGGACATAAATCCTTTGTCAGATGTGTCCAATTTGCAAATATTTTCTCTAGGTCTGTAACGTGTCTTTTCATTCCGTGAACACATCTTTTGCAGAGCAGAAGATTTTAATTCTGAGTTAGCCCAACTATCAATTTGTTCTTTTATGGATTATGCTTTTGATGTCATATCTAAAAGCTCTCTGTCTAACCCAGGGTCATGAAGCTTTTTCTCCCATGTTTTCTTCAAAACACCTTATAGTTCTGCTTCATTTTTAAGTCACTGATCTATTTTGTGTTAATTTTTGTATAAAGTGTGAGCTACAGGTTGGAGTTCATTCTTTTGCAAATAAATGTGCTACTGGTGTAGCACCATTTGTTGAAAAGACTATCCTTTCTCCATTGAACTGACTTTGCACCTTTATAAAAAGTCAATTGTCCGTATCTGTGTCAATCTATTTCTGACTCTATTCTATTCCATTGATTAAAGTAACTTTTTTTTTTTTTAAAGATTTTATTTATTTATTTGACAGAGACACAGCGAGAGAAGGAACACAAGCAGAGGGAGTGGGAGGGGGAGAAGCAGGCTTCCCGCCGGGCAGGGAGCCCGATGCGGGGCTCGATCCCAGGACCCTGGGATCATGACCTGAGCTGAAGGCAGACGCTTAACGACTGAGCCACCCAGGCGCCCCGATTAAAGTAACTTTTAAGGGAATAAACCTACAAAGAAAGGACAAAGTATGAGAGAGATGATAGCAACTCAGTTTCTTAAGCTAAAAAGTCAATGAACTATATAGTTATTAGAACTATATATTATTATTATTATTATAATTATATAGTTATTAGGCATCTGGGTGGCTCAGTCGGTTGAGTGTCTGATCCTTGGTTTCGACTCAGGTCATGGGATGGAGCCCTGAGTCCGGCTCCACACTCAGCATGGAATCTGCTTGAGATTCTCTCTCTTTCTCTCCCTCCCTGTCTGTCCGTTCCCTTGCTTGTGCTCTCTTGCACACATTCACTCTCTTCCAAATAAATAAATAAAACCTAAAAAAAAAAAAAAAAAAAAAAAGAATACCTAAAATTAAAAAGACTGACCACACCAAGTGTTTACTAGGATGTGGAGCAACTGGAACTCTTACACACTGCTGGTGGGATTATAAAATGGTATAACCACTTTGGAGAACAGCTTAGCAGTTTCTTTAAAAGTTAAACATATACTAGAGTGTCTGGTTGGCTCAGTCAGTACAGTATGCAATTCCTGATGTCAAGGTTGTGAGTTTGAGCCCCATACTGAGTGCAGAGATTACTTAAAAAACAAAAAGAATTAAAAAAAAAAAAAAAGTTGGGGTGCCTGGGTGGCTCAGTCGTTACGCGTCTGCCTTTGGCTCAGGTCATGGTCCCAGGGTCCTGGGATCGAGCCCCACATCGGGCTCCCTGCTCCACAGGAAGCCTGCTCCTCCCTCTCCCACTCCCCCTGCTTGTGTTCCCTCTCTCACTGTGTCTCTGTCAAATAAATAAATAAAATCTTAAAAAAAAAAAAAAGTTAAACATATACTAACCATGTGACTCAGCCATTCCATTCTTAGGAGAAATGAAAGTACATGCATATAAAAACATGCACGCAAATGTTCACGGCAACTTTATTTGTAATAGCCGAAAACCAGGACCAAAACAAACTGTGTATATCCACCTAATGAAGTATCACTCAGCAATAATAGGCAATGAACTATTGACATATGCAAAAACATGTATGAATCTCAAAATAATTACACTGAGTGAAAGACAGATAAAAAAAGAATACAACTGTAGGATTCCATTTATATAAAATTCCAGAAAACACAAACTCATCTATAGTGACAGAAAACAGATTAGTGGTTGCTTAGGGACAGGGAGAAGCAGGAAGGAAAGATTATAAAGAAGCTGAATAAACTTCTGGGGATAAGGAATATGTTCATTGTCTTCATTGTGATCATGGTTTCATGGGTGTATACATGTCAAATTGTACAAATGCTGACAGGTTAAGTAAGCTGAGGATTAAGAACAGACCATTTCATTTAGCAATCTGGGGGGTCATCTGTGACCCTAGCGAGCAGTTTGGGTAGAATGGTAGATACAGGCTTGACTGGAACGGGTTCATAAGAGAATAGGAAAAAGGGATCTGAGATAATGAATACAGACAACTCTTTCTAGGGATGTGGCTTTAAAGGGGAGCAGAGAGATGGGACCCATATACAGTTTACTATATGTCAACTACACCGCAATAAACCAGGTTTTAAAAAGCAGACAAATTAATAACTGACGTAACAAACCTCAGCAGGTTGACTCTTGTGTTAGCAGTGAAGAAGAATGAGAAGCAGTCCCCTACAGTCCATGAACAAAACCCCAGAAGATTCAGGAACTGGCAGTGTTGGGCACCTCTAGAAGAGGAGAGCAAGACAGGGCTAAAAGCAGTCAGTATACCAGATCCTTCCCCACAGGCCGAAGCTAAGAGCTTTATCCTCTGAAGAGAGGTAAACATAGTGTCTCTAGACAGGAGGACACCAGACATAGTGGAGGGCAAAGGCCATAATATTAAAAACAGAGGAAATAAATTGAAGTTCAGAGATTGAATGCTCAGATCCCCAGCCTGCCCGCCTGCCCACCTGCTAGAAGGCTGGCATTCCTCTAGCAACTATGATCCCATAAAGTGCAAAGATCTAAAGATATTGACACTGGGGTTCCCCAAATATGGCCCACATAGACCACTTCACAATGGAAAACACAGAAAAGAGCCCTATCTAAACATACAAAACTTCTAATCAACTTTTTGGTACCCTACTTTTTTTTTTTTTTTAAGTTTATTTAAGTAATCTCTACGCCCAACACGGGACTCAAACTTATGACCCTGAGATTAAGAGTTGCATGCTCTTCCAACTACCAGCCAGGTGCCCCAGTACCCTACTCTTAAAAGGATTACCAAACATCTAAGAAAAACATCTTTCATGTTCTACAGGGGTTAAAACAAAAGAAAAGACAGCATGGAGGGAATGGGGCGCCTGGGTGGCTGAGTTGGTTAAATGTCTGCCTTCGGCTCAGGTCATGATCCTGGGGTCCTCGGATCCAGCCCCACGTCTGGCTCCCTGCTCAGCAGGGAGTCTGCCTCTCCCTCTGCCCCTCCCCTTGTTCATGTTTCCTCTCTCTCTCTCTCTCAAATACTTAAAAAAAAAAAGAATACATAAACTTAAAAAAAAAAGCAAGCAAGCATGGAGGGAACAAACTATGTAGGAAGTACACTTAAGAAAATATGTATCATGTATATCCCCAGAGAAGTAACATTGAAATGACAGAAGAAATAAAAATGCTGGATGGAAGGGTTTGAAAATAAAGCTGAGGAAATGTCTCAGAAAGTAGAACTGGGGTGCCTTGGCTGGCTCAGACAGTGGAATATGTGACTCTTGATCTTGGGGTTGAAAGTTTGAGCCCCAAGTTGGGTATAGAGATTACTTAAAAATATAATCTTAAAAAAAAAAAAAAGTAGAACCATAAAAGAAAAGAAAGAAAAGAGAGAATGGAAAATTGAAGAGGAAAAAAGAAAGGAATCAGAAGGACGGATTAACATCAAATGATAGGTCTTCCAAAAAAAGACAGAAAAAACAGAGGAGAGAAAATCATGAACAAAATAATTTCAAGGGAATTTCCAGGACTGAAAGATGGGTGTCCAGGTAGAAAAGGCCTCGTGAGTACTCCACACAGTGGCTATAGCAGATCTACGCCAAGGTGCAGCATTATGAAATTTCAGAATTCTGCAGACAAAGAGAAGTCCCCAGCTTCCAAAAAGGGAGGAAAAAACAGTAAGATCGGGAATCAGAATGGCTTCTGACTTATCAAGAGCAACTTTGGAGGGTGGAGGGCAATGGAATGTTTTATAGAATTCTATACAGTTCTATATTGCATAGAATTCTATACAATCAATCGTGATGACAGAATAAAGATATTTTCAGATAACCAAGGTCTAAATAGTTTACATCTCCTGTACCATTTCTCAGCAAACTACTAAAGGATATACTTCATCAAAGTAAGGGAGTAAGCCAAGGAAGATCCTGGAGTAGGAGATGCACAGAAGTGAGAAGCTAAGGTAATCCCCAGGATGATGAAGGGAGATGCCAGCATGATAGCTGGGCACCAGAGAAGGTGAACAGTCCAGACTGGAGCAGGTCAAAAGGCTCTGGAACAGACTTACTCAGGAAAATAAATTGGCAGAATACCTGATGCAACTGAGTATCTTAAAGGGAGATTTAGACAACTAGAGAAAAGTTTGGGCTTAAATAACTGCACAGAAAAAATACAAACAGAAATGTAACAATTATTAACTCTACAAAACAGAATGATCTGTGGGAAAGGACAAATAATCATAGTATATATACTACACGGCTCAGCTGTGAATAGTGTTTACATAGACAATAATGTAAATACTGACTATTGATCTAACCAAATTACAATATACAACCATGAAGAGATAGAAACTGTGTATGAATGTAGGAGGAACAAGAGCTAAATCCTCATTTTCATAATGAAGCACCAATAGATAATGCCTAAAACTGAAAAATCAAGTAGAAACAAAACTTGTTTATTAGAGATAAGGACAGAAATCCATGGATTCCAAAAAAAAAATACAACAGAATAATTAAAAATATAACTGCTGCTTTAGGGGCACCTGGGTGGCACAGTCAGTTGAATGTCCAACTCCTGACTTCAGCTCAGGTCATGATCTCAGGGTCCTGAGATCGAGCCCCAGGTCAGGGTCCACACTCAGTGCAGAGTCTGCTTGAGATTCCCTCTCCCTCCCTTTCCCTCTGCCCCTCTCCCCTCCGCATGCTCACTCATGCTCTCCCTCTCTCCAAAAAATAAATAAATCTTAAATATATACATAAAATTGTTGCTTTGGATAGTAGGTCCTGGCAAGGGAGTGGTGGTACACAGGCAGCAGATACTGGTTTTCCAATAATGCTTTATAAAATTATTTGACTCTTTAAATTATTACATATAAAACTTGGGTAAAAATTTAAAAGAAGAAAGGGGGTGGCTCAGCAGGGGGAGGAGCAGAGGGAGAGGGAAAAGGACAGAATCTCATGCAGACTCCACGCTGAGCACAGAGCCCAAGGCAGGGCTTGATCCCAAGACCCTGAGATCATGACCCAAGCCAAAACCAAGAGTCGGATGCTCAACCGACTGTACCACGCAGTCGCCCCCTGATGCAGGGTTGTTAATAAAAGATCTACTGGAACCAGGAACTAGGAACTTGAACTACACTAAGAACATTCTCTGTTTAGTGGCCCAGGAACCATGACTCTGAACACAGAGGAAAGAAGTGTAAGTCTCCAGTTCTTCCCCATCCTGCTATTATACCTTATTTACATAGTAATAACACTGTGTAAATGCAGTTTATAGGTTTTCAACTCCTGGGGTCAACACAGGGGTAAGGCCCTGGGTTCCTGGTCAGTAGTGGCAGGGCAGGCTAAAACGGCAGCAGAAAGAAGATGGGATGACTACCTCGTACGTCTTCCTCAAAATTCTGCTATCTCATCCCCTATTCCTCATTCACAATTTATGACCTTGGTTTCTATTTCAAAGAAAATAGAACTATCAAAAGAGAATTTTCACAGGCTCCTACCTATTGGTGTCTATTTATACACTACCTTCCCAGCTGTCATGACAGTTAAATTGTCCACACTGCTATCGAAGGCCACCCTTCTTGTCCCATGTCCACTTACCTACCCAAGCACATTGCTACAGCAGATGATCATTCTTAACATACAAACACACAGCTTACTCCTTGCGTCTCAAAATAATCAAAACACTTCTCTCTGACTCCACATCCTTCTCCATCTAATGTCCCATCTCTCTGCTCCCCTTTAAAGCCACATCCTTACAAAGAGTTGTCTACACTCACGATCTCAAATCCCTTTTTCCCATCCTCATCCAAACCCATTCCTGCCCAGCCTATATCCCACTCCACCAAAACTGTTCACCAAGGTCACAGCTGACCACCACGTTGCTAAATTAAATGGTCAATTCTCAGCTTACTTAGCCTGTCAGGAGCATTCCCATCTTTCATACCAAAGAATCAATGAGTCAAAAAACAGATATAAACAAGCTACCTACAATTATAGAAGTAAAACAGAAATAGAATGAGACTAACTGTAAGGCAAAGGATTACTGCTGTCTCCTTGAATGCTTCGGTGCTACTTATTATATTCCTGTATGATATTAAAAAAATGATTTAAGCACAGGTTTTAAGACATGAATAACAGTAATAAAGGAGAGTAGTATCTTACGCAGTGGTTAGGTTCTCAAGCCTGAGCATAAAGCAAAAATCAAGTTCTGACGAAACTTAAAAATCCCTAAAACTTCCTATAAAGTTCAGCACTGTACTGTCTCTCCCCAAGTTGGACCCAGGCAGTTCCTCCCCTCAAACTCCAGAGCACACAGCTAGTTCAACCATTAAACACTGCTGCAAATTACCACAGTTAGGGCCTATGCCGTAAGTTTAAACACCAGATCCAGTCTGTCTGATGAGATGCTCCCCAGAGCCACTACAGCTCCTGCCCACCACCTCAGGCAGGCTTCCTCGGGGGCCCTCGCTCACTGAATACAATGGCAGGCAGAAGTTCTGCACTACTGAAGCGGTTTCTCTCTCCCTCTTCTTTTTTTGGCCAGGCACCTATAGTTAAAGGTGGGTTAATTAAATATATAAATATATAAATATATTTAATATATAAATATATTAAAAAATATATAATGAGGCGCCAACATAACAATGATGCGCACAGCTTCCCCACGAACACAACAGGTTGAGTAATCTTATTAGGGAACCACTACTATTACCAGCTACTCCAAGTCAGGGCTGCGTCCTGCTTCTGTAGCCCCAGACATGCCTAATTCCTAAGAAACCCAAACCAATAAAACAAATTTTCTGACTAAACTGGTTTCAGTTGTTTTCATGCTTCCACAACTCTGTTGACCTAGGGTTCATCTCTTCAAGGTAGGTGGAATCACAGCATGACAATCTGACACTCTCCTCCTGTCCTACCACTTAGTTACTTTGGGAAAGCACTTGCTCTGTGATCCAGTTTTACTCTCTTCATAGTAGAAATGCCTAATTAACCAGGTTGGACAAATTAAGTAGCTCAACAGGGACCAAAAGTCTTCCTACACAAAACTCATCCTCTAACAAACAGACAAAACAAAGCATATATTTCAATGCTAAATCAACAGGTATTATGTAAATATCAAACAGAAAGTTATCAAAAAATGACTGTCTTCATTTCCCACCTACAGTTTAGGAAAAATAAGAGATCAATAATGCTCTAAGGTAGCAGGAGAGTAGGAAAACAACAGTCACAGATGAGAATTTCAATTGTTACAATTCTTCTAAGGACCAATTTGGCAATATATTCCGAAAGTCTTAAAAAAAAAAAAAAAGGCACAATCCCTTTTTCCCAGCAATTGCATTTCCAGGAGATAGAGATCTGTGCTGTCCAATAGAGTATCCACTAGCCATATGTGGCTATTAGCAGTCGAAGTGTGGTTAGTCCAAATTGAGATGAGCTGTAAACATAGGATATATCCTGTGCTTCAAAGATTCAACATGAAAAAAAGATATATAATATACCTCACTAATATTTGTATATTGACTAAACGTTAAAATATTTTTGATACATGGGGTTTAAAATATATTACAAGTTAATTTTACGTGTTTTCTTGGACTTTTTCTCATGTAGTTAATACAAAATTTTAAATTACCTGTGTGGCTTACATTATATTTCTATCAAAGGGCTACTTTTAGACAAATTGCACAAATATGTATGTACAAGGATGTTTATCAAAGCATGCTTTATAAAAGTGAAAAGCTAGAATAAACCTAAGCATCCATCAATACAGATTGGTTAAATAAATTGCAGTAAATCTATAAAATGGAATATTCTGTAGCCACTGAAAATGCTGTGTACATCTAAATATACTGACATGAAATGATATATTAAGTAGAAAATATAAGTTTAAAAATAGTACATATTTATAAGATTCCTTTTTTTTTTTCAAAAGGAGCACGTTTGTGTGTGTGTGTGTGTGTGTGTGTGTGTGTGTTTGTAAGCACAGAAAAAGGTCTGAAAGGTTATTCATCAAAATGACAACTGTGGTTACCTCTGGGCAGTAGGACTGCAGGTAATCCTTATTTTCTTCTTTATGCCTTTATGTATTTTCTGAATTTCTGAAGTAAGCATGACATAATTTTATAATTAAAATAGTAAAGATATTCTTAAAAATGAGACATCAGCTAAAACAAAAAGATCAATCTTATATCACTTTTGCTAGATGAAGTCTATAGTAACAAGTGTCCTTAATCCTACACTAGGAGAAGCTTGCAAATACCTGTCCCAAGCTATACTTAAACTTATCCCAAGTAATTAAGAATGTTTCCAGGTTCTACATATCATTTGTGAAAACTCTGCCATGAACCCATAAGGTATTAAATGAGAGAACACAGAAATAGATGTTCATGCATTTGTCACCTAAGGCAGCTAAGTAATTTAAAAAGGGGAGCATTTCACTGATAATACTAGTTGTCTATGGAATAGGGAACTGGTGGCAGTTCCTGAGTAGCACAAGGGGAGGAAACAAAATTTTCTCTATATAAGAGTTTGGTATCTTTTGCATTTTGAGCCCTGTGAATCTACTGCCTACTTTAAAAAAAAATTTTAAAAACAAAACAGAAACATCATCTATAAACACTCCATGATTGCCCATGACTTACTCAAAATTTAAGAAGTTATTCTTAAGGGACACCTGGGTGACTCAGTCAGTTAAGTGTCCAACTCTTGATTTTGGCTCAGGTCACGGATCTAAGGGTCAGGAGATCGAGCCCCACGTTGGGCTCCATGCTCAGTGTGAGGTCTGCTTGAGATTCTCTCTCTCCCTCTGCCCTTCCCCCTGCTGGCACTCTCTAAATAAATAAATAAATAAATAATCAAAAAAAGAAAAGAAAAGTCACTCTTAAGATGTTTACTGGTGCTGAAATCAAATTAGCATTAAAAACTGTAGTCTAGAGGTGCCTGGGTGGCTCAGTTGGTTGGGCGTCTGCCTTTGGCTCGGGTCACGATCTCACGGTCCCGGGATCGAGCCACACGTCGGGTTCCCTGCTCAGCAGGGAGCCTGTTTCTCCCTTTCCCTCTGCAGCTCCCCCCACTTGTGCTCGCTCTCTCTCAAAAAAAATAAATAAAATCTTTTAAAAAAACCCAAAAAAGTCAAAATAGTTGAAGGGCTGGGGGAAGGGCCAAAGAATGAGGCGAGGGTGAATATAAGCTAGAAGTGGGAAGATGGAGGGGAGCAAATACAATGTAATTTATTAATAGTGGAATCTGTTTTTATACTCGTAGGCAAGTAAAGAATCTCAACACTTCCTCTATATTTATATTACATTATACTGTGTTCTTGGGTTCTTTTGCTTATGGGAAATAGCAAAATGTCAACCATTGTTTCTATTAAAGGTCTTTAATGATATTGCATTTTAGACCTGTAATGAAACATGGGTGCTCACTGCAGTCTGTAATGCATCTCATTAAATACATTAATAACATGCATTTCACTGAAAGGTCAACTTATTATGGCTGAAATTTGGCTTTCCTTTAATCACTTCATTTAAAGCTATAGAGCAAACTCTGAAAAAGATAGTAGAGAGTGCCTGTTACAGAAATGCTCTCTCAATTCTCCCATCCATTAACATCAGTTACGCTTATCAAGAAATCACCGTTAATGTTTTTACGTGAATAACAATATTGTGATTTTTTTCTTTTTCTTTTTTAAAGATTTATTTATTTGAGACAGAGAGAGAGAGTATACATGCACACATAAGCGGGGGTAGGGGTAGGGGGAGAGGATCCCAAGTAGACTCACTGCTGAGCAGGGAGCCTGAGACCCTGAGATCATGACCTGAACCGAAATCAAGAATCAGATACTTAACTGACTGAGCCATCCAGGTGCCCCAGTATTGTGATTTTTTAAGAAACCCTTTTAGAGATACATGCTGATTTACTGATAAAATGACAGAATGTCTACTCCAAACTCCTAGCTCCAAACTAATCCAGAAATAGAGGGAGAGCAAGTATAAATACAGATGAAATAAGATTGGCCAGGAATTGATGACTGCTTAGCTGGTAAAGGTATGTGGGTTCAAATTCTCCATGCTTTTATATAAGTTTGATATACTCAGGTTTCCTTAAGTAACTTGCCTTCTTCCTTATACATTGCTGCCTCCTAAATCTGTAGAACTTTTTAAAAAGAAAATCAGAGAGGAAAAGGTAACCTCTTTAGAGAAATGCTTTTGGCACAGAAAAATCCCTTAATTTTGCTAAGGTTACTTTATGACTTACCAATTATGCAACTACTAAAATATCAAAAAATGTCTGAAACTACTTAACACTTCAAGAGTTATAATTACCAACACGTAACACCAAGGTGACTGGAGACTTAAGTGCACGTGTGTTGGGGAAGGAAGGAGATAATGTAGTTTCTGAAAAACAGAGTTTAGGGTGCTGACGTTAGAATGGCATGCTGCTCATCAG
This sequence comes from Halichoerus grypus, assembly GCF_964656455.1. NCBI lineage: Eukaryota > Metazoa > Chordata > Mammalia > Carnivora > Phocidae > Halichoerus > Halichoerus grypus. The sequence goes on from NC_135713.1 coordinate 173,539,615, forward strand.
TTTACTGTGGTTAAAATCTGCTGCTCTAGAGGCTATTTTAGGACTATTAGACTAAACAGCAGTGACAAGAGAGAACGTATCAAGAAAACGCAACCTGAGAACAGGATCCCACACACAATGAAACTGAAGTTGAGAGGGTAAAAGGTGTCCGAAACCAGAAGAAATCAGAAAGGCAGGAGAACCCAAATAGCTTTCATAGTGTCACCAAAGCCAAAGGCAATATTTCAAGGAAAAAGGTTGAATGCTTCAAGGAGGTAACAGCTGGCTTTGGTGGCAAAGAAATCTCTGGTCATCTTTTCATAGTTACAAGACAAAAGCTGAATTATAAGCATTAAAGAAGAAAGTAACACTACACTTTCCAGAATGAATGCTTAATTTAAGTTATATGGGACATCTGAATACTAATAAAAGTCAAAAAATACTGAAGACCGTGGGGATGATGGTCATTACATTGATGGCCATCATTCACATGGCTGATTATTACCAAACGCCTCTTTCAGCAGAAAAATACCCACACCTAACATCTGTGGGGCACTGTGTGCCAGCCACTGTGCCAATGCTTTATACTGACCATGTCCTTCAATCCTCACAACCATACTATCGCCCTCTTGCTGTGAAGTTAAGTAACCTGCCCAAGGTCACAGAGGTAAATCCACTGCTGAGATGGAATCTAAAGCCAGGCGATCTAACTTTAACTCCTTTAAGACCCAGTGAACTGACAAGAGATTTAATTAAAGACAGTAAGTTCCAGTGCCTGTTCTGGGGTCAGTATAAATTCAGCCTAGGTTCCACACCAGCCAGAGAGCACAGTATTAATGGTGCATCCAGAGTAATGCAGCCCAGTTTTTCTTAAACTATTTACCAACACAGGGAGGTATACAATATATTATGTCATATTGTCATAAGAAGATTGAAAACAAACAAAAAGTAGCCACCCTGGGGTGCCTGGCTGGTTCAGTTGGTAGAGCATGCAACTCTTAATCTTGGGGTTATGAGTTCTGAGCCCCTTGTTCGGTACAGAGATGACTTAAAAATAAAACCTCAGGGGCACCTGGATGGCACAGTTGGTCAAGTGTCTGACTCTTGGTTTCCACTCAGGCCATGATCTCGGGGTCGTGAGATTGGGCTCTGTGCTCAGCGCAGAGTCTGCTTGGGACCCTCTTTCCCTCTCCCTCTGCCCCTCCACCCCATGCTTTCTCTCTCAAATAAATAAATCTTTAAAAAGAAATCTGAAAAGGGGCGCCTGGGTGGCTCAGTTGGTTAAGCGGCTGCCTTCGGCTCAGGACATGATCCCAGGGTCCTGGGATCGAGCCCCGCATCGGGCTCTCTGCTCAGCGGGAAGCCTGCTTCTCCCTCTCCCACTCCCCCTGCTCATGTTCCCTCTCTCGCTGTATTTCTCTCTGTCAAATAAATAAATAAATAAAATCTTAAAAAAAAAAAAATTAGCCACCCTTCAGATGTGCAGAAATCCTACTTATTAGAATACTCTCCACTCTCCCATCTTAGAATATGTGACACTAAACAAACATGCCTTTCTTCTCCCTCCTCCACTGCAACCCACCCTGTCAGATTGTAACAGACATCTGTCACATTAACTAGAATTTACCCATGAGACAAAGAGGAAATTGGTTAAGTACAAAAAAAGATTAAGAAGATCAGAACACTTGCAAATAATATTAAAGTAGCTAAAGAAACTAGTACCCAAGAATAAGAATGTGTCAACCTGACATGGACTAACCCTTAAAATAGCAGTATTTTAAGATGAATCCAAAAAAGGGTGCCTGGGTGGCTCAGTCGTTAGGCGTCTGCCTTCGGCTCAGGTCATGATCTCAGGGTCCTGGGATCGAGCCCCGCATCGGACTTCCTGCTCAGCGGGGAGCCTGCTTCTCCCTCTCCCACTCCCCGTGCTTGTGTTCCCTCTCTCGCTGTGTCTCTCTCTGTCAAATAAATAAATAAAATCTTAAAAAAAAAAAAAAAAATGAATCCAAAAAAGAAGGAAAGGATCAAGCAAGAAGAGTAATAAATAACAAAATGGGAAAGGTCTCATGAAACACTTCAGACATTTAACCTAGAGCAGTGTAGGTCTCTCCAAAGCATACCAAGAATTAGGGTACCAGGGCATTAAAAACAGCAGAGAAAAGGGGCACCTGGCCCGCTCAGTCGGTAGGGCATGCAACTCTTGATCTTGGCTTCGTGAGTTCAAGCCCCATGTTGGGCAAAGAATTTACTTAAAAAGAAAAAGAAAATAGCAGGTAAGTGCTCCAAAAATCTCAAAAATTTTGAAAACTGCCAACCATCATTTATTTAAGGGAAGAAGGGGAGAAATCTAATAGAGGGGATATAAAAGTTCTACCCTCACAATATCTGCAGGGTTCCTGACTTCAAGTATGGCAGGACATAAAATCTACAGGCTGGACCCTAAGAAGCAATTCCTAATTAAAGCAGGTATTCTGGTGCCCCTGGCTGGCTGAGTCAGTAGAGCATGTGACTCTTGATCTCTGGGTTGTGAGTTCAAGCGCCATGTGCGGCATAGAGGTCATGTAAAAAAAAAAAAAAAAAAAAAAGCAGGTATTTTCCCACAAGAAAGGTTTGCAGAATCCCCCACCCTAGAAATCCTACATATTTACTTTGAAGTTTGAGGTGATTCTACCTGGAGGCAGATGTCCTCCTCAGGGCCCTTCCAATTCTAACTCCACAACACTATAAAAACAAGTTTTGGGGCGCCTGGGTGGCTCAGTCGGTTAAGCGTCTGCCTTGAGCTTGGATCATGCATGCTCCCAGAGTCCTGGGATGGAGCCCCACGTCGGGCTCCCTGCTCAGCAGAGTCTGCTTCTCCCTCTACCTCTGCCCCTCCTACCCCCGCTTGTGCACTCTCTCTCTCTCAAATAAATAAAATCTTAAAAAAAAAAACAAAAAACAAGTTTTAAAGAGTAAATGCAAACACTTAGGTCTCAGCATGCAAATAGGAATAGCAGTTCCAACCACAGTGCACTAAGCCCAAATCTCCCTCTGCCCCCATCCTTTGGTGCCCTTGGGCACACAGCACACAGCCCACAGCGAGTAAGGCGGTGCAGAAGGAAGACTTCTCAACAGTAAGGCAGGAAAGCCAGAGTTTGGTCTGCTGTGCATGAGCAAGCTCTATAACTTTGGGCAACTCATTCTCTCTGGGCCCTGGTTTTTCATCTGTAAAATGAGGGGACTGCAAACCAAATAATTTCTAAATCCCTCTTCTACAATTCTTGGGCTTTATAGCTCAGCAATTCTCTCCCAAAACTTTCCTCACTCTGCAGTCATCACCTTTCCTCACTCTATGCAACCCAAAGAAATATAAATAAGACTGCCTTAGCATGTTTTCTAGAAACCTCCCAACAAAGAAAAGCATCTTGTAAGCATGATACTACCAAAATGAACAGGGATCAGCCATTCATTGTCTCTCTTCTGTTCTATACCAGCGGGTTTGCAAATAGAATCCTCTGAGCATTAAAGAAGTAACTCAGAAAGCCAAGGGAAGGAGGAGGATGGAAGTGAAGGCAGGTAAGAGAAAAGTGGAACAGGGGCACCTGGGTGGCTCAGTCAGTTGAGCGTCTGACTCTTGATTTCAGCTCAGGTCATGATCTTGGGGTCCTGGGATCAGGTCCCGTGATGGGCTCCATGCGCAGCAGGGAGTCTGCTTGTCCCTCTCCCTCTGCTCCTCCCCCCGCTTCCTCTCTCTCTCAAATAAATACATAAATAGAATCTTCAAAAAAAAAAAAGAAAGAAGAGTGGAATAGACATGACGCAAGCACCCAATCCATTTCAATCAAAGTTGTCCTCATTTGATAAGAGTTATATTGTTTTTTTAAAAAAAGGTAAATACCATTCTGTACCATATTATCACTAAAATCAAATCTTCCCTTCCTCAACTCGGTGGTGCTACAAATACAATCCCAGTGTATCCCAATGTACCCCAGTGGCTCTAAGTATCCCCAGATGGTATAAGTACTCTTACTATTTTTTAGAGCGCTGGCAAATTCTGGGCCACCTTTGTTCTTGAAAATAGGGAAAACATCTGGTTGAGGAAGTTGATTGGTGGTCAACAGAGCTTTTTGTAGCTTGATCCTTCCTTCCAAGAGCTGGTCCCACAGTGCTGAGAAAGAAAAAAGAATTTCATTCCTCAGTTACAAAATCTTCCTGGTTGGGGGTGGGGGGGATAGGAAATCACAGCAGTCTCTACGAAGCACGGCTTTATCACAGCTTCTTGCCATGAAAATACTTGCCATTATAAGAAATAAATTCAGTATCTTGGAAGCAAATATTTGCTATATGAGAGAGGGAATGCTAAAGTCCAAAGAAAAAACTGTTTTCTCTTTAATATCCCATAGCTGTGAAAGGACTAGAACAGAACCAGCTAAGCAGCTCAGTGTAGAAATGACTGGCTAAGCAGAGAAGAATGGGGCTTTAAGCCTCTAGGTAGGTGAGGCATATCACAAATTAACTGGAATGACACAGGAGCGAGGGGACAGCCAAAACAAACAGGAGATCCAATGCAGACACTGTGAAAAATAAGCCAACAGCAAAACCGTGTACAAACCTATCTGGTTCTTCACAGCTCTTCCTTTCTCCACTTCCTCAGAAACTCTGGCACCGGAGAAGGTCATCACTACACCGTCATCTTCACTATTCCTGTCTTCAGCCCTGTCTTCCTCACTCTCACCCTCGGAGTCTTCCTGCCCATCCCCTTCTTCCATGCCACTTTCCTCCTCCTCTTCATCTTCCTCCTCCTCACTGCTACCAAGGTCATCCATTCCCTCGGTGAATTTTTCAAAGTCACTGATGCTCTGGACACTAAAACCTGGTGTTTTCCCAGGGCGGCTTCGGCTCTTCTTCCAGGCCGGATTACCGTCCTTGTCATTATCACACTCCTCTTGCTCAGCAGCACTCACGACATCCTCATCAGATCCCTCCAGACCCAGCCCGTCTGAATCTCCATCTCTAGACTCTTCCTCATCACATATCTCCTTGTCTAAACAAGAGACGAAAGAAGGAAAAAAGAGATGTCACTCTGAGACAAATACTAGGGTGTATCTTTCATTTCGAATAAAGGACTACAGTATCCATCCAAAAAATAAAATGTATTATTGTACTCAATTCAATTCAAATATTTATTGCACATCTACTGTCTCTCAAATGCTAAAGGGAGAAGCAAAGATGAACAAAACACGGGTCTTACCCTAACGAAAGGTTCTAGTGGGAAAAACAGACCCTTTGAAACTGTAACACAGACAAGACTTGACAAAGTTTTATAACCCAGAGAAGGGAGAAATTTTAAGTGTGGGGCAAGTGGATTTAAACAAGGCTTTTAAGAAAGAGGTAGCCTTTGGTCTGGACCTTGGAGAATGGTAAGATTTTTGGGTAACTGGGAATTAAGTTTTCCCAAACCCACATCTGAAAAAATATAATTTAACATTAACTATCCCAAATGTACAATCTCCATCACACCAGTGTACCCTATTTTTTAAATACTTATTAAGTATCTATTATGAGCCAGGTATAGATAAAAGCTAAGAAATGACAAGTAGAATGTAATACCTGTGGGGAGGGGTCCATAGCCTGGTGGGAGTGGTAGATATGCATGCCAACATTCATATCATTATTATTATTATAGTGTCATTAGTACACAGTGTATGGAAAAGGATCCATCTAACTCTCCTGAAAGGGTGAGGAATTGGCTTCATGTGAAGGAGACATAATTTTCCTGATTAAACATAAGTAACAACTCATGTGATAGGTCTTCAATACTTCTTTAAAGAACTACATATAAACTCAAGACATGGAGAGGGCTGTCAAAATATAAATACAAAAACTAAGTGCAAAAATAGTAAGCAGAATTAATCATTTAAGTTCTTTAAATGTGTGCCATTTCTCAGATTAAGGTATATTCATAGAGTAGTAGTTAGGAGTATAGATCTTGGAATCAGACTGCCTTATTTGAATCCTGGCTCTTCTGCTTACTAGCTATATGACCTTGAGCAAGTTACATAACCAATCTGTCCCTCAATTTCCTTACCTGTAAAATGGGGATAAATACTACCAATTTCATAAACTATTGGGAGTGTCAAATGAAATGATACATGTAATGATAACAGTAACAACATCTTTTGAAGACTTATTGTGTTCCAGTCTCTTAGCACTTAAAGAACTTACCACAATGCCTGACATATGCTGAAAGCCCAATAAATATAACATTTGTCTCATGATTGGTCCCTTTATCACTCTCTAGGCAAAGAATGTGAAATGAACTTATCAGGAGCCCCCAGAACTATATCAAGGGCCAAATCATAGTGATGAATGATAGTTTCTTTTATAGTTATTTGTGGATTCTCAACATGGAACCTCTCTAAAGGAAAAAAAAAGATGGCATCCACTCAGTAATCACCATATCCAGCCCCTCCCTTTTTTCACTGAGAAACTTACAATGTTTTAAAACTATAAGCTCATGTCCTCACATCCTCCTAAGGCTCTTGCAGGGGAGAGGGAAGGATTATGCTATTTTTACAATGGCAAGCTCATTTTGAGCTTCACAAATTACTGTTATACAGTGACCCAATGCAAGACTTGAAAAACCAAAAGAAAAGGGTCAAAATCCATGAGTAGCATGTTCATCAGATGCAATTCTTTTCCAACACATAGCCCTCTCCAATATCCAATATGCATTGCCTTTCCTCTCCATTTTAGGGTGAACCATTAGGCTAAATATAAGGATTATAGAAACTTAATAATCTGAGCTTTAGATTGCTTATGAACTGAAATTAAGTACCTCTTAAGGTCCTTTCTAATGCCAAAATCATGGTCTCTTCTGAGACAGTAAGTGGGGGCACACACACAGACTAGCCTTGCAGAGATAATCCAAAAAAACAAAAAACACCCCACAAAGAAACACAACTTTAACCTTAAAAAAGTAGGAAAGTCAGGGCGCCTGGGTGGCTCAGTCGTTAAGCATCTGCCTTCTGCTCAGGTCATGATCCCAGGGTCCTGGGATCGAACCCCGCATTGGGCTCCCTGCTCAGCGGGAAGCCTGCTTCTCCCTCTCCCATTCCCCCTGCTTGTGTTCCCCCTCTCGCTGTGTCTCTCTCTGTCAAATAAATAAATAAAATCTTAAAAAAAAAAAAAGTAGGAAAGAAAAAGTACCATGCAAATGTCTACTCACCAGATGAACCTGGCAGAGTCTGCTCCCAATGGTCCTCCTTCCAAGCTTTTCTAGAGGTAGCCTTGCCAGAATACCTTTTGTCTGTGTCCAAGAGGGAGGCTGATACCAGTTTTCTAATGCTACCCACCGCCAGGAAATGACCTTCCCCATCTTCCCCTTCATCAAACCTGTCAATCACTCTGGCAGCAGTGGCTGCAGGGGAGGGGGGAAAGTAATCAGAATCGCCAGGTTAGAAGGAACTTTAATGGTAACCCTCTCCAACCCTTTTAACTCATACTCTACAAAACCCCAACCAACTTCCAGGAAGAGGAAACTCATTACCTCTCAAGATAGACCACTACCTTACTGCTGTTCCTGAACAGAAAGCTGACCTCTGCACTACTAGTAGGACATATTTCTATGCCTTGGATCATAAAAACGAACCTAATTCCTCTTCATTTGTGACAGTCACTCAAATATTGTAAGTCAGCCATCTATCCTCACTCCATCCCATCCCTAAGGGAGTTTGCTTATCCTGCCTCAACAGCCCCAGCTCCTTCAACTGATATTCCTAAGACACGATCCAGCACTCATATTTATCCTTCCTTATTCTTCCTTCCTCACACTTCTCTGATTCAAGTCTAAAGCAGGATTACTCCCAACTAGACCTTGAACACCAGCTTACAGAGCAGCAGTCTCATTCAGTCAGCCCCTGAGCAAGTGTCTTGAGGCCTAAGGGGGCTTAAACAGCACCTCGGAAACCCACTTCTTCCTTCAATCTCCAAGTAAGTTCTTAGGGGCAGGCCGACTTAAAAAACGGCTGAGACTTCCTTCTCATTTCTAACTCAATACCAGTCAGGGCATCCTGAAAGATAACTTCCAGCCAGCTACCAGACCCGAGCTCCCTGCAACAGCCCTGGAAGACTGAGTGGCCGGGATGCTCCGCCCACCCGAGCACCAAGTCTAGCGTGCGGGTCAGGAAGAAGCCGAAGCCCTCCTCCCGAGCCCGGGGCAACCCTGCCGGGAGGCTGTTCTCCTCCCCGCCAGGGCGAGCCGAGTAGGCCAGGCGCCGAGGCCTGGCTGCCGACCCCGCTCGCGCCGCCAGGGTCTGCCCTGGGCCGGACCCACCGCTCCGCACGTGGCCTTTTCCCAGTCAGGCCTCACCCTCCTCTGGGTCGGCCTCAGGATCTGCCTCGCGCGGGCGCGGGTTCAACAACTGTTCCAGCTGCAGCGCCAGCGGCCCCGCCATCGTCACCAGGTCTCGCTCCGCGCCGCGCTCGTCAGTGTGCAGCCCCCGCCCGGACGCTCTCTCCCAGCCGGGCCCTGCCGCCCGGAGACTACCTCTCAGAACAGCCAGGGACCGCGCAGTACCCTGCTCTCGCTCGGGGCCGGCCACTTCCGGGAGGTGCGTGGGAGGGGGCGGGGCCTGCGTGTCTCTACGGGCGTTGCTAGGAAGAAGGCGGAAGCGCGCGGAAGGCTGTAGGGATTGTCGCGGTCCCGGCGCGCGTGCGCGTGCGTGGAGGGGGTGTGTGGGGCGGTCCGGGAGCGCGCGAGGGCACGTGGCCGCCGTTGGCGCGGAACAGACGTTGCAGTGCGCGCGGCCCTTGTCCCCTTGCATAGAATATGCTTCAAGATTTGTCCGAGATTCGCTTAGAAATAAAGTGTGGTGTGGCCGTGGCCTATGGTGGCTGATTTGAAAAAGAAGGGGGAGTAAAGGGTAAGCATCTCCAGCCTCAGGTGCGCTTTCGGGCACTCACAGACTGGGACCAAGACAGGTTTGGCATTTAACAATTTGGAGGAGTCTGGGGGCCGGGCACACGCTTGTGACCCCGTGGTGGTCAGGATTTAAGAATCCCACGTCAGGGCTGTGCATGTGTAAGTGTGCGGCGGACTCTTGGCGTCGTTATTAATAGGAATAATTAGAAGTCGCTCCGACTGTTCATAAATAAAGATCGATTCTGTAGTTTCTCCAAGTAGCCTTGAATTAGGGAAAAGGGGGTGGTGATGATTACTTCATACCCTCGTTATTGATATCTATTCAAAGGGGAAGGCATACTCAGACACTTGAAACTGGTGCACAAATGCAGAAAAACTCACGCCTACGTTAGAGGGGTACAGGTAGACTCAGAATATAAAGACTTAATAGGATCAATTTAATTACACCCAGTCACATGGAAAGATACAATCCCTTTATATTCTCTTTCCTTCATGAAGCATTCCCTAACTGCCCGCTGTGTGGCAGGCACTGCTAGATGAGATACAAAGATGAGTAAGTTAAATTCTCTCCTGAAGGTGATCAGCCCCCGAGGGGGGGGAGGGGGGCGGCGCGCAGACAAACTTGTAAACAGAAATGGCAATAAGGGATGATAAGGGTGAGTTCAAAATGGTCTATCCTTCCAGTATCTGTTTGAGATTACCTGTAGAAACCTAGAACCCCGTAAACAGAAACTGCATCAAAAGAGTCCAGAAGAGTGTTAAGGGTTCCAGGCCAGTTGGATCCCACAGCTGAACAGCCTAGGAACCCTCAGCTCACCAGTGTTTCCTGTGGAACTTAAGAGAAGTGAGGGTCCCCGACTTTCACAGTCTTAATACGCCCTCAGGGTCAAGAGCAATGAGAGGCCATCCCTTTAGTGAGGCTTGTTTCATGTCCCCTTCCTAGGTGACTGCAGAGGGGAAGGAGAACCTATCGTAGGGTAGACCCCCTCAAACATGAAAGGGAAAGAATGCCAGGCTAGGAAAGGAGCACCCTAGGCAGGGGACTAAGGCAAAAGAAAACTGCTTTTTACCAGCAGCAAGAGAATTCAGGCTAGAAAACAGCGTTGTTTGTTTTTGTTAACATATCCCCTGCAATTGCAGTCTGGTGCGGGCGTCTTGGGCCTCCAGGACAAAAGCCTGCCCCTCAGGCTGCAACGGGGAGCCATCACCTTGGGCTTCAAAAGGACAAAAATGTTTCCACATTTAGGAAACTACCTCCCCCAATCCTCTTCCCTTCCTATTTGAACAATAGTGCTTAGAATCCTTGCCTTCAGGGTAAAGAAAAAGGAGAAAAGGGGGAGGGAGGCAAGATAGGTTCAGAGACCACCTCTAAACTGTCATACAAACAGGACACTGGTGGATGATTCTGGGCAGAAAATGCCCGAGTTCTGCTTACCTACTATCCCTTCTCTGTCCTGGTCCCCACTGACTCGGGAAGCCTTTGGAGGAAAGAATCAAGACTACTCTACTCCAGTCACATACATCCCAGGGCCCCCAAAATGCTCCTCCTGCTTTCTTACCCCATACTGAAGGTAGGGAGGGGAGGCAAGAGGAAAGAATTCTAAGACTTAACATACAGCTGAGAGAAGTTGAGGCACAGCACGGGGCAGGGGAGCACCCTCCTAAATGCTCTCTCTAGGGGGCCCTTCCTGCTTGCATTCTAGTGTCTTGAGAAGGGAGGAGGGGTTTCCTGTTGGGAATGGGTCTGGAGATGGAGGGTGGACTACAAGAGAGGATATTTCAAAGACTATACCTCCTAGAAGAAACTTAAGCCTCTGACTGCTCTAGGAGATGTGAGCAGATTTGATGACCAAAGGGATGGGAATAAATGGGAGCATTCTTCAAAAAGAACAGTCCTCTCCAGAGGAGGTCAGAGGGTCTCCTGGTTCACAGTTCTCTGCTGCTGCCCAAGGGCTGCAAAGTGTCAGGCAGATGTAGGAATAGCAGAAGATGGGCAGGGGTGACATTAGATTACCACCCCTCCCATTGTCCCAATCAACTATTCCTATGACCAGGAATCCTGCCTCTCTTCTCAGATGCCATCAATCCCCAGGTCCCAGGTCCCTGCCAATGCCTGTCCTGGCTCTCCATGCCTAGTTCTCCCCGACCTTGTCTAGCCCTAAAGCAGCCCCCAGTCTCCCCCAGCCTGGGGAAGTTGGGTGGGTGAGCTTCGGCTCCCTAGCCCAGGGCAGGCTGGAACCCTGAAGGCAGATGGCCAGAGGCACAGAGGTGGCAGCTTTAAGATGGCCGCAGGGAGAAAGCTAACTGCCAAGCCTAACTGGAGAGGAGACTGCCCTCCTAGGAAGGAGGGGAACGCCGTGGTGCTCCCCGTGGCCCTTGAGCCTCTCCTGGGAGCTCCCAGGCGGCCACCTGCGGATGGTGCAGCGCTTCTCTGCACCTTAGGGCCAGAGGTGGACAGTGCTGCTCTGATGGGAAGGAGAATAGTCCCTGATATTTCTAGACCTCCTCCTCTCAGGCGCCTCCCAATTTGACTGCTACGCTTTGCCACCTGTTCAGGTATTTTTAGGGTTCAGTATACAGAGCCAGGAGGGAAAGACTGCCCTGCTGCCACGGAGTCAGAGAGAGGAAATAAGTCCACACTGAGCGCCCAACTCAAACCCCTTCTTAACAAGTACCCGATTCCACAATAAAGCTGCTAAATAATTCAGCAGCCCTGATAGGAAAATGCAGCTTCCCATGAGCGTACGTTCAGTTAAATGAATGTCTTTAAAGGGGGGGTGGCTATAATGAATAAGTTGGCTGTGATTTAATGTATATAAACGCTAAAAGGGCAAAAACAGCCGATCCAGGGATTGCATACAAAGCAGATAAAGAATTGTGCTGCATGCAGAGGCTAGGAGTTTCAAAAGTCTCCGTATTTCATAAATTTGGATTTCTGAAAGAACACTGTCAGGTTCCTCCCTGATAGTCCTCCCCATCAGACAAACCGTCATATGGATGCAGTGAAATATTGCTTATTTTAAAGCTTTCCCTGCAGGAAAGATACACTTGGTTGTGTCTTAACAAAATATGAAAACGACAATGGAAATTACATACCATTTAATGTAAAACCTTTGATTTTTAAAACGAAATAAATAATCCAGACTGGAATCTAGGTGATATAGAAAAGAAATTCTGGAATTCTAGTGGCATCTAATATTAAAAACACACACGTATTCCATAGTAGATAAATATTTAAATTCCTTCCATGTTTAATGAAGGCTTGGAAGGGACTGAAGTACTTTTCAGAACATATTGGCAATCCCCAGGTGAAATTTGATTTCTATATCGGTTATTCTTTGCTCATCTTTCAGAAAAAGGTAGTATGTATCTTGTGCAAGGCAAAATAGTTTTCCCTCTAGGAAACTTCAAATGTAACAAACACTATAAAACAACTACTTCACGTCGGTTCTCTGAAAGGGATTAAAGTATTTAATTTCTAGCTGTACTACTGTACATTCATTTTACATTATCTTTTAAACCGCCAAATTAGAGAGCAGGATTATCTATGGGAAGTGAATTGAAACTGAAAAGGACCGCCTCTAACTATATATTTACAGGTAACTGACTTTCACAAGTGCAGTTTCATGTGTGCGGAATGGGGGATAGAGAAAGTGCATGGGATCGCATGCCTAATCATACTGGGAGCACTCATTTTTAGCCCTGGATTTGATTTCTATTTCAAATTCTATATTAACTTGTCAGCAAATATCTCTTCAACTATATCACTTAAACCCACAGAATGCAAATCTGTGGTTAATAACGGCAGGAAGCCACGGAGAAAAGCTAGTCTGGCATTAGCAAGGGGATTCAGCCACAGTCAAGGTAAAAAGATACCCCAGTCCTGCCTCTCTTCCTCCTGGCTTCTGAGGGACCATTCAGCTCCCCATCAGGTCTCCCCTCTACTTGTTAAAACATCAAATAACACACCAATTATCTAAACATCAGATTTTCTATTTTTATTAAAAACTCACAAATTTATTCAACATGTTTTCTTTCATACAGTGAATGGTCTAATATGCACTGGAGGTCACACAAGCTTAGGTTTATCAGAACAATAAAAGACATATGAGAAATTTAATATATAAAGAAAAAAGTAGCAGCTGTTGACTGCATATTTGACCATAAAATTTAAATATTTTGGACTTTTATTTTAAAGACACAAAAATAAAACCTGTGTGGGTCTATATAAGTCATATTAACAATTCCATGAATGTTCAACAGGACTAAAAATTAGCAAAGATGTTTTTTTTTTTAAACCTTGTAACACTTTTTTTTTTTTTTTTTTTAACACTTTCTCAGGTTGTGGTGCTAGGCACCTTTACAGTATTTGTGCTATAATTATTCTATTTGGCAAGTGTCTGAATATCATGTTTTCTCTTTGCCTTGTGTAAACAACACCTTTTTACATACTAGCACAGTGAGCTGCGAGCCCTGCAAATCTGTCAGAACATCTACAGGAAAAGAAAATGAACAATTTTGGTTGATTGCTCAAAACATTTTGTTTTTGAACAAGAGGTTTCAAAACAGGATATATTAATAAAACACTGAACTCCTGAATTTAACATTATACGTAAACAGTTGACTGTTTTTAGTTCAATAGTCTTTTTTTAAAACTTTTTTTTTTTTTGTATGTGTGAAGGTAGAATACTTTCTTGTACAGTTGATGTTCAAGTCATTTTACTGAGAGGTCTGGCTGGAGACCATCCTATCCAGGGTGTCTGCATGTATCTGTGTGTGTGTGTATGTGTGTATATGTATGTGTGTGCGTGTGCGTGTGTGTGTGTGGGTGTGTAGAGCTTTGTGAAGGTAGAAGAGTTGATACTGAGGGCTTTACATTTAGAATTTTGCAATTTTGGCAAAAACAAAAACCAAAAACCCAGATAGACAAAAAATATATATATATATAGTCCCACCTGATGCACAGCAGGTCGGCGTTTCTGAAGCTATAAGAGTTTGTTGTCGCTGTTCCTGAACACTGAGACAACACTAGTGAGAGATTTCCCAGAGCCAGAACCCTCCTGGCTGGCCCGGGAGCGCCCCGGGCTGCTTCTCCTCCCTCGCCCGGCTGTGCCTCTCGGCCTCCCTCCCTGCGGCTCCTGGCGTCACCACCGGCTGTGCGCCCCCGCGGCCGCTGTGGGCGTTCCTGTGCCGCCCTCTGGCCGGGCGCGCACGCTCGTGGAGTCTGTCCCCGCATCCGGGTCCAGGTGGAAGATGGGGAGAGGTCTGCATTTCCCTTCGGGAGCCCCAGTTCTGCACCTCGCCAGCCAGCGCACGGATCCCAGTTCTACCTCCAGGCGGATTTGGATCCTGTTTCTTGTCCCCCTTTCCCATCCGGACTCCCCAGACGGAAAATGGTCCCCGAGGCTGAAGAAGTGTGTGTGTGTGTTGGGGGGGTGACTTGCTTTTTATGGTTTTTTTCTTCTTTTTTCTATTTTTCTTAAATAAAGGTTCATTTCTGTACAACCACGCACTCCGCGGACCGTGCGAGATCCCGCTACCACACGGCCGCCTCGTTCATTTCGGGGGGGTGAGACAGGTGGTTCCCATAGCTCGCCCCGCCGTTGACCGACAGCGATGAGAAGGGCGGGCTGGGCCCGAAGACCTCAGCGGACATTGAGTGTAGAGGCCCGGGCAGGCTGGGCTCAGGGCTGGGCGAGTCCCCGGGGGGATGCGCCAGGATGTCAGTGAACCGCTGCGCCTCGCTCGACGGGTGGTGGCCGGGCAGCGGGTGCTCCAGGCCGCCCAGAGGCGTCCCGGAGGGCCCGGACGACGGCACGAAGGGCAGGTCCACTGGCGTCTGAGCCTGCGAGGACGGGGGGCCTTGCGGGAAGAAGTCGTAGTTGCCCCCGGGCCCATAGTACTCGCTCTGGTAATCTGCGGAGCAGCGGGGAGGAGGAGGTCAGGGCGGAGGAGGAAGGACGAGAAAGGCAACTCGGGGAACTCGCTGTTGGGGGGCTCCCCCGCGGGGCTGGCTGCGGAGGGAAGCCTGGTGCAAACACTGGAGCTGCTCCCTACCAGCCCACCCGCCTCGTTCACCGTCGGGAATTCGGCCCTCGGTCTCGACTACCGACCCTTGATTGACTCCCCAGCCTTTTCCATCTCTCCCCCACTCGCCACTTCTCTAAAGAAAACCAGGAGCGCCTCCTGCGCTGCCACCCGCTTCCAACGAAGCCAACCCCGGCTGGCCGCGCCCTGCCACTCGGCAGCACACTCACCTCCGTAGAAGGAGAAGGGCCCGTTGGGGATGAGCTCGCCCGGCTCCAGGCGGTCCACGAGCGGCCGCATCCGGCGCGGACTGCGGAAGAAAGCGTGGCGCCGGGCGCCCAGCGCGCTCAGCTGCTTCATCCTCCGTTCCTTGGAGCGTCTGTTCTGGAACCAGACCTGAAGCACACACGCGGCGAGGTGAGGCCCCGACGATCCTCCCCACTCCCCCATCCCCCACTTCGGGTGCGTGGCTGATCGGCCCCTAACCCCTCCAACCGCTAGCTCGGCTCAGGGCTCCGAGTGTGTGTGTGTTGTGTTGTGTTGTGTTGTGTTGTGTTGTGTTGTGTTGTGTTGTGGGGGTGTGTCTCTGAGTAGGGCCGCGCAGGGCGGCCCTTGGAGCCAATGATCTACGGGATTCTCGACTGGGGACCTGGGCAAGCCTCCCTGCCCGACGTGAGGCAGTTGGAGTTGTTTCCAACAGTCACACTATCACAATTACAGCTCCTGGGGCCTCTCCACACACAGACGCTCAACCTCCCCCAATAGTGTGCGACACACGCAGATTCCAATTCACTGTCCCTGGCAGCCCCCTCCTGGCATGATTGTGACAGAGAACTAAACAGCCTCCTGTTGACACTCAGTCTACCAAGGATAGTGACACCAAAACCCACAATCTCCTTTTCACATCCACGCAAATCTCCCAGTGCCAAATATACTTATCCATAGCCTCTCGCTGACAAGGACACAGACATGCAAGCTTCCATTCACAAAGCACACGTCGGCACGGCCCCCCGGGTGCTACAAGGCCTCCCGTGGAGGTCAGCCTGCATATGTGTACCCATGCACACTCAGCCTCCCAGGCACAGCCACCACATCCTCGAAGAGCCCCCGCAGGTGAACCTAACCTTGGGCGGGAGACTCAGGCCCAAATCACACGCAGCCCCAAGTCCTCACAACACACTGGCACAGATGCTCAGATGTCCACCTCCCCTCCCTATCCCACTCTAGACCGCCAGAGGCTGAGCTGACTCCAGCCCGCACCTTTTCCCCCTCAAACCAGGATGCCCTATCTCTCTTTGGAGAAGACGTCTCTGCTCTGGGGCTTGTCTAACTGAGGCAAGAGATCCACAAAGTAGGGAGATCTATGTTGTGGAGAAGCCGGTGAAATTGATTAATTCTGGCATGCTCAGAGACCTCTGGGCTCCTTCCAAACAAGGTGCGTGGTGCAGAAGAAAGGGTCCCAACTCCCTAGCGGTGTCCAACAATGTCCCCTCCTCCAGCCTCATGCTGAACTCCCCATCCCTCCCCCTCTGTCACTACCGTCACCAGCTTCCAATTGGGAAATGGAGGGAGCCTAGGGATTTCCAGATGCCCTATAAAATGGGGCAATATAGCACAGGTCACCCTCCCAGGACTCAGTCCCCTCCTTGAGGCTGGGTTTCCCCAGCTTGGCCTGGGTGCCTGCTTAAAGGAGCCATGTCGGTCTGGATGGGGGGCGGGGGGATGAGTGGCATGCCCAGGCCCTGACCTGGATGACACGCATGTTGAGGCCAGTCTCCTGAGCCAGCTGCTCGCGGATATGGCGCGTGGGCTTGGGAGTAGCAGCGAAGGCCGCCTTCAGAGTTTCCAGTTGCTTCGCCTTGATGGTGGTACGCGGGCCCCGCCGCTTGGCGCCTAGGTTCTGGTCGTCATTCTCATTGCTGCCCCCTTCCTTGTCCGATACGTTGGCACTCTCTGAGTCCTTGGCATCATCCTGTGACGGGTCTTGGGAGTCTGGAGACAAACTGGGGTCACTGCCTGTGGTGGCTGGGGAGAGGGAAGGGACAGATGAGCAGTGGCCTCAGTGGGCCTTCTCCCCCAGGACCCGCCCGCCCCTAGCGAGCTGGGAATTGGGGCCTCACCCGAGTGGAGGCTGTTCTCTTTGGCGACACTGCTGTTGCTTAGGTAATCCTCTTTGCAGACAAATTTGTTCTCGTCGATGATATAGAGCTCCTCGCCAGTGGAGAGCTGCTTGTTACACATCATGCAGGTGAAGCAGTTTAGATGAAACACTTTGCTCCGCGCTCTCCGCACCAGGTCGCTAGGGGAGATGCCCTGCGCGCAGCCTGCGCATTTGGTACCGAAACATCTGCGGGATGGGAGAGGACGGGTTGGTGAGGGGCAAGGGGAGAACGGAGGCCAGGAAAAAGACGATAGAGAAAGAGAGAAATAGAAAGTGGAGGAAGAAGAGGAGGAAGAGAGAAAAGAAGAGAGACAGCCAAAAAGAGGCAGAATGCCGACTGAGCAGTCAAGAAGGCAGGAGAGGACGTGGGGCACCAGTGAAAAGTCAGTGAGGAGATACACACTGTTAGAATGAGAGAGCGAGGGGCCCGAGCTGCGCCCCCCCCCCCAGCCTCATGCCCAGTGTTGTCCCAGAGGAAAAGAGCGCCTGCGGAAGAAGGCGGCAAGGCGGCGATTGGAAGGGGGAGGGAGGCAACTATTTTCCTATTAGATTCAGAGAACAGTCGAATTCTAATTAGAGCTCCACGTAAACGCGTCCCGAGCACCGCTTTTCTCTCCTAGTGTCGCCTTTCACTGCAGAAAGGGGCGCTTAAGCCGAGGGTTGGCAAGGTCCAGTCCTGCCGCGGGTAAAGAAACAGCCGCGGAGCGCGCAGACGGCTGCAGCTGGGCCGCCGCCACGTTCAAGCCCAAAGCCCGGCAGGTTGGCGCAAGCTAGAGCCACCGCGGGGCTCTAGGTGCCGGGCTGCGCTTTGCAGGAGCCAGGCCACTGGGGCCCACTGGCAGCTAGGCACCGTTCGCCGTTCTCCAGTTCGGCTCCAGCCAGTATTGGGGACACCAGGCGCGGCCGGCCGGGGTTCAGAGGCTCAGCCTGCGTTTGCTCCCGGCGATACCAGCCTGCACAGCGCTTTTCTCCATGGTTCCCGGCAATCAGAGACACGCTTCCGGGGGCAGCGTTGGGGACAGCGCGTTCTGGGCCTCCAAGCAAAGCGACCCGGATGGCTTCGCACCCCCACCCCCGGCTCCCAGTTTGATCTGTCACCAAAAACTCAGAGGAGAGCAGAGACCAAGTCAACCGAGTAAACTGGGAGATTTCAAACCAGTACAGAGGAATTAAAATTCGCATTTGCTCCTGTTCTTCTCGGTTGACTTTTGTGTTTGTGTGGATTTCATGGCAAGATAGTGTGTTTAAGAGAATAAATTAAAATGCTAAACGAAGCAGGGAGCGTCTGGAGAAGTCTCCCGGCTCAGAAGAGCCGGGCCTGGTTTTTCCCGGTTTCGGCAAGGAGGTGGGACAAGGGGATGGCGGGCAGTGCCTGGGAGAGCTCCGAGCGGAGCCTGCGCCACAAAGCCGAGGTTCGTGTTGGGCGGAGGCCGATCCTCCCGCCAACCCAGGCAGCCGGGAAGCGGAGGGGAAAGGTCGTCCCGGAGGCTGGAGCCTTGGGGCATTTCACAGGCAGGCGCGGTTTGCCCAGGCCGGCGCTTGGAGGCAGGCCGGTCGGGGTTTCAGGAACACCCTGGAATGTGCACCATAGGCATTAGGGCAGAGTTTTTCCCTTTCGCCGCCAAGGCAAGGGACTCAAACACTCCACGCAAAAGCCTCGGCGGTTCCCGCCAAGACCTTTTGGAGACGAAAAGGCAGTGGCAGGGATCTAGCCCGGGCTTCTAAGCTCAGCCTGGAGAGCGAGCAACCTAAGAGGCTCGGAGAATGCCGTTGCTGGAGAGCTCTGTGCAGGGAGGGAAAGACAGGAGCTGGGATTACAACGCCCCGGGCTGTGCTGCCTCCTTCTAAGCTTGGAGGGGCTTCTGGGCTCAAGCGCACTCACACCCTTTCTTCCCAGGCACGTGCAGCTAAGCCGGGACCCACAATTTCCAGGGCGCAAGCAGGGCCACGTCAGGGGCGCCCAGCGCGCCAGCTGGCGAAGAGGCGGGTGCCCGTGGGACTTGGCTGCCCTCTCCAAGGTTGCTCCTACCGCGGTTGCTTCGGCCACGCTGACCTCTGATCCGAAGCTGGCGGGGAAAAGCCCGCAGGGAGGAAGCAGCAGAGGCGCGCCAGGGAAGTACTCACCGGAAAAAGTCGTTCTTGCAGTAGAGCTTGCCTTCCCGGGAGAAGCACTTCTCGGTCAGGTTGCATTTACATTCACAGCACTGGACGCACTTGACATGCCAGGCCCTGTCCAGCACGTTCAAGAGGAAGCGGTCCAGGATGGGCCTTTTGCAGCCGGCACAGTGCACCATGGTCTTTGGTTTGGTCGGGTGAGGCCGGGAGAGAGAAGAGCAGGTAGAGCCTAGGGAATGACTCCCGAAGACGTCAGCAAGAGCTCCCCAGCCCCTCCAAAAAGAGGAGACACACAGGGGGTGCAAGCCAAAACCCCCACCAGGAAATCAAAAGGGGGTGAAAATGAGGCTGATGGGGAGCGGAGGGCACCTCGATGGAGTGTGCAGCCTGGGAGTCCCAGGGCCCTGGGGCACAGCAGCGCCGCTGCAGCTCCTGGGGCGAGGAAGAGTCTCAGGCGGCAAGAAAGCGGCTCTTCTGCCCAGAGCACGCGGAGGAGTGAAGGTCACCGAGAACGGCGACGGGAACAGAAATAAATAAAACGGAGTCGGAGAAGGAAGAGGAGGACGCAGCGAGCTCAGGTTGCAGGGAAAGCGCCGTGGAGTTCTCTTGGGCTTGAGGTAGAGCTGTCAGAAGTCAAAGTGCATCTGCTTTTGTCGGGGTATGAGGGCGGGTGTGTGTGTGCCGGGCTGCCTGCCACCGACCGGGATTTCCCCTCCTCTTTTTTTTTTTTTTTTTTTTTTAAGAAAAGAACAAAACGAGTGGAGAAGCTTTGGATCCTAAACTGCCGGCATCGCGCAGCGGGTCCGGACGGGCAGGGCGCCCGCCGTGGGCCTGGGGGGAGGGGGCGGGGGCAGGCCAAGGGAAGAGGGAGGGAGGGAGGGGAAGGCAGGAGGAAGATCTCGTTGTTGATTGTTGTTGCTGCTTAGATTCCCCCCGTTTGGAGAAGTGTTTGTGTCAATCGTGAACGCAGAGGGACAACTCCAGGCGGATGCAGCCAGGTGCGCTTGCTTGCTCCCCACCGCCCCAGACCCGTCACCTCGGCCCGTGGCCTGCCTGGCGGCCTCCGTGTTTTCGGGACGGCCCTCCCTGCTCCCGGACTCCTTCGGGGAGGTGATACGGTCTGGCTCCTCACCGCGCCTGGCCGTGCATCGTGGCTCCAGTCACAACTCGCGGCCGCCCCGGCGCGCAGCCCCGCATCGCTCGGCCCGCGCTCCGGCTGCCTGCGTCCAACCCCACAGTCGCTTGACTTTCTTTTCCTTTTCCCCCTTTTTTCGTTGTGGTGGCAAATCTGGATTTCCTTTCTAGCCTCTTTCCTTCCTTCCTTCCTTTTTTTTTTTTTCTTTTGCAGCGGGAGGAGTCGGGGGGAGGGGGAGTAGCTTGGAGAGCTTTGAAAAAACGTCCTGGTGCAGCAGCTACAGTTCTGCGCGGCTGGAACAGCTCAGCAAGGGCCGCTGCTGTCGCCGCCCAGGCCGCAGTTCGTTGCTGGCTGTCCCCGGACAAGCGTCCCTCTGTCCCTGGTCTCCTGGCCCAGTCCGCCGCCCTGGCGCGTCTCTCCCCAGCTCCGGCGGCTCGGTCACTGCTCCTGGCTGTTGGCTGAGCTCTGGAAGCCCCCTCGCCTTAATGCAGCGCCCGCCGACGTCACCGCGGCCTGCGACCAATCAGCGGCTCGCGGTCCCTCTGTAAACCATTCTGCATCCCCCGGCCGGGGAGAGTGCCGGGAGACCGCGTTTAGAGGATCAGTGGCGGCCGCATCCGCGGCCCCGCGCGGTGCGGGCGGCGGGCAGCAAGGTGCCCGAGCCCCTCCTGCTCCGGTAAGGCCTCGGTTTCGATGGGAAGGACTGAGAGAGCGTGGGAGTAGGCGCAGGCGGAGGGCAGAGTACTGTTGGAAGGTGGGATTAATCCAAGGTGGAGCCTTGTTGAAGGTTGGGGTGCAGAAGGGTCCGGGAACCCCGGCGGCCCTGGTGAACTGTTTGACTTTGCAATTCAGCGGGTGTTGGGCTTTTTCTTTTTTCTTTTTTTCCTTTTTCCCTTCCTCGTGCTTTCTTGGCCTAGAAGTTGGTCCCGAGCACAGCGCGCGTTTTAGCGGGAGTGGAGGAGGGAGGGCCACAGAATCTTCCTCCTCTGGTCCCTCTCTCTGCCTCCTCCCCCAGTCCATCCAAAGTCCACAGGGTCTCGGTCTCCGGGAGATCTGGGTGTCTGTTCCCCGCAGCGCGGTCTTGGAAAGTTGATTCCGGCGGTTTCCTGGTGGGGGCGGGGGAGACCGGAGGCGCGGCGCCGGGGAGGGGGAAAGGAGTGGGTGGGGAAGCGCCTCGGGTGAGGAGTTGCAACCCAGGCGAGAAGTTGTGAGAAAACTGTGATCCGGAGACACCTTTTACATACAAAAACAAACGACTAGGCGGGAAACGACGGGGCTTCAGTGGCGGCTGGCGGGTGGTGGTAGTGGCAGTGGGGAGCAGGGACGTCTGGGGCTCCACAGAGAGGCTGCAATGGATTCGGGTGTGCAGCGCACGGGCTGAGTGGGCCCGGCTTCTCCTCCTCCCCTGTTCCAGGCTCCGGGCTAGCAACAGCTTCCCGAGACAACCTCAGACCACACCCCCTGTAGTTCACCCCTCAGGGAGCCCTTACCTCCCTAATTCCGAATAAAACCTCGGGACCGCTGCCTGGAGGCAGATTATTCCAAACGTGGGGTTCAGGTCCGGGTCCTGAGAACCCTAGCCTCGAAGAGTCACTCTGGTTTCCTGGCTTACGCCAGTCAAATACCAAATTCCGTTTTGATAGCACCATTTCTGTGCCAAACTGGGATTTCTCGTGAGGTCTGAAGGTGGCAGGGCTGGCCAGTCCTGTTTTTGCTCCTCGTTTTTTGTTTTTTTTTTGGGGGGGGGATGCTAAGAAGGCGCATTCAACCCTAGTGTGGAAGAAAATAAGGATGGGCAGCTAGCCGGGTCTAGCTGGTATTTTGGAATTGGCCTTTCGATCCCACTCATGGTGCGGGACTCAGACATCCCACACAAGGGCCCGGGACCAAGTTGGGGAAAATGCGTGCTGAAACGCAATTGCAATGAACCTGAGCCGGCCCGGGATCCAGGTCTCTGCAAATGGAATACCCTCTTCGGACGAACCGGGAAGCTGCTACAGAAAATTTGGTTTGCGCTCTGCGGGAGTGGAGTTTTAGGGCTCTGCCAACGCCCCTTTCCTTCCTTCAAGCTTCTGTCCGCACCACCCTGCAACCCCGAGGCCGCCGGCAGCCTCCACCTTGCCTCCCGCGTCACCTTTTCATTGGAAGCCAAAGCCGAGGTCCGGCGTGCACCCCTTTGGCGCTCCGCCCATCCTGACCTCTAAATGCGGGGCCTCTAACATCTTCTCCGCACCCTCTCCAAAAACACCTGGGCTGGGGTTCCCGCTGCGGGGAGGGCGGAGTGTTGGGGCTAGTTATCTCTCTCGCATCAGCCCCCTCCATGGGCCTCTCTCAGGGCCCGCTCAGGTCAGGAGTAAGATGGGGAGGGCGGTTCTCCAACCCAGCAGGCCGGCTTCGTGAGATCCGACTAGGTTTTTGTGTTCCTCCTGCCGACCCGACGCTCTCAGGAACGAGCGGATCCGTAGCCAGTACTCCAGCTCCCGCGGATGCGCTAGGAGCTGCTTGGCTCAGGGGACCCCATCTCCTCCACCCGGAGCCCGAGGTGCCTCCCCAGCCCTCTGCATTGGGTGAGACCCGCGGGGAGGGGCTGGTCCAGTCGAGCGGTCCCCCACGCTCCCCCCCTCCCCCAGCTGTCCTGGTTCTCCCCGCTAGCGCCCTCGACCCAACCGCCCCTTTCTGGAATCTAAAGCCATCAGAGTCCCGAGTGGCTCAACCCCCGCCCCTGTCCCAGCTGGGCTCCTTCTCATGCAAAGCAGAGGGGCCGCGGGGGTGGAGGGCGGTCGGCGGAGACCTACGGGGCGACAGCTGGACCCGGCTGCCGGCCCTTCCTGAACCCAAGGCCCCCTGTCTTCTCTCGGGTGGAGAGGAGGGGGCTGCTCCACCCGTTTGGGGGTGCTATGATCTTGGGACCTCGACGCGGGGGAAAGAGGGCCCCTCCCTGCGGGCGGACCAACGGGATAGGGGAGTTGAGGACGAGAACGGGCCGGGGGCTCTGGGGCATCAGGCTCTGCTTGTCCCTGTGTCCAGATGGTTCAGTAAATAGGTCTGCGGGAACCAACCCCAGCGTCTACCAGGGAGTCCCGGAGCGCAGCTCTAGGCGCGCCTCTTAGCTCCTGATTCTAGGTTTAAAGTCCAGACTGAACGCCTCCACGGGGACAGCACACCATATTAATGTGTTTTTTTTTTTTTTTCGTTTCCATTGAGCTTTTATTTTAAAATATATTTGGTCGCACAGTCATGGAGAGAAAACTGACCCAGCTTTCCAAATTAGCCGTCTCTGAAGGCTCTCAGCCCAGCTCTGCATTTAAACCAATGGCTGCTCGGCGAAGAGCACCAACATTCCCTTCTTACCCTCACCGCCACACTTACTGCCAGCGGCCTGAAGTACACAGCGCTTCCCTACGCAAGGACCTCCAAGTAGCGCAGGCCCACAACCACGCACACCGCCCCCAGGGCGCGGAAGCTCTAGGCTCGGTGCTGTGAGGGTCAATTTCGCTGCCAAGTCTTCGCTCAGTGGCCGCGGAATTCTTTCCACCGCATCCCCAGGTTCTCTTGGAAAAGGCCCCAGGGGCCAGGCAGCGGCTTTCACAGTACGAGCTTTCCTCCAGAGAAGCGCCTTGAGGGTCCCGAGAGGCGGGACCCCGCTGGGGAACTGGGGACGGAGCGGGTTCTGCTAGTCCTCCCCAGACGCCCTGCAGGTTGGGGGGATTGATGGCGCCCTCTCCTGCATCCGCTTTCCTCCCGTGAGCTCCGTGGTTCCCAGCCCCAGATCGCCTTGCTTCCTAACGTTCCCGAGCGGCTCGCGTGGCCCAAGGACCCGAGCCGGCCCGGCACCGTCAGCTGCTGTAGATGCGAGAGTGGCGACAGCCCCTGGCGGCTCCCCTCCTCGCCCAGCGCGCTCCCGTGCAGCCCGACACCCCCAGAAAAGCGCGGTGAGGCGGTGAAAAGAGGCGCTTGCGGAGGAGCGGACTCTAGGAGGTTAACAGCGCAGGGTTTCTGGCCTGGGGCGCAACCAGCCTCGCAGGGTCAGGCAGAGGAAGGAGGGAGCGAGCGGGTCTTCTGGAGGGGTCCGAGAGGCCGCACAAACTCCGCACGGACTCGGCAGGACGCCGCAGATGCGACGGCGGAAACTTTGGCCTGGGGCCCTTGGATCTGATCCTAAGTCTCCCGCTCTCTTCTTTCCCTCTCTCTCTCGCCTTTGCTCCTGACTCAGGTTGCCTTAATCTCACTCCATCACTCACTCCTGGAAATGACCTACTTGTGTGCACCATTTTACAGCTTATATCACTATCTCCCCTGAACCACATAGTGGGGGAGGGGGGATTAGTCTTAACTCCTTTTTCCCGGGAAAGAAACCCAAGTTAGGAGGTTGGCCCGAGATCCCTGGGCCAGTGCACTATGGAAGGTGAGAAATTTGGGGTGGGGGCTTGTCACCTTGCACCGCTGTGTACTTTGCCCCAGCGGTAGTTTCCAAGTTGGGGATGGGAGGGGATGGGGGACGGCGAGGCCGGGAAAGGGCAGCATCCGGCCGGGGCTTCACGGTGTGCGCTCGGGCTGGGTAAACAAGGCTGGCTTCCCATGGGGACTGGGGGCGGGGGGAGGACTCTGGGCTTGGAAGGGGGGGAAGGTCAAGCGTGGCGATCTCAAATGCAAGGCAGCGCTGCGGAGCGGAGACCGGTGGTGGGTAATCGTGGAAAGGAGAGGGTGAGTGGAGGAGGCAGGAGAGAGACGAAATCGAGGGGAGAGGGACAGGGAAAGGGAATAAGGACAGAAAACCAGGGGAAAGAAAAGGAATGCAGAAAAGTAAGCAGGGATAAAAGGAGGGAAGATGCATTGGGGGAAAGGAGTGGAGGAATAGAGGAAAAGAAACAGAAGAGACCCAGAAAGACACTCAGCGACATAAGAGGCGGTGGGAGAGGCGCGCAGCCAGGCACCCTGCAGGTGCAGGGGGGACATCCGGCGGGACTGGAGGGTGCGAGGGTGTGTGACAGTCGCCTTCGTAGGCGGGAGAAAAGGAGGCGGCGTGTTTGGTGGGCGACTCAGCGCCCGTGGAAAAGCATGTGAGCGGCTCTGGGCAGGAATCCAACAAATAAATAAAACGTCTAAGACGGCGTGACAACAATGTGTATTTGGGTGCGTGCCCGTGTTCCTCTGTCTGAACACACACTCACACCCGGTAAGGAAGACAAACGGGGCTTGTGCCTCAGAGTAATTAATCCTCTCACTAATTGACTCTCCCCTTACCTAATGGTAGTGGTCACTGCAGATATCTGGTGAGATATCAAAGATGGGGGGAGAGACCCCCAAAGCTAACCACGTTTGGGACTGGGATTGAGTTCTTTCTGGACTTGGCAGTTCTAAGCCCCTCTCTCCTTTTGGGGGGTGCAGAATTCAATAGATGTTGCTGCCTCACCAGCCTCTCCATGTTTGCATTTATAAAGATCTCCTCATATTAGGGGTGCCCAGGAGCTGTCCACATATACACTGAAGCCTTTCATCAATCTCAGAGGCTGAAAGCCACCCACTGCCCCTCTGCAGGACGTTTCCTACCTTCAGGCAACACCAAAGTTCCCCCTCCCCTGCTGTTCCCCTGGGAGCCCAGTCCCTGCACCCCCTTCTTTTAGTCATGACTTAGTCTTCCCAGGGCCTGGGATGTCTTGCAGCCCCTAGTAGGGCAGGTGAAGTTTTGAATGGGCTGGGAAGCAGCCTTGGGTAGATGGAGGGAGAACAATGGAAGGGATGAGGCCAGGGCAAGGATGGGAAGAAGCTTCTAGAAACAAACCCACTCAGACACAGGTGGAGAGATACAGAAGCACAGAGGAGCGCCGTGCACCTGGCAAGAGTGAGGCCTCCGGGGACAGAGGAGAAAAAAGGTAGACACTGTGCAGGGTGGGAGAGAGTGTCAAGTGTGCAGGAAGGCAGGCAGATGACCGCGTCTCAGTGACTGTGAGGGGGACAGTGCAAGCATGGGGAGGGGCCCCTCTTACTTTCTCCCACAGCACCCTCAGTTCTCAGGAGTGGAGAAAGAGGCAGGGGAGAGGGTGTTAGACTTGGATCAACTCCTTGGTAGCTGAGCTGGCCAGAAGGGGCCCAAGGCCCACAGTTGGTTTGATGATGCAGCTTTGAGGCTTGGGTTTGGGAGGTGAATGTCAACTCTCACCCGTTTGAGGTGGCAACTCTGCACTGTTGCCCTCCTCAGAGGCTAAATAAATAATTGCTGAGATCTGGGCGCCTGGGTGGCTCAGTCGTTAAGCGTCTGCCTTCGGCTCAGGTCGTGATCCCAGGGTCCTGGGATCGAGCCCCGCATCAGGCTCCCTGCTCTGCGGGAAGCCTGCTTCTCCCTCTTCCCTCCCCCTGCTTGTGTTCCCTCTCTCGCTGTGTCTGTCTCTGTCAAATAAATAAATAAAATCTTTAAAAAAAAATAATTGCTGAGATCCATAAACTGCTTAGCGTAGGGAGAAGAAGGAGCAGGGAAGGGCGGCTCCCCAGAAAAAAAATCATCCACTTCCCTCCCACCCCCCACTAAACACATTCTTAATTGTCCCTTGGGAACATTTGTACATTTAACCAAAGCAAATCCCCAAGCAGTAACAACAAAATTCGTCATAGGGGCTGGCAGTCCTGAGAGAGCTAGGGGTTTGGGAAGGGGGAGGCGGGGAGACATGGAGGGCATGTCTGAGAAGCTGAGAAACTTGGCTCTTCTCTCCCTGTCTCTGTCACGCTGTAGAGAGAAAGTGAACGAGAGGAATAAAGTTCCAGAGGAAAGAAAGAGAAGGACATATAAAAGGCAAATCCAAACCAGAAAGGAAAGAAAGTAAAGAAGAAAGAAAAAGGCAGGGAGAGGTTGGGGGGGTGGGGAGAGACGCGCTAATAAAAAAGGGTGAAGGCGGCCCCAGGAGGCTGGGCCTCGTCCCAAACCATCGGTCTTCATTGTCTCCGTGTGTGCAAAGGCAACTCCAGCATAAGGAAAAGCCACTATTGGAGCCGCGGCTTTATTTTATATCCTATACATCAGGAGGGAGGCAAAGCTTTATTTTCGCCAAGAGACAGATATTTTATTTCTCTCTTACGGTTTTATGTGTGAGAGATGTCAGGTTGCCACAATGGATGGCTAATGCATAGGCAAGAGGAGGCCGTGTTGGCATGCTGTGTGTCATGGGGTCTTGGGGGGGTGAGCGGGCCTGGGATTTAGGGCTGATGGGACACTCTGGGGGATTTCTGCTAAAACATCTCTCTTCATAAATCCAGAAGCATGGTCAGCTCAACAGGGAGAAGAAGGAGTTTTAGAGGGAAAAGAGTTGGGCTTAGAAATAAATGAACACACAAAGGAGCCGCTTCCCTTCCGACAGGCTGGGGCAACGGGTTGGGTGGGGCAAGGTGGCCCTGTGGAAAAGCGGAGACCCACATCCAAACACACGGGCACCTTGGCGGGGAAGTGTTTTCCTATAGAATCCACTCTCATTGTGCTTCCTTTCCCCGTTTTATATTTTTCCACCCTTTTCTTCCCTCTCTTCACCAGAAATCTTTTTTTTTCACCTCCTCAGAGCCTTGGGGGGAAAGAGCTATTAATTTGCAAATCATCTGATCTGTGAAAAGGATCAAGAAGCCTGTTTTTCACCGCTAAATCCAATGTCTTGGGTGGACACACATATGCACACGCGAGCCCATCATGCTGAGAATCCTGGGAGTGGAGGTGCCAGATTGGAATCCGAGAAACGCGCCCCACTCCCCACTTCCCTCTGGGACCTACGACCGAATTAAGCCTTAGATCCCAAACTGCATAATGTTCATATTTTTGAACCCAGAGAGAAGGGGGAGATGAGGGGACAAAGAGAGAGAGGGAAGTGTGTTAATTGATGTGTGCCGTTCAGGACTTGGACTAGTCTCCCTACTCCCAACCCCACAAACCATTTCTTCCAAGAGTTCCAAGAGTTGTATTTATTCTCAGGTCCTCCTCTTCTAAGTTGTGATTTCTTGGTCTATAACCACTGTGGACCAAAAAGGTGATTCTGCTCTTTTCCTCCTTCCAGGGGATGAGAGGCGGCACTGGATCTCTAGACAATGAACATGGGGGGGAACCAACCACACTGTCCTTAGCTGTGGCCTCTGGGGAAGTCATTTAACCTTCCTGGGCCTCAGTTTCCCCATCCGTATTGGGCTAAGTGATTGCTAAGGTCCCTTCCAGCTCCAACCGAATGAGATAATGTGTGAAAACATTTTGTAAACGCTAAAGCCGGACGAATGCCAAGGATTATTATTACGATTCTAATCAATCCTCTTTTCTCCACATGGATCTTGGCTGTTTAGCACCAGCAAGCAGGCTAAAGAGGGCTGAAAGCGAGAGAGCTTAGCAGAGATGGAAAAGCTCTGTGGTGTGGACAGAAAAAACCCCTGCATCTCCAGAAACATTCTGTCTCTGTGTGCTCCCCGGGGCCTGGTGGAAAGGGGTGAGGAAGAAGAGGAGGCCTGTCTTGGTACGCCCTGTTGCAGTCTACATGGAGGCAGAGAGTATATTTCTTCTCAAGCATCATTTGTCTCCAAGTGACTGACATAGGAACCTGATGTGAAGGCGATCTGCGATTGTTTTTTTTCCAGGAAGAAAGGAAAGAGCAAGGTGTAGCTGATTAGCAAGTTAATTATTTCAGTCTCCCAAGGGTGCCAGTGTGGTGGTAAGTTGTCCAGCCCTGGTGTAATTTCACAGTCCGTGCATTTCCTGGTGAGCACCTGGGGTGCCTGGGTCTGTCTCTCTCTCCATCCACCTGCCTCATGTCTTCTTGATACACCTGGGGAGGTGGGCAGGGCTGGGGAGGGAGATGATACAGTGCACACGTTTGGCCTAGGCTGCAGGTGGGGGGCCCAGCAAGACAACAGAGTGGAGGAATCCTCCTACCGCCACTGAGTGTTTAATTATCTGGCCTTTCCTTTTTTTTTTTTTTAATCTTTTGTTTAATAAATATTAATGAAGCAGATTATCAGAAAGTGGAGGAGCTCTGAGGTCATTTTCCCCACACTCAGTGCACAGAGCCATTTGGGTACGAGGGGTCCTTTTGCCTCTTCTCTCCTCCTAGCCCCGGCCCATCTCTCCAGCACTCAGGTTTGCTTTCTCAACTCTGGCCACCACTTGGTCTGTGGTGGCCTCTTCCAGTCTGACTTCAAGATCTGAATTCCCCTTGGGGGAGGGGAGGGAGGATTGTGTGGTCAAACAGACGCCCCCCTCCGAGAGATAAGTTGGGGATGAGAACACGAGCCCCAGAACCAGCAGCTTCTGCTGCTTTCTGCTGTCCGGGCTGGTAGGGCCAGCCCCCTGCTGCTCCTCCTGAGGTGGACCAAGGGAGGGCTCTGCCGTTTACTTAAGACTGGTCCCATCTGCTCAGACTGGCCTTTCATAAGGGGAGGGATTTATGCAGTGTCCTTGTGTACAGACCTGGGATTTGCCTGAAAACCTCGGGCCTCCAAGAATATTGTTGAACGCTAAAATGTTCAGCCACGGAGATGATTCATGATTTGTGTGTATGGACAGGGTGTGTGTGTGTGTGTGTGTGTGTGTGTGTGTGTGTGTTGGGGAGAGGCACAAACATTGATGGGTGCTTTTCACCATTCCTACTTCTAAATCCAAACATTAGGAAACTTCTTTTTCTGTCTGTACTCAGGAGGTAGCCCACGGCACCAGGCTGCAGAGACCCAGCTTCCTGACCTCAGCGGTGTGAAGATGGCCCAATCCTTTCTGATGCTGGCATGCAGCTGCCCCCAAGCAGGTCGGCTGAGATCCCTGCTGGTGGAAAGGGGCCGGGGGGGGCTGTCTGGAAATGTAGTTCTGATGGCGGCTTCACTGTGCGTGGCAGAGGATTTGGGGAACAGGGCTGCGTGAATAGCTGTTCCAACTGCTTTTGGCTGTCTTTACCTTATAGGCCTTAGGGATCTCAGTACAGGAGAAGTTAAAGAAACTTAGGACACAGGAAAGCAGGTGTAGGGCGTTCCTTGGCTCAATCTTGGTGCCACGCCAAAATGAAGCCCAGGGATGATAAGCAGAGATCCTATAGAGCAGGGCTTATAGGTCCCACGTGGGATCTTGGCTCTGGGTTCCTGGGAGATTAAGAAGGCCTTTGCAAGTTGTGGAAAGACCTACAAATTCCATTTATTCATCAGCTTTGGGAAGTAAATGCAACCTCTTTTCACCGCCTAGTGGCTGGGAAGACGCCTTTTTGTCCTCTATGAGCCTCATTTGTGGTTCTACCATTTTCTTGCTCATGTTCCAGTTTGGACTTCCCAGGTCTTGAGTTTTGTTTTCCCTCAGGCCATTCATAATTCAGCCAACAGCCTAGGCCAGGGGGCGGCACACATTTTGAAAGGTGAGTTTGGCAGGCCTGTAACTACTGTTTTCATTTGGGCTCAAGGGATGATAGCGGCTTCCCCTTAAAAAAGAAGCATTTCTGTGACTCTTTTAATGAAGAATTTACTACTAATTTGATAAGTTCAACGCTCTTTTTTATTCATTCTGAACGAAAGACTTTGTCAGTCAACCCCGAGGGTCTGCAGAACCTATAAAAATGCTTCCTTTGGTCTCCCGGTTTTAACACATGCTGGGGCTTGGGGCTGCCTCTGACAGACCGGGGAGAAGCAGAAACATTCCAGAGACCTGGTCTTAGAGCGTTATCTCTTCGCCTACCCCAAATCCTCACCCTCCATGCTATCTGTCTTTACGGCACATGCAGAGACCTCCTAGGGAAGTGTGAAGGGCTGGGTCTTAATCAGGTTTGGGGAAAGAAAGGGAATAAGTTGAGCTCAAAAGAAAGATGGGGCGGTCGGAATGTTAGAGGACCCTCCTCTGTGGTACTTCTTGCGTGTTGTATATGACGGCCCACAAATTACGCATCGGTTGTAGTCATCTACTGTGTATAGGTCGGCATTTGCCAAATGCCGCTCGGCCAAAACAGTGTTAAATAAAATTGTAAGAAATGCTACCAGGGCTTGCATGGGTTATTTAATTCTATCAATGATAAACAATATTAATGTGTAGCATCTCAGCTGGCAGAATATCATGTTTCATTTATATATGCCGAGATATATTTAAGCATGAAAGATAGAGTTTTCCAACGCATATATTTCCCAGTGATTACTCGGAAGAAATGTGATGGAAGGAGCAGAAACCTCTTCTCTCGCCGCATAAACTTGCCCCCCGCGCCCACAGGCTGCCAGTCGTACATATTTCCAGGGCCGGCCAGCCACACACGTACTGTCACAAGCGGGCCTGCACTGGGAGATGTCAACGTCGCTGCTGTAAGTGTAGATCCAGCTTTCTGCCCTTGTGCACAACTACTCATACACACATATGCCCACATTTTAGGGTCTTTGGTGCATTCGGCCACAGGGTCTCCCACCCTACCGCATAAACGGATGCCTCTGTGAACACGCACACCGTCCCACAGGTGGATATTTATATGCACATATGTAAGTATTCTCATGCAAGCGCCCCCATGCACGAGCCTCCGACATAAGTGTGCATTTATGTACACGTGCACCTTTGTACACACGTCCTCCGACGCCCTTGCTCTGGGGTGTCCGCCGACAACACTTCATATGGCCACGGTGTCACAGCTGCCCCGTTGTTCTCGGAGGCTCCAGACCTGGGGGACAGTATTTGAATTGGGTGTTTGCCCTGTATGAGCCCTGAGGCCTCCAGAATGGAAGGCCAGAAGGAACGGGGTCAAGATGCCAGGCTGCCTGGCTTCTGATGACAATAACCTGAAACTGGGGGGGATGAGATGAGGGGTTGGGTAGCTGGTCTCTGCAGCTAGGGATGCCTCCAAAAGAAGATCAATCTTTTATTTGCTCATTTAAACGTCAGGATACCCGAGTGGCTTTTGTGATCCTGTTTCTGCTGTCACTTGTCTGTGTGAGCCTAGGTAACCTGCTCTCTGGACTTCACTTTCTGCCTCTGTAAAATGAAGCACTGACCCAGACCTGTGGTTCTCAGCCCTGGGTACACAGAATCATCTGGGGAGCTTTTTTAAAAAACACAGACACCTGGGCTCCATCCCAGACCAATTAGATCAGACTCTCTGGAGGTGGGTGCCCAGCATCTTATTTTTTTAAAAGCACCCCGGGTGATTCTATATTCAACCGATGTTGAGACCCACTGGCCTAGATACTCTCCAAGGCCCTTCCAGCCCTAAAACTCTGTGCTCCGGAGGACCTTTTATATATAAAGCACCATGCTGGGCACCAGGGCACTCTGCTGGAAGTTCTGATTTACCGGCTTAAGATCCTACGAAGCCACTAAAATCATTCTTCTTTCAGTTTAGGAAGAGGATAATTTTTGCACAAACTATATGTATCCTGGAAAAACTCATGCCTGTGTTCCCAGTTGTCTCTTTGTTTCCTTCTATCTTTGTTCCAATCCGCCATCTCTCAGACTCTCACTCATCAAACATTAATTATATGCCGTATATGCAAATGCTATAGGCGGGTGCCTGATCACTGTGATAGAAACCTTGCTACCTGCCCATATTTTATGTCTAGCTCCCCACCCAACCTGGCGGGTGGAAGAGTATTTTCAGTAGGGTAAATGATAAGGCACATTCCCCCCACCCCGGGGGGGGGGGGAATGTTTTCTCCCTCCCCCAGCTCTGAGTCAGGGAGCAGCCCCTCGGCCCATGCCCCAGTTCTGGAAGCTGGAGAGGTGGCTGAAGAAAGCCTTGAGCTGCGTGTCCTAGAAAGCTGCTGTCAGACTTGGGCCTTTGGGAATCCTACCTTAATATTCTCCAACAACCATTCCCCAGACAGAGCCAGTCCCCCTTGAAAACAAATCGGCTCATGGCCCTGCACCTGCCAGAGGAGGCTGAGCCCAGCTGGGGCTCCTCATCCACGTGGCAGGTGGAAGTCAGAGCCAGGACGAGTGGGCTGCCTGCCTGTGGGCCCCTTCTCCAGCTGGGGATGCTGATGAGAGTAGGGGCAGGGGTTCTGCCTTCCACCTGGGGGGTGGTGGAGGACGAGGGTTCATTCTAGATGGAGGGCTTCCACTTCTGCCTCCGTGCTATCACTCCCCAGAGTTGATGCTTGGGGTGCCTCCCCCCCAGAGAAACTCAGCACTGGCCTGTTCTCTCTCTCTCCCACACTCTCTCTCTCTCCTCAGCTCCACTGGCCGGCTGACAAGATAGGCTCGGCTGGGTTGATTTTCTCCTGAAGGTGTTTGGACTAGTTTTCTTTTTTTCTTTTTTTTAAAGGTTTTATTTATATATTTGAGAGTGAGAGCAGGAGCAGAGGGAGAGGGAGAAGCGGACTCCCTGCTGAGCAGGGAGCCCGATGCAGGGCTCGATCCCAGGACCCCGGGATCGTGACCTGAGCAAAGGCAGACGCTTAACCGACTGAGCCCCCCGGGCGCCCCTGGACTAGTTTTCTTTAGGGAAGTTGCTCTAATGTACCAGGCGGGCACTGGAGCTCGTGATGGGGCCCAAGGCCTCTGTGGTTTCAGCCCTACGTCTCCCGTCCATGCGTGCTATTTCTCCATTTGCCTCTTGATTTTTTCCCCCTCTCTTTCATTTTGTCCCCTGCGCCCCTGATGACATGCCAAGTCAGGTCTTGGCCCCCAGGGAGGCCTGCACATAGGGCACGAAAGGTTGCTGATCACAGCGGCCACCTCGGGCCGGGCTACCATTCCTCCTTCCCCCTCATTTCTCCTGCACAGGGGCAGGCCTGTTGCTAGGAGCCCCAGACACCACATAAGATCCTCCGATTCTAAATCTAGATCCAGAGCCCAGCTTCCCACGCCTGCACCCCTTCCCAGGGCCTACCTCCCCTTGGGCCTGGGGAGCATCACACCCCAGGACGTGATGGATTCCCCAGGCACCTTCAAAGGGCTTCACATTTGTTTGCAATGCAGACCTTGAATCCTGCTCTGGTCATAAATGTTGTTTATTTTGACTAGGACCTACTGAAAGGGGATTGGGGGTTAGGGAGGGCACAGAGAGGATGCCTAGGGAAGATCATAAAACCATTAGCAGGACAGGGCTTTTAGGGGTCACGGGATCATAGAATTTTCTGGCTGGAAGGAACATAGGCCATTAGGAAGGTCAGAGATGACCCTCTGTCAGGAAGAGGTCTCTAGGTGCCACATGGAGCTAGGGTGGGGAGCTTTGGGCCTCTTTCTAGAAAGGGGACACAGGGTGTGGGGGCATGACCCCCCAATAACCTTACACGGGGTGGGGCGATAGTTTGCTGAACATGATGGATTTGCCCTCCCAGTGGGAAGAACCAGTTGCTTGAATGTGCAGTGGAGCTTCTTGTTCTGGGGAGTGGGCACAGCTCTGGGTAAAGGAAATACAATTCTCCTTCCACCATTATTTGGAGCAGGTAGGAGATACCAGGTGCAAAGCCTGATGCTCTTCCAGTACTTTCAAAGCAATTTTGAAAGAGATGTTATCTCCACTTTGCAGATAGGATAAACTGAAGCTCAGAGAGGGGAGGTGGTTTGCCCAAGACCACACAGCAAGTTACTGGTAAGGCTGGGACTAGACCTTAAGACTTTGGATTCTTTAAATGTAATCTCCTTCCTGCCTCCTCTCGCCTCCCCCCCTGCTTTGGTCTGGTCCTGAGCAACCAAATGGGAGCTGGGCTTCCTTCCCTCGAAAGCTCATGGTGGGGGCTCAGGAAAGCTCAGGAGCAAACCCCCTTCTAGTAAGAACATCAGAGTCTAGGGCTCCTTCCAGCCCCAGGCATAGACCTGGCTGACTTTGCAGAGACATGCTCCCATAAATCCTGCCATAGTCAGGAAATCATCTCGGTTGCCCTTTATTAGCTGTGTGACTCAGAGCAAGTCACTTCCCCTCTCTGAGCCACACCCTCGGGATCCATCTCCAGACCTGAGGTCTTCATGGAAGGTGAGGCTTGGTGGGGGTGGTGGCAAGGTGGTCCCTTTTGAGCTCCTTCGGGGTGTCATAGCTCTGGGGATAAGAGGAGATGAGACTTGGTTTTGCCCTCAAGGCTGACTCAGACCACGAAAAAGATACCTCAAAAGCAGGCAAGGCTAGGCTGGCTAAGATCCCTGCTGAGAACAGGAGGCTGAGAGCCAGGGCAGGGGCTGGGCTGTGAAGACACAGCTTAGGCAGCAAGTTATTCCCTGATCCCCTGACTGTGTAATCCAGTTGCTTGGAGAACGGAGAATCCGCTTCTCCTCACCCCCCCACCCCCTCCCCAATAAAGGCCTCCTAATAGGCCTGCCAGCCTTGGGGTGCTAATCTTCCCAGGCATCACTCTGGGAACAGGTTGCCAGGGGTCCCAATCCCACCCGTCCCTCAGTGGAAGATGGGGAAGGCTGGGAGGGGGCAGGGGTCTGGGGACTTGTGTGTGTGTGTGTGGGGGGGGTGTCTCCTGCTCTCTGGCCTACCCAAAGGATTGGGGACACTGATGGGCCTCTGTGCTAAGGGAAACTTCAGGGCTGGGGACAGGGGCAGGAGGGCTGGGTCTTAGGGCAGAGGTGCCTTGCGCAGGGCTTATTATTAAACAGCCCCATTATTTCATCCAGCATGTTCCTTTCATTTTTATTTGAAGACGGCTCCCTCCCCAGCACCTTCGCCTCCCCACCCCCTACACTTTCACTCATCCGTCTCAGGAGTCCCTGACAGCTGCCCTGCGGGTGAACTCCTGATCCTCCTGCGGCTGGAGAGACCCCGGGGGGGGGGGGTCGGTCAGGCCAGAGCGTGCCCCCTTCCAGCTCCCCAGCCCTCCACATAGTCACTCCCTCACGACAGCTGCACCTCTGTTCCAGGAATGAGACCTAGAGGGAAGAAAATGAAGGAGGAAGGAGCAGGCAGGAGAACCAGGAGGAGGAGGAGGATGAGAATGGAAGAAATGAAGGGGGGGTAGGGAGAAGAGGATGGAAAAATAAAACCAAGAAGCAGCATTGGAGAGGAAAAGAGGGGCCATGGGGAAGGAGAAGGGAGAGGAAGGAAAGGAGGAGGGAGGGCTGGGGCCAGAGGATCGGGAGATACTTAAGGGGTGGGGGGAGCCAGACCGGGCTGGGGGCTGGGGGAGGGGGGGCTGCACCTGCTACAGGGAAGCCCAGGTTTCTCCAGGTGTGTGGGATGCTGGAGGGGGGGCTCCTGCCCACCTAGCTCTACCTCTGGGAACGCAGCCCTTCCTCTGGCTGAAGGGTAAGCACTAGGAGGCCACAGACCCAGACCGGTGCCCTGGGCTGTAATCAGGGGGTTTCTTGCTTGTGGTGGTCGGGGCTGCCAGTGGTCGGCACCTTCCCAGGATGGTGACTGCTTCTTCCTGGCCCACATGCCCATGCCCACCTCAGCTGGCCTCACGGCGGGCAGCCTCTGTCCTGCCTGCCCCTCCTTGGCTCCAGTGCCCATTGGGAATTGGTCCTAATTGTTGGGTGATGATGTGATGTTGGACAGGGCCTTAAAGATCAAGTATTTTCCACCCCTTCACATTACAGATGGGGAACTGAGGCCTAGAGACGGGAAGAAACTTGCTCACAGTCACATTGTGAGTTAATGGGGAGCCCTGCCTTTTTTTAATTTTATTTTATTATGTTAATCACCATACATTACATCATTAGTTTTTGATGTAGTGTTCCGTGATCCATTGTTTGCGTATAAAGGAGCCCTGCCTTTCTAATATCACAGGTTAACATGGAAACAATAGCCAAAGAGGAGTGGGGGCAGCCTGGTGTCTCTCTTGAGAGGGCCAACATTTGATCCCCCCCTGCTGGGAACACTGCCACGGTGTTTTGTATCTTAGTGGAGGGAAAACATTTGTGATTACAATAGCTAACCACATTCTGAGTGTATGCCAGGAACTTTGACATATATTATTCTCAATAACTCCTCACACATATCCTGTCTGGGGGATATTCTATGACCTGCATTTACAGAGACATAAATCAAGGCCCAGAGATGTTAAGTAATTTGCCCGAAGTCACACAGCTAGGAGTTCGAGCTGGGATTTGCTCGTGCCATATTCTCTCTTGGATGATGATAGACAATGCTCTCCACCCCTCACTCTATTCTCTACCCCCTCCCCCCATGCTCCAGGGATTAGATCAGAGTCACACACACACCACCACCCCATGCTGTACAGGACTGATATTGTCAGGGAGAACCCAGCTGGGTGGAATCCTCTGACCATGACCCACTGACTCCCACCAAAGACCCCACAAGGACAAGGG
Source organism: Halichoerus grypus (assembly GCF_964656455.1). Lineage (NCBI taxonomy): Eukaryota > Metazoa > Chordata > Mammalia > Carnivora > Phocidae > Halichoerus > Halichoerus grypus. Next base: position 173,577,107 of record NC_135713.1, read on the forward strand.
TAAGGTCCCCTGAGACTCTGTGTGATTTATCTGGTGATATTGTTATTTTATGGGATGGGCCAAAGAGGTGTCAGGAAGCAAGTTTGCTGTAAATCTCTTCTCTCTGCTCCTTTTCCCTCTGCATGTCCCCTCCTGGGATTTATGGTGGAAAATGTCCAGAGCTAGGGACTTGGGGCTTGGGTTCAGGCTTGGGGTGGGAAGGCAAGGGACAATACATCTTCTTCCTCTGAGATCTGCTAAACGTGCGAGTGTGTGTGTGTGCGCGGGCACTAGCCATGCTCCATCGCAAGCCCGCAGTGTATAGACCACAAAATCTTTCTTAAGACCTCCACGGCACTTGAATGGCTCTGCGACACAGTGTATTGCCTGCACTCGAGCTGTGCGATGGGGAGCAACCCAGAGGCTGGTGCCCCCTGTGTGCTTCCCTTACTGGTGGGTGTGAATTTCAGAATCAAGCCAGGAACCTGGGAGCAGAGCCGTCCTGGGAGATGTGTGACCCATATGCAACCTTTGTAGATGGGAAGAAGCAGGGGGCTCCCCATGGGGCATGGGGCAGTTGGAAAGGAACCTGCTTCTGGGTACTTTTTGCGATTGGGGAGGCAGGTAGCAGGACAGTTTAAAGTTTGCCTTTAAGAGACATCAAGGCTCCTGTCCCTGGGTAAAGGAGGCCCCAGTTGGGGAAGTTGTCTTGGCCTGCACTGTGGGTGCTGGGCTCCAGCCGGCTCCCTGGAGTGATGGAGGAAGAAGCTGCAAATCCGACTCCCTATGTGTAAAGAGCCCAGAGTGTGGCCATCTCCTTGCTGTAGGGTCTGTCCCAGGAGGTGAGCACGAGGTCACACTGGTGCACCGTCTCCCCTTTCACACCTCTCCCCCCATCGTGAGATTTCAGGGCTGTGAATGCTAGGTTGTTTGCTCCCAGCTGAGCTATAGCCAGACGTCTAGAGACAGCTCAACCCAAAGAGGGACGAGGACCAAGAAGGAGAGGGAAGAAGAGCTAAGTAAGGGAGGGGAAGAAGGGGAGAAGCTAGGGAAAACCTTTCCTGACTTGTCCCGCCACTCCCTTCCCCAGAGGCCTCTTCTTTCTGTTGAACCCCTTTCCCATCCCCGAGCTCCTTACACAGGTTCTGATGGTCTCCACTTCTGGTCCCCTCCATTGCAGGGGAATTTCTCCAGAGTCTGTGGCGGTCCGGAGGACATGGCTGGGGCACTCCACAACTTGCCACAGTCCCACATCCAGGGTGCAGGACCTTAGGGAGCACTCAGTGAATCTTGCCAAATGAATCCAGGAGAAAAGCCGAGACGTCACCCTTCGTGTTAATACCAGGTTACTCTCCCACCCCATTTTTTCCCCTGCTCCTCTCCTGGCTGCCCAGAGCAGGGCTGTGCTGTGTCTCTGGTTAAATATATAGAATTATCTATTACAATACTTCAATATTTATTACATTGATTTCACTTTAAATGCTTTGTAAATCATAGCAAAAAATAATGGCCTTCCAACAGAGAGTCATATACCGTAATCAACTGGAAGAAAGTCGGCATTGTAATTTAAAATAAAAAAAATCCTTATGTGAGTCTCTCGTTTAAATTAAGAGACAGGACGTGATTCAAATAATAAGACCCCAGTGAGGCTGGTTTTTCTTGGCAAATTAGTAGAGGTTTTAACTGGAACTGAAAAGGTGTTAAGGTGGAACACTGACCTTATTAGACCTTAATTATTTTCTGTTGTTACATTCCTGGAGCAGAGGGTTTTGGGTCTTTTTTTTTTCTTCCCCAAAGTGGCCATGTTAAGCCTCATCGCAGGAACTTTGGCTTTAGAGAGATATCACTTCTCAAGAGGTATTAGTGGGATAAAGAGCAGATGCTGTGCCTGGGTCCCTTTGCTTCAGCCCAGAGTTTCCGGGGCTCCCACAACTCTGCTTTGGAGGCCACCTTCTTGTCCTTGAAAGCCGAGAATTCACCTCACCTCGCTCTACCTCTGGCTTCTTACATCCGAACTTCTAGCGTCAGCCTCCTCCCCTGGGACTATATCCTCCGTTGGCTCCTGAACCTGCATCCACCTGGCGGAGAGAGAGGAGGGGCCTCTGCGCGTGCCTGTGTGCGTGCCGCGCCTCCCCCCCCCCCCCCCCCCCCCGCAAGGGCTGTGGGGACACAGCCGGCTGCACTTTCCTTAGCTTTCACTGCAACCTTCCTGCTCTGCCTTTCGTGGCCAGATTTGGCTGATCACTGGTCCCAAAGCTAGCCGGACCCCGCCCAAGATGCTCACGGCACCTGGAGATGCACTCAGAGCAAATGCCCTCCTCTCTAAGTGCCGATAATTTGAGTAAATGACCTAGCGCTGTGCCGGGCACAGGGTGGGCATCCAATAGTGCTGCTTTTATTTTTTGCTGGAAGGAAGGGCAGTCAGAAAAAGGCCTTTTCCATGGCACCTGGGTGGCTCAGCCGTTAAGCGTCTGCCTTCGGCTCAGGTCATGATCCCGGGGTCCTGGGATCGAGCCCCGCATCGGGCTCCCTGCTCCCCTGCTCCCCCGCTCAGTGGGAAGCCTGCTTCTCCCTCTCCCACTCCCCTTGCTTGTGTTTCCTCTCTCGCTGTATCTCTCTCTGTCAAATAAATAAAATTTAAAAAAAAAAAGGCCTTTCCACTTGCTTCCAGAGCGCCCCCTCCCCCGGAACTCCTCCCCGCAACATACCCCCCTGGCCCTGGGGTGGGGTGCAGTGGTAGGAAAGACATACTGAGCCCCAGGAAGCCCCAGTGCAGATTTCCATTTCCACACACTCCTCCCGGAAGATAACCCAGCTGAGCTCTTTTTATTAAACTCAATCAGTTGCATTCCTCCCACTGGCCTCCAAATTGACATCAGATTTGATCAGAGAGAAGGAGAACTTTTTCCGAGGCCTGGTGTCTTGGGGACCATGTCTGGTGGTTCATCACTATGCAGGAGAAGGTTGGGGTGGAGGTGGAGGATGATGGAGAGTGATGGCAAAGGCCTGGGGGTGGGGGGCCCATTAGGCCATTACAGGTGAGAGGGACCCCAAAGGAAGCGGGAAATCACGGCTTGTTTGGTTGCCCATCAGCTGTGAGTGTCAGGGCACAGGCTGTAGACGTGGGACCTATATTCTTCAGAGGATATCCAGAATCCTAGAACAGCAGGTCTGCAAGGGTTTTAGAGACTATCTAGGCAGACTCTCTGGCTTTATAAAGGGGATCCTGAGGCAATATGAAATGATCAAACACCCTGCCTGAGAATCCATGGGGGTGCAGAGTCGAGATCGTGAGGGAGGGAGCACAAAAGCTGCAGGTGCTGCGGTCTCTGGGCCGGTGTGTGTGTGGCGGGGGGACTGGCCGAGCTGGAGGGCTGGGGCCTGGATGTACAGGCTTGTCCCGGCAGGACAGCTGGAGTGACCCTTTCTGGGCCCCATTCGTGTCTCTCATCACTCAGAAAGGTCATGGATAAAGGACATTATGCCAAAGGAGCCAAGGGTCTGGGCTGCAGTCTCAGCAGCTACATCTGACCCAGGAAGCTCTTCCCCTATCTGAACCCGTTTCTTTCCTGCCCGGGGGGGGGGGGCTGTAAGCTGTGATGTCCTATGCACAGGTGGGAGGGACTATTGTCTGGGTGTAGAGATCCAGATGTAGAGAAAACTTAATCAGACTTGGATTTGTAGGCTCAGATTGAGTTTTGCTTCCCTCTCTCCTACCTTCCTTGTGGCTCAACTCCAAATTCTGCCCCCACCCCACCAAGATGGGACAAGGGAGGAAGCTTAATTTCCTAATAACATGACCGCAAGATAGGCGATAGGTATTCTTCTACCCATGTTACAGAGAAATAAACTGAGGCACAGATAGATTAACCACCCAGCCCTCCCCTCTCCCCAGCTGCTGAGAGGCAGAACTGGGATCGGAACCCAGGTGTGTCTGACCCTGGATCCATCAAAATCCCAAGTGAAAGGGTGATAATACACAGCAGAATATGGGCTCTCCAAGGGGCAGGGATTTGTAGATGCTTTGTTCACTGCGGTATCCCCAGCCCCTGGAATAGTGCCCGGTACACAGCGACGAATAAATACTGTTAAATGATGAACGTCAACTTGAAGGGAAAGTTTGGTGTAGCAAAAGCGAGTTAGCAATAAACAACTTACTGGGGGCTTTATCTTACGTCACAGTTTCACAGAAGGCTCTGCACGGTGGAGAATTTGGGGTAGCATTTCATTGTTCACGGGAGCCCCTTCTGGCTGTTTTTTTTTAATATTTTTTTTTTAAGATTTTATTTATTTATTTGAGAGAAAGAGAGAATGAGAGACAGTGAGCATGAGAAGGAGGAGGGTCAGAGGGAGAAGCAGACTCCCTGCCAAGCAGGAAGCCCGATGCGGGACTCGATCCCGGGACTCCAGGATCATGACCTGAGCCGAAGGCAGTCGCTTAACCAACTGAGCCACCCAGGTGCCCTCTGGCTGTTTTTATATCCAGTTACCACCGTGCCAGAGGTTGGGGCCTCAGTGGTTAAGGAAAAAGGAAATAAAATGTGGAAATGGCAACACTGGCGTTAGAGTAATATCTCTGTAGACATTCAAGTGACGTCACAGAGGGAAATACCATCTTGCTCCTTGGGAGAGCCCCTGGGAAGACCTTATGGAGAAGAGAGCTCTGCACATTTTCCTAATCAATTCATCCTTTAATTTTACGACTAAAGATATCGGCCCCTGATGCAAAGCACCCAACCTTTCCTTCAGCCAATTTTTACTGAGCACCTACTATAGGCCGTGCACTGGGTTAGGTCCCGGCAGGTGCAGGGAGGCCCAAGGCATGGCCCATGGCCTCAGGAGCACGCTCAGTGCCTCAGGAGCCAGGCTTGTCCCGCGGCTTGCTTGGCTCTTCCTTCTCTCCTCCGTGGGTCGCAGAGAGTCGGCATCTTGCTCCAGGTCAGCCTGAGGGTCTCTCTCTCCACTCCCACCCTCACTTCTCACCCTCCACCCCCAGCTCCCTAGCTGACTGAAAAGGTGCAAAAGGGAATCTGAGAGATTCTGTGCTGTTTGTTTTGGGTTCAATGGAATCTCATTTACACGTGTTAATTGCAACTAATTGGCACTAATTGGATGAACAGGAAACCCTCTGGGAACACTCATACCTTTAATTTGTAGTAAATATCATTAATTAACATATGCTAATTAGAACCAATTAACATTGATTAAGGGTTTCCAGCTACTTGGAAAGTACAACTCTGTGTCCTCCTCCCTTGGTTGCCTGAAGTCAGTGCAAAATACACCATGTGAAGTCTGGACAGAGAGAGGACTCCCCTTCTGGGGACAGCCCGCCCCCAAGCTGGGTGCTTGGAGGATGGCACTCTGTCCTCTCCTGCCCCAGGGCAGAGGGGTATGCAGGGGTCAGGGCTGTGAGGTTAGCACTTCTCAGGGAGTGAGAGAGTCTGACTGTTGGGAGGTTCTCTGGGCCTGGCTCCCAGCGTGGGTTGAGAGGGCACACTAGAGGTCAGCCTAGCCGGGAGGGTGCGGCTGCTGAGACCAAGCAGTGTTCAGCCTCCTCCTTCAAAGATGCTGGAGGGTGACACACCCATCAGCCTGAGTCCTATTTGGTGCACACACACACACACACACACCTCCTCCATCTGACAAAGTTATGTCGATGTTGACCTCCTCTATCTGACACTGATGTGCGAAGGGGGATACCTCCGTGGTCTGACAGATGCATGGATGGTGGGACCATCTCAGTCAGAGATCTCCTTTGCCCATCTTAGGATGTTTCTCACTGAAGACAGGGATGCTCTTCAAATTATCCAGAGGATGTGTGTCAGATCAAAAAAAAAAAATCATGGGGCGCCTGGGTGGCTCAGTCATTGGGCACCTGTCTTCGGCTCGGGTCATGGTCCCGGGGTCCTGGGATCGAGCCCCGCATTGGGCTCCCTGCTCAGCGGGAGGCCTGCTTCTCCCTCTCCCACTTCCCCTGCTTGTGTTCCCTCTCTCACTGTGTCTCTCTCTGTCAAATGAATAAATAAATAAAATCTTTAAAAAAATAATCATTTGCCTGGGAACCAGAAGACTTCTCGGTCTACTTTCAGTTCTGTTACTAGCTAGCCTTGGGACTCTTGGATTCATTAAAATATCTATATAAATTATTTTTAGTCCAATTACAAAAAATTAAATGTTTACTGCAGACTGCCCCTCTCCCCCCACATCTAAGATTCCAAGGCCCTGCCTTTCCTTTTCTGCAATATTCACCTTACTACATCATGTCTGATGTCCATCTTCCTCAACAAGCCACAATTTCCCTGAAAGCAGGGTTTGAGGCTGGCTTGTTCACTCTGGCACTTCAAGGGCACTGAAAAAGCTGCTGCTGAGTTAAATAATATATGGGAGGAAAAAAATTGGTTGAACGAATGAATGAACACATACAACAAAGCCATCTTTAATTTCAACCACCACAGAGGAAACAACATTTGTGTGGTATGTGTGTGCGTGTGTATACTTACATTTATATATAAATAAAATATGTTATATATATCAAATGCACACATGTAACATGAATATCTATCCCAAAAAGCTTAATGCTGTTTTTGCTCTAATAACTTCAAAAGTATAAGTGTTCCAAACTTTGAAAAACCAAAGAAATCACTTAAAACTTTTTTTACATCCCTTGTGCCTTAATTTAATTTTGTGAATTTTGAATAATACTTTTTAAATTTTAAATGTCTGTTTCAGTCCCTCTGAATGGCAGTAGCAAACAGTGACTCAAAAATTAAAACCAGAAGTTTATTATTAAAAATTCACGAGACTAAATATGTGTATTTCTGCCAGCACTGAGAACTGTTCTTCTCTTTCAACCACCAGGTACGTCCTGAAGCCAATTTTCTCATCTGTGCAATGTGGCTACGGGTACTTACACTAACTCTCCAGGCTTCTCATGTGGGAAGTGTGGGTGATTTTGTAACCCCAGGAAAGGAGTATTCTCCAGGCCACTTGAGAAGAAAAGGCTCTCTAGCTCCCAGATCCTAGCTATTGGCTCTGATGGAAAGAGATGGGGGCCTGAATGGGGCAGAACCTCGCAGAATCCTCACCTCCCAGGGGACCTGGGTGGTAGATCCTTCCTTACCTGAACAGAGAAACAGGATTGCCCTGGGAAGCTGCGGGGGGCGTTTTGGGATTCGGGACAATGCAAATGCAAGGTTGGAAAGATTGCCCTGTGAGGGCTTGCCCCCACACAGGGAAAAGTGAATTAAAAGCCTTTGGGTACATACATTCATTCACTTAATTCTCCTATAACCCAATGATACGGGCACAATTATTAGCCCCATTTCACAGATGAGGGAACTGAGGCTCAGAGAAGTCAAGTATGTGTCCTTGCTCACACAGCCAAGTGGCAGGACTACAATCTGAACTGAACTTCGGCTGCTCAGTGCCGCCCCTTCCTCCCACCGGCATTTTTGGTGCCCATAGAATGGCTCCACGAGGCTGTAGCCCCTGGGGTGCTGTCCCCAGGGCAGGGAGCTCCTGGCCCTGCTTCAGTCTCAGCAGCGTTGCTGAGTGGACCCCTCATTCCCAGCTCCCTCCCCGTGGAAATCTGAGGTCTGAGGGAGGGCTGCTGACAAGGTTCACAGCAGCTTAATTACCAAAGTAATTTCAATTTGTTTTTGTTAATTGAAATCTCATTAAGCAAGTAATTTACTCCAACACAGCTCAGGAGTCCACAATTCTACGGGTGAGGAGGCTAAAGGGGTTTTTAGAACTCGCCTTAAACTGGGGAGTGTGCTTCTCGCTTTGTCCTGTGGCCTGTGTGCGTGTCTGAGTGTGCACGTGAGTGGGTGTGCACATGAGTGGGTGTGCACGTGTGCCCCCTGTGGAAGGGCCCCTCCAGCTGACCAGGGGCACCCTTTCTCCTTCTAGGCCTATACTCCCCTGTCCCACCACCGCAGGGCCCTGGAGCCCACCTGCCTTGCCCCGTACCCTGGGGTGATGAGAAAAAAGGAACCCAGGCCACACCCCCTGGGTGCGTGCAGCCGGGCCTGCGGTATAGACACGTGCACAGAGACACCATTTGTTATGCCGGGCACTGCTCTAGGCACAAACTGGAGACCCTGGGGGCATGGATGGCACCTTTTGAAGGACGTCTTTTCTGAGCCCTGGACTTTGTGAGTTCACCTGCTAGACGCCCTGAGTCGTCTTTCCTGACTCATAGCTCATGCACAGCAAGCCCCTTGCGAAGGTTGTGCTTCCCCGACTGTAAACTCCTAGAAGGCGGGGGCCCTTCTTCTTCCTCAGGGCTGTGGCCCTGGCTTAGCTGTGGGGCTTCCTAACTGGGTCTGGGGTGGGCCAATTCTTTATTGAATGGGACGCTACTGGGAGGTGCAAGCATTTTTAGCATTCCTGGCTTGCTTATCTAATACCAGGAGCCCATCTCCAAATAACTGTGACAACCCAAACAAGCCCTTCACCTGTTTCCAACCTCCTCCAAGTGCAAGGGTCCACACACTGCCTGGCACGTGGTAGGTGTTCCGTGAGCATCTGTTGAGTGGGTGACTGAGCGTGGAGGAGTGGTGTCTCTGATCTGGTCCATGCTTGTCCACGATGTGTGTGTGTGTGTGAGAGAGAGAGAGAGAGAGAGAGAGAGAGACTGAGCACTGCAGGAGCAGCTCCTCCGGCCTGTGCCCCTGGGTGTGCCGGGCCAGCAGTGGGTTCTGGGCCCTACTGCAGCCTGGGGGTCCCAGTTCTCCAGAGCTCGGACTGCACCCGGCGTCTTCCCTCCCTCTCCCCGTGGCCTCGTTCCCTGGCTGCCTCTCCAAGGCCCCCGCCACCCAGCTGCCTTCTCCTTTTGCCCCCGACTATGGCCACTTGGTAGTTTCCCAGGCCTGACATTTCCAACATGCAATGCCATATGTATTACCACTCTCAGGTAATTATCACGTAAAATTAAGCTAGTCTTGTACATGAAACCAGCAATTAGCCAGGGATTGAAGGTCAGGGAGAGCTCGTTTATAGAGTCGCTAACAAAATGTTAAGTGGAAGTGTGTGTCAGATGGGCCAGGAGGCTGGATTAGCCGGGGTCGCAGCGGTGGGACTGGAGAGCCATGGAGACTCCCGGCTCTGCAGCGCTGGGCACAGCAGGAGGAGGTGGGGATTTATGGCTCACACTTTTCTCTTCCAGCTCTCAATCTGGGGCACGGCTTTGGGAAAGAAGGTTGCTAAGCCTGCTAAATCCTGTGCACACCAACACCCCATTCATCTGGAAACCTGGTAGGTCCTGCCTAAAAGCCTGGATGTCAATTCCACCTCCTGCCTGGCTGCCCACCACCCCGGTATTTTGCACTCAAGCCCTTCTGATCTGTTTTGGGTATCTGAAGACAGGAAGATCTTCCAAGACTCAGAAACTTTGCATATGCCATTCCCTTCGCTTGGAACACCTTTCCCTCTCTCCCAACTCCCTTATCATCAGCCTGAAAAATTTCTTTCTTTTCTTTTCTTTTTTTTAGAGAGAGAGAGAGCATGTGTGCATGCTCAAGCTGGGGGGAGGAGCAGAGAGAGAAAGAATCAAGTGTGGAGCCTGACGCTGGGCTCGATCTCACAACCCTGAGATCATGACCTGAGCCGAAATCAGGGCCACCCAGGTGCCCCAGCTTGGAAGTTTTCTATTTCCCTTCCTGCAATTTCAGTCCTCGCTTCTCCAGGAGCCTTCCCAGAGCATCCCCACCCCCCCCAACTTTATTTCAGAAGGGGCTATCTTTGCTTTTGTACCGTGAGCATGTTTCCACTATGGTGCTTATACTCTATGGCAATTTATTGGTGATTTGTCTGTCTCTACTACTGGACTGTGAATTACTCATCTCTTCCTGGCAACCTGGAGCTGCTCAGAAAATGTGTGTGGAATGAATATAGAGATTATTCTCTGTTTGCTTTGTTCTTTTACATATCCTTCAAGGTCCTGCTCAAATGCCACCTCCTCTGGGCAGCTTTCCTGAATTCTTTCCCTGGTAGAAGAAATCATTCCTTCTGTATTCCCATAGCACTTTGTGTACATTTTTATTACTGCACTTACAAATTGTCTCATATTTCATTATAGGGCTACTTAGGGCTACCACGTCGCACAACTCCACAGGGTGCCATTCACATTGAGCCAGGTAAGGCAGAGATGGTGCCTGTACTTGCCCATGAGGCAGTGACCGTTAGCGGGGCAAAGATCCGATGCCTTTGCTAACAGTCTGCATATAGTGTGCTCTCATTGGCCACATTAGTGTCAGTTCAGAGGAGGTAAGCAATAGACATGCAATAAACATGTGTTTAGTTATTGAACAGGAACAGATGGTTCAGCAGAGAGAGCTCTGATTTCGAAACTGGGGAACTGCGTTCCAGTTCAGGCTCCGCCACTAGATTGCTGTGTAGCCATAAGTGAATCACTAAACCTCTCTGGTCCTTATCCTTTAAAATCAGGTTGTATGTGTCAAAGTGCCCGAGACAAAGCCAGTGCTCACTGCACGTTAGTTTCCCACCTCCCTTTTTTCATCTGCAAAATGGGAATTTTAAGATTCCTTGTGGTGTGGACAATTATGGGCTCTTAGGATTAGAAGAAGTTTTGACAGACATCTGATTTAACCCCTGGCATCTCCGGGAGGTGGTCATCCAGTTCTGGTTTGTACATCTCTAATGCCAAGAAGCTCCCTTCCTCACAATGTAGGCCATTCTATTTTCAGACAGCTCTGCCTTAAACGAGAGCCCCAGTATCTGACACTTGGCTGCCCAGAGATTCCTTTACAGGGCCTGGTTCTGCATCATGTGGCCAGGCCCATGACCCAAGATGATATTCATAGATGATGATCTGCTTCAGGCCCCAAGACACAGTCCCATCACCATCCCTCATGTGACTTAATTTCAAGCCTATTCACCCTCTTTGTTACCCTCCTCTGCACTTGTTCCCCTTTGTCCAAAGACCTCTTGAGATGGGGCATCAGAGCAGGATAGGACTATCACCTTCCTTTGCCTAGAACCTGTACTTCTATTAAGAATCCAGGTTGGATGGGCACCTGGTTGGCTCAGTCGTTAAGTGTCTGCCTTCGGCTCAGGTCATGATCCCGGGGTCCTGGGATCGAGCCCCATGTCAGGCTCTCTGCTCGGCGGGGATCCTGCTTCCCCCTCTCCCACTCCCCCTGTTTGTGTTCCCTCTCTTGCTGTCTCTCTCTCTGTCAAATAAATAAATAAAATCTTTAAAAAAAAAAAAAAAAAAGAATCCAGGTTGGAATCCAAGATCAATTTTTTGGGACCCATAGCTCAACCCTAGCAAACATTTTACCATGGGAGACAAAGCTGGGAATGAGCAAAATTGTTCTTAAATTCTATTTTACATTTTAAAAAAAGTCTGCCAAGGGGCATCTGGGTAGCTCAGTCGGTTGTGTCCGACTCTTGACTTCAGCTCAGGTTATAATCTTGGGGTCATGAGATTGAGCCCTGAGTCGGGCTCTGTGCTGAGCATGGAGCCTGCTTGGGATTCTCTCTCTCCCTCTCTCTCTGCCCCTCCTCCTGCTTGCACACACTCTCTCAAAAAAGGAAAAAAAGTCTACCCAAAAAACACTACTATAAACACAAATGACAAACTAGGGAAAAATTATTTGTAACTCATATCATAGGCTAATTACCTTAATAGATAAAGAGAATCCACAAATCAATATGAGAAAGATCTACAACCTAAAAGAAATAGGAGCAAAGGATAGCAGGAAATTGACAGAAAAGGACCTGAAAATTGTTCCTAAATGTATGAAAAGATGTTTAACTTCATTCATCATAAGAGAAATGCAAATTTTTCACCTGTCACATTACACTGGCAAAGATAAAAAAGTGTGATAATATTTTGTTGGTAAAGGATGAGGAAACAGACACTCTCCTACATTGCAGGGCTAAACTGGGACACCTCTCTAGGGGGGAAATGTGGCTTTATCTACTAAAATTTAAACATGCAGAGACATTTTGATTCGGGATTCCACCTCTAGGAATGTATCCTGCAGACTGACTTACACATGCACTTCGGCAGCTGTGCTGGACGAGGGCAGAAACTTTTGCTTGTTTTGTTCACTGCTCTCTCTCTGCCACCTGGATTGCTGCTCAGGACATAGTAGGTACTCAAAGAATGTCTACTGGATGAATGAAAGAAAATGGAAAATGACACATATTCAAGGTTATTTATTGCAAAATTTTTGGTAAGAGCCAAAACCCAGAAATAATGTAGGTGTCCAACTATCATGGAATAGTATACTGGTGTTAAGAAGATCAGGGCAGGGGCGCCTGGGTGACTCAGTCCGTTAAGCGTCTGTCTTCGGCTCAGGTCATGATCCCAGGGTCCTGGGATGGAGCCCCATGTCGGCTCTCTGCTCAGCGGGGGTCTGCTTCTCCTTCTCCCTCTGTCTGCCACTCCCCCTGTTGTGTTCTCTCTCTCTCTCTGCCAAATAAATAAATAAAAATCTTAAAAAAAAAAAAAAAAAGAAGAAGAAGATCAGGGCAGCTCTCCATGTACCGATGTATAAGGACCGCCAAGATGTTAATCTTGTTAAGTGAGAAAAGCAGGGTGCAGAAAAATGTGTGTAATAAGAGCCCATCTAGATATTTGCTTGTCTAGGTAAGAACATCTCTGGAAGGAAGGTCCCAAAGCGACCACTGTGCTTGCTTCTCGGTAGAGGAACTAGGGTTGTGGAGGATGGCGTTGGGAGTAGCTTTACTTTTCAGTGTATTCCCTTAGATTCCTTTGAATTGTAGGTCATGTGAATGTACTACCTATTCAAATAAACAAATACAATTCACAATTTAAAAGGAGCTGGGGGGCGCCTGGGTGGCTCAGTTGGTTAAGCGTCCGCCTTCAGCCCAGATCATGATCCCAGGGTCCTGGGATCGAGCCCCATGTCGGGCTCCCTGCTCAGTGGGGAGCCTGTCTCTCCCTCTCCTCCTCTCTCTTGCTATCTCTGTCGCTATCTCTGTCTCTGTCTCAAATAAATAAAATCTTAAAAAAAAATAAAAGGAGCTGGGCTCAGGAATTAATCGTGTGATTTTGGGCCCGTCCACTTGCGTACACACATATGCGCACATCTCCCGGGATGTCCATGTCCGTGTATGCATGCATACGTGGATGATTCCAATTTACTTTGCTCACGATTGCAGTTTCGCTTTCCTAAATGAACCTAGTTCCTGAGGCCTTCCTCCCCACCCCTCAATAATCTTTGACAGCTCCCTATTAAGTCCAAACTCCCCGTCCCGGGTCTCAGGATCTCCTGTCATCTGACCCCAGTCCACCCCACCACTCTTTTCTCATGGTCTTTACCACAGAAAAATGGAGCTACTTGCTCTCCCCCTGCCAATGTCCTGGTGTGCCTTGGACTGTGCTTCTTGGGAAATCGAGAACCGCTCTCCTCTGCTGCCACAAGTCATCCCCACTCTTTAAGACTCATCACACACCTCTTCCTCCAGGAGGGCATCCTTGATGCTTCAAGCTGGAAGTGGTCTCTCACTTTTTATCTGCAGCTCTCTTACAGCATGTAGGTTTCTTTGAACCCTATAGTAAAGCTGTTTCCACATCTGAAAACTGTTCTCCTAAGCTATTGGAAGGAAGGCAGAGTTCAAGTTTGATTCCTGTTTGTATTGTGCTCAGAGCCCCGGGAAATGTCAGACACATAATAGGTATTCGAGAAATGCTAAAGGAATGCATAGGCCTGAGTCCAGTGGTGGGTAAGTCTGTCTGGTCTTTGTATCATCTGAGCCATCATTATCAGCCTCCTCATCAGCGGGGAAAAGACTTTCGCAGGCCTACTTGTGCACAGCCTGTGTGGGGCCTTCTGGAGAGTGGCTCAGCACGAGCCCACGGCAGCCCATCCACGCCCACCAGCCTGGGCCGCAGAAGAGGGGCCCAGACGTGACCAGACGGTGAGGCAGCCACATTCCAGACGGATGAGGCACGCCTGGGAAGTCACATGTCTGGCTCACCAACCCACCTGCAGGCACTCAAGCTTTACAAACCCTCAGGCCGACCTGGGGTTCGAGTCCTCCCTCACGCTGTGTGACCACACAAATGGCAAGTCCCTGAGTGTCAGGGACATCACCTATGATAGGGGAACAGCCAGACCTGCCTCACGTGTCGCCCTGAGGATGGAGGAGAGCGGCCGGTAGGTGCCTTGCTGTGGGCCTGGCATCTGGCGGGTTCTCCAGGGCTGATTACCCAGAACCCGGGCCTGCCAAGCCACAGACATTCAGGAAGTCACATCAGCCCAAGCTAAACCTAGAAAGGTAAATGTATTGCCAAAAACCCCATATGCCAAGCAGCTCTTTATTGCAAAGCCAAACAGATTTTTTTTGGCTCAACCATTGTTTGAGATTGTTTTGCCACAGTTAACGCTCTGTTGGTGAGAACCCGTGAGACCTACCCAGGGTGTGGTGTATATGATGGATACACGTGTGAACGGACTGTGCCTGTGTACACAGACATGGATGTATGTGCTTATCGCGAGTGGCGTGCACGTCCGCTCCCATGCCTGTGGACTCCCCAGTGGTCACGCCTGTGAGTGTCCATGTGACTGTCCACGTGTTCACACGTGGACGTGTCTGCATAGGGCCATTCATACAGTAGTGTCAGCGTGGTGACCTGGGTCGGTGAGAATGCGCCGTCAGAGGGAAGAAAGGCTGGGTAGAGAGATGATAAGAAAAGATAGGGCCAAAAGGAAAAAGCCATGTAAAGACTAAAAATGTGCGGGAGGGGTAAAAGGCGGTAGGGTGAGGGGGCTAAGCATGAACTTGAACCTCTCCTGGGTTGAACCCTCCCTCGGCCGATGCCCAGCTCGTGAACTTGGGGTGGTCAGCCCCTCCACCTGTCTCTGCCTCAGTTGCTCATCTGTAAGGTGGGGCCGAGAGCAACAGCGTGGCTCATCAGGACCATCGCGAGGACTGAGTGAACACAGGTAAAGCGCTCCGTGGAGCCGGGCACAAAGCAAAAGCGGGCCGGACACACGGTGGTGAGGGGCGTAGCACCCACCGGGCCTCTCTCCTCATCTCCCAGCTTCTGTCGCTCCTCCTCCCTCTCTGCCCCATTGTGCTCCCTCCGCACCCCACACCCCACGGCATCCTGGTCTTTGCCAGAGCCAGGCTGGGAGCAGGCAGTGCGTGCCATAGGCGGGGGAAGAAAGCCAAAGGGAACAGGAGGAGGTGGGGACGCCGGCTCTGAAAGGTGGCTTCTTTCTTTCCCCTGTCCCTAGCCATGCTCCCAGAGGCGGGAGGTTTGGGGGTGGGGGTGGGGGGGTGGGGCAGAGGGACGGCTCCAAAGAACAGACAATCCCAGCTATTCCCTGGTGGGCTGGGGGTCAGGCCCCCTCCTCGCTCCATCTGCCTTTGCCGCAGCCTGTGCCATCCGGCTTGCCAGCCCGGCCCGGCCCAGCCCAGCCCAGCAGGCTGGGATCGCAGGCTGTGCCAGCCCTGGCCCGGCCAGGGGTGGGAGTGGGCTGCAGCCCGCGGTCTGCGAAGGGTTCTGCCGCTTTGCCTTATCTTCCCATATCCCCTCTTTGCTTTCAGAGCCCCAGTCTTTCCCAGCCCTGGGGCTCTGACTCGGGTCTGTGCCAGTCTCTGGCTGTCTCGTCCATCCTTGCATCTCTGCCACCACCTGCCCGGGGGCCTCTGCCAGCTCTGGGCTCAGGAAGCATCAGGCCCTGTCGCCCTCGGCTCCCGCACCCACCCCACCCCGCCCCCTGGCTGAAGGCTGGCAGCCCCAGCATCAGGAGGGGCTGGCTCTCTGCTCCCGCTGCCCTGCGCCCAGGGTCCCCAACCCTGCTCCCCACCCCTCCTCCCCTCTTCCTCTCTCCCCAGCGACTAGAGTCTTCTTCCCACCCCTCTGCCTCCCCCCTGCCCGGGACAGCTTGCTTCCCTCCAGGCCTTGGCTGGAGGCTCACAATGAAACTACCTCCCCCCACAGACTGGGAGGTGGAGAATCACCATGGCAACCAAGAAAGCCTCTCCTCCCTCCCCTCCCCTTCCTTTCCTGGCTTCACTGAAGGGGCTAGAGGTCTGGTGGGGAGTCCAAGCTCTCAGGGATACAGGATGGAGAATGACAGGCAGACAGGAGTGGATGATGGGAATGTTTGTGAGAGAGCTGGCCAATTGTGGGACCACAACTCTTGAGGAACAGGGGCCAAGTTGTGACGAGTGCGGCCTCGGCCACCAGTTGAGTTCCCCCAACACGGCTGCGATTCATCTGGGCAGCTGGGTAAATAAGGAGCCTCCGGCACCATGTGAGATCTACTCAAGCCCAATCTCCAGAGTTGGGTCCTCGGAACCTGTATTTTAGAAATTCTCCCCAGGCGATTCCTACACATCCCGCAGTGGAAGACCCACCAGTATCCAAAAGGCTGGAATACATGGACCTCTGTTTATTATTATTATTTTTAAAGATTTTATTTTTAAGAATTCTCTACATTCAATGTGGGGCTCAAACTGACAACGCCGAGATCAAGAGTCGCACGCCCCCCAGACTGAGCCGGCCAGGCGCCCCAGCCCTGTGTATAAATCCTAGCTTGCTCACGCAAAGTCAGATGGCAAGTCTTGCAATCTCTCCAAAGCTCAGTTTTCACTTCTGTAAAATGGGATTACGGGATCAGCTCCAAAGGGTGTTTGAGAATTGGCCCTCCCGGATAAAGCACCTTCCACAGAGCTTGACCTCTGCTGTCTCCTGCACGAGGCTCTGCCATCTCCAGGGGGAGGGGTAGGAGCTGGGGGAGGGGGCGGGAAGTGTGACCCCCTCCCACCAGGGCCTGCCCAGTCCTGGGCCTTCTCTGCCATTATGTGTTACAAGACACTGAAAATTCTCCACACCAGAGCAACACGAAATCATTAAGGCAAAACAATAAATAAAAGCCCAGAAGTTATTACAGGGCTGACAAGCACACAATGCCGTCCTGCAAAGCAAATATGAATTATTTCAGAACATTTTAAGATGAAAAATCCTCTCTTCTTCCTGCCTGGCTCTGTAATCCATTAACTCCTCTTTTCACCCCCTTTTCCGGAGGGGGGGGCGGGGAGAGTGGCCAGGCCGGGGGGGGTCCCAGAACAGGGCTTCCTGTGCCCTGGGCGGGCCTGTTCCTGCTGCCAAGTCAGCCTGGAAGCCAGCCTGCTGCTTCCTTGGCCTTGAACACCTTCTGGTTCGCTCCAAGCATCTCCCTGTTCCTTGTCTCCACTTGGAATCAGTGCACAAACAGGACCGAGAACTTCTCCTACCTCTCTGTGGTTCCCAGTTGACAGAGAAGCCCCCAACAGCTCCTGGAAGAGGGGCTATGTTCTTCCCCATTTAGAGACGGGGAAACAGGGTCAGAGGGTTCAGTGATGGGCCCTTGGGCTGGTAAATCACAGAGTTGGGACTCAAACCTGAGTCTTCTGATTCTAGGTGTAAATGAGACAATGTATGCAGAGTACTTGCATGGCATACTCGGAACTATTATTACTCTTGTCGTTGTTATTATTATTACTAAGTACTCTTTCCAATAGGCCCCAGCTGTCCGGTCCTGTGGTGGTCCTGCTGTGGCCATCTGTCAGTTTCGACTGCTCAGCATCCCTTCCCCGTTCTGTGGTAACAGCACCCCTTGCCTTTGGAGTCCGGCCCCCTCCTTTCCACGTCACTTGATGAGCTGTCAGGCCTGTGCTGGGCCCTCTCCTGCTCCCCGGCATGGATGGGAGGTCCAGACTTATTCAGCCATACTGCCCCAGCCTTCAGACCCCAGGGATCAGACCTGAGCGGGAACCATCAGAACATTGAGCTGGGATTTTCCATACAGATGCAGAGAGAGGCCAGGTTTCCCCTCCTTCCCTCACCAGTTTCGTGGGCTGCGCCTAGCCCCTTTCCACCCACCCCACCCCCACCTGACGTGGAAGAGGCCTGTCAGGAGGAGGTGAGCATGTGGTCGGCACCTAGAGCTAGGCAGCAGGGAAGGGCTCGGTGAGACTGCTTGAGTGCCGGAAGCCAGCGACATACGGAGGCAGCCGTACCTGCCCCGCCCAGTGACACAGGCTATTCACCTGCCCTTTGGGATTAAGTGAGACGCACTTGGGTTTCAGCCCCTTGCTCCGATGGGTCTGGGGGCTGTGTGTGCCTGAACTCAGTACATGTCCTTTAGCAGTGGCCCGAGTGAGGTGGTCTCATCACCTCCTGACCCCTCCAGGCGTATAGAAGACCGAGTGCGCCCTGGACCAGGAGATCATGCCTGGAGGTATAACCCCAGCAGAGCCATTGATTTATCCTCCGGGTGGTTTGGAGTAAGCCCCGCTTCTCTGGACCTCAGCTTCCTCATTTGTCAAGTGGAGGTTAGGACTATATTATCTCAAAGGGGTCTTGTACTGATAATGTTCTAGAATTCACTCTGTATGCCGATGTGCAGTAGGCATGGGCCACACGGTCTTCCACATTCCCACTCCTGTCGGCCTCTTCCCTTCCATCTCCCACAATTCCCCCCACCCCCCACCTCACCCCTTGTACTCTACACACCTCTGCAGCCCTACATTCTCATTTACTTGTAGCTCCTGGAACAAGTCATCTGTCCATCCATCCATCCACCCATCTATCCATCCATCCATCCATCCATCCATCCATCCATCCATCCATATGATCAATCCACCCACCCACCCAGCGAGCTCCTGAAATGTATCAGGCACCATCTCTGATGCTATTGGGACCACAAGTCCTTGCCCTCATGGAGCGAACAAGTGAACACAGTGTGCAGAGAACTAGGAAAGGGGAGACATAGGATACTATGGCAGCATCTAGAAGGGGGCTGTAGCTCTCACAGAGGAAGGGATAGTTCTTTAAGGCAAGGCTCGAAGGTTGAATAAAGAATAGTCATGGGAAGGAGAGGAAGAACATTTCAGGCCATTGGAACAGCACAAAGAGTGCTGGGGTAACAGAAACTCCTAACGGAAAGTGCGTAGTCAGCAAAATGATGAGAAGTGCAATGTGTGGCCAGAGATGGCAGGAGGCGGGCAATCATGATGATCTCTTTGCCTTTCTGTCTACTTGGCAAACTCCTATTCATCCTTAAAAACCCTGCTGAGAAAGTGCCCTCCTTTGACCCTGGAGTTAATTGCTGTTTCCTCTGTACCTTATACTCCTGTAAGTGCACCTGTTCCCCTGCCCTCTCATGACCTCTTTCCACATTTGTCCCTCCGCTTAATGTTCCTTCAGGCCTTGAAGCTGTTTGTCATTGCAGCGCCTGGCACATCTAAGCGCTCAATAAATGCTTTTGGACGGAATTGAATCACACAGTGTGTGTGTTGCCATGAGATAACTATGTTTGTGTTTGGGGAAGGGGCAGGAGGAATGACACGCATGTACGTGGCTATCTCTGTGTTTGGATTTAAATTCAACAATGTTTCCAGAGAGCTGTTTGGAGTCAGTGGACTGTGACAAGCTGCTGACCATTTTCTCAACACTAAGAAAACTCGCTGGGCTGGGGTGGGGGGGTGGGTGAAGCCAGTTGGGTTTGAGGCTGACCTGCCCGCCCCTCCACTCCCCCACCCCTCCTTGCTTTCCTTCCCCTTCCCTACACACTCCTGCCTACTTGGTGCCCTCAACCCTTCAGGGCTCTGTGTGGGGGTGAGGCAGTAGACTGAGGCTGCGGCCCCCACCTGGGTGCCCAACTGGCTGCTGGCCGAGCTGGTTTCTTTGCCAAAGAAGCTGATCAATGGGGGCCCCAGCTGATCAATGTGGGTCAGATTGCTGTCTGTGTTGGTGATGGGGAGCCCGGGTCCTGTTCCCGGTGATCTGTGGGGGGAGCAGAGGAACAGCCTGACACAGGGGGACAGGCATTTAACCAGAGGAGCTCCTCCAGGAAAGTGCTGCCCCAATGTTCTCGATCATCTTTATCTGCTTCAACTCTAAGGGGCCGGGTACTTGCCTGGGGCAAGAGAGGAAGCCGGTGGGGAAGGAAGAGGAAAAATGAGCTATTGCCCCCTCACCCCACCATGTCACCTACAAGCCAGGCCGAGACCCGAGGCCCTTTACAGTCCCTGCAACCCTGAGATGTGGTTCTCCCCCTCCAGCCACGTCCATCCATCAGTTCGCATGTAGCCTACCCCGTGATTTTGGGGTGGGAGGAAGCTGCCGGCATTTGGGGAAGATCTACCATGTTCAGGCTCCTGGTGCAGTCACATTTAATTCTCTCAACAATCTTGGGCAGACACTATCATCTCCTTTAGGAGATGGGAAGACTGAGGCTCTAAGAAGCTCAGAAGCATGGCCGAGAGCCCAGAGCTTCGGCTCTCTTCTCTCCTGTTCTTCTGCCCTAAGGTGCTGCTGGCTGACCTCAGGAGGCCACCCCATCAAGGAAGGAGATAAGACACACCTGAACGTGTAACCAGCCACAGCCTCCACTTCTGAGCATGTGACCACGGGCACCACCTGCCCGCCGTGCTCCTCAGCCAGGACTGCCTGCCCTTCTCTCTGCTTCTAAGGATGCCTGGGTCCTCTTCTTCCTCTTCCTCTCCTTTTGGCCACTGACCCCCAGAAAGCCATTTATTCTGCTGTGGTCTTGGTGTAAGACCGAGGGCAGAAGGCCCCCTGCTCCGCTGTCATTGTGGGGTGGGAGGGAAGAGAGGGGCATGGATCCTGTGCCTGGAGGCTAAGGTTGGAACTAGAATGACCTTTCCCTTAGCTTTCTCAAGGTGACAGTGACCTTGAGCAGATCATTTAAGCTCTCTGTTTCCTCACTTGTAAAATGAGGCTACACCTTGCAGAATTTTATAAAGGAGATGAAATGAGATCATGTGTCTATTGCTATGTTGCTGGCACTCAAGGAAGGTTTGAAAATAAAAATGGTGAGTTGGAGGGTGGCTGGACAGGACAGAGAACAGAGCTGGTATGTGCGGAGGAGTGCGTTGAGGAAGGAGGAGTACAGTGGCGTGGTGGGCTGGTGGGGACCAGGAGGCTGCATCCCAGGAGTGAGGCTGGGCAGGGAGAGGTTGGGGAGGGTTCTGAATGCCAAGCTGACTTTGGACTTTGTCCTAGGGATTAACTGTCTTCACACCTGGAGTCCTTTGTTCAAATGAGGTCCTGTTTGGAAGTCTAACAGGGTAAGCAGATAATTAGTTAGATGGAGAACGGGAGGTTCCAGAGTCCTGCTTTTCAACCTCTGTCCGTATCACCCCTGGTCCTAGGAAGGGCTCCGCGGAACCCACTGAGCGACACTGAGCAGGTCTGTAAAGCCTCCACAGTGGAGAATGATCTGAGTAGAACCAGAAGGCCTGAGCAAGGAGAGTGGGAGGGAGGGCTCGGTGTCCTTCTCCTCGGTCCTCCTTGTGAGCCCCCTCCCCCTCATCCTGTAGACACGTTGATTGTGGCACCTGCTGGGAAGGCTGGGTCCAGCTTTTAGTTCTCTCCTGGGTCTGGGTGACGGAGTGCAGTAGGTCTGGCATGAAGGCTCCAGAGCAAGCGCCTTATGGGTGTCCCACCACATGGTCAAGGGCCCATTCCGTCCCCTCCAGCATTTACCCGACTCAGGCGGGGGTTGGGCACATCCTTTCTTCCGCTCTGCTTCTCTACTTGGCCAACTCCTCCTTGTCGTCAGGCCTCAGCTGGGACGCGGCTCCCTCCAGAAAGCCTTCCTTCTCCCCCTGCACACTGGATCGGATGCCCCCGCTCCGTGCCCCCACTGCCGGGGGCTAGCCTCTCGTAGCAAGAGTCCCCGAGTGCTGTCATCGTCTGCCCATTTATCCCGTTTCTCTGCTGGGTTTTAAGTTTGAAGGCGGGGATCCTATTGCCAGAGCTCTAACACCGTAGGCTCTGCCGGAAGCAAAGTAGGTGCTTAATAAATGCTGGTAGAGCATGGGTGCAGGGAGAGCCCCAACAGGGGTGTGAGCTCTTGACAGATGAGGGCTGAACTTCCGAAGAAGGGGTGAAGGCTGGGAGGAAAACCCAGGCACCGGGGTCCGGGGCTGGGGGTGGCACTGTCCCACTAGGCATGTCTCCCTCTTTTCTGTCCCGTGTCTTTCCTGCAGGGGGCTTGCCCTCTGTGCTGTCCAGTTGCCCCCCGCTGTGCGCGCCCACCTGTGCGGGCGTGCAAATGCTCAGGTGTATTCGCTAGATCTTTGCGTCCCTGGGCCTGAACGAATATGAGTGGGTGCAGAGCTGCCTGGCTGTGTGTGCATGCGTGTGTGTGTGTGTGTGTGTACACACACGCACGGCAACAGTAAGTTTGGTGTGCGCATGCGTCTTTGCGAGTCCAGGTACAGGTGTGACCCCTTCGCGCGCACAGCTCTGCACGCGGCACGTGTGCAGGTGTGTTTTTGTATCTGCGAGCATGTATGTGCTTTGCCCAGATAGAAGCGTGACGACCACTGGGGCTGGTAGGGCCAGGTGCGTTCTGTCACAGCGCCCTGATTAGCCTTGGCTTGCAAGCATTTAGGTGACAATTTACAGCTGCACCTGACCCTGGCCTCTCTGCCCTGGCCCGTGTGTGCCGCTGCGGCTGGCCCCTGGCCCCCCGCCCACCCCCTGCCCCCCTGGCCACATGCCTGTGATTTACGGCCGGCCTGTGGGGAGGGGCCCCCAGCCCACCGCCCACCTCTCCGCAGCTCCTGCACCAGATGGGCTGCCTGCTGCCCCCCGAGAAGCTCCACCAGGGAGGGTGAGGCGAGAGGACCCCCGCCCGGCGCGGCTCGGACCCCTCCCTCGCCCACTGCCCACCTGCTTGCCGGCAGCCCCTGGCATCCTGTCTTGGGCTTGTTCGTGGCTATTGGAATTGCGAGCTGAGGTGGGAGGTCAGAGTCGGTGACATAGAACAGAAACTGCCCCGGTCTTCCCGGCCTGTCCGCCGCAGACGCAGATGGCCAGATGGACGGACACGCACAGATGAAGGCATCGATAGGTCCTCCTACGGGGACGCTCAGAGGGTCAAGTCTGACACATGCACGTGTACACACACACACACACACAGTGAGTGTTCGTGGGGGATCTGCCTATGTGTGGGGGCCGGGAAGGGAGCCAGGCTCCCCCCCGCAGCCAGGCCAAGCCTCCCCCACTCCCTGCTGGGTCCCCGCCTCTCTGCCCCTGCGTCTACACTCCCCGATGCCAAAGGCTATCTTCTCCAGCTCGTGCCAATCCATTATGAAGGTCCACTCAACCAGCAAGGGCATTTCTGGGGGGCGTCCCGAGGTGGGCCCTTGGGGGCCGGGGCCCAACCCCGGGCTCCCGGGCTCCCAGGCCGGCGTCGCTGGGTGCAGGGGGTGCTAGAGAGACCCTGGGCTGTGTCAGGCTGAAGGTGAGCGCTGGAAACAAAAAGATTGGAGTAAATTATTATTCCCCCCATGGCTTTCCCAAGGAAAGTGGAAGCAGCAGCCTGAGGCCCGTTTTCCTATTTGATGGGGAATCAGATAAATGGCAGGCAGCTTGCTCTGATAAGGCCTTGCTCTGGGCACCACCTCTCTCTCTGAAACCCTCTTACTATGCATAGAGGAAGGCTATCTGTGCGGCTGCACCTTGACATAAATATATCTGCACCCGAGATGAAGCAATTCCCCCAGAAATTACAGCAGGGGGATTGCATCTGAGGAGGGGGCCCTGGGGAGGGCTGGGGGCTGCATGGGAGGGGGGGGAAGAGGGGGAGGCAGGAGAAGCCTGAGCAGGCAGGGAGGAGAAGAGGGAGGCGGCCGGGAGATCGGGAGCGGGGAGGAAGAGGTCAAGAGGACTGCACCAGGGAGGGGCCCAGAAGCATCTCCGTATAAAATTTATACATTTCCCCCCCCCCAAGTGGCTTTCGCGGAAATATTCTCCTCCTGTATCATCTTCTTAATAGGGCAACCCCTCACCACCCCCTTTCCCCACTGCCCTTACCACACTCTCCTCTGCCCATAGAATTAAAAAATATATATATGTGGACGATAAAATAGATTTTACAATTAGTTGCCTAAATGGAGGAGTCTCAGCTGCCTTAACATTTTTCTTTCCAGAGGGGGCGTGGGTGGTAACGCAACTTAAATAAATAAGTACACAAATAAATAAATGTTTTTGAAAACATGGAGAGCGCAAGGTTCTGAGTGTTCGGGCATTTGAAACAGTTTTCCAACGTGTCACAGGGCTCTGTGCGCGCACACGTGTGTGTATGGGTGCAAAGATGTGCGTGAACACTCCCGTGTGTTCGTCTGGGTGTGTTCTCATAGGGGTAACTCCTACTCTCGCGGACACACACAACTCCCGGCTCTTTTTGCTTAGTCTCACAATGCACCGCACTCTCCCTCTCTCCCCCCTACCATCAGGGTCTGCCCATCTCTTCGAGCCCGTGTTTCTGGGCTCCACCCTCCCGGGTCTGAAGAATGGAGCCTCCAGCCTCCTAGGAGGTCTCTGGGAAGCCCTCTGGCCCCAGTAAGAAAAGCTTAAGTGAGAGACATCCCATCAGGCACAAGGGTCCCGTCTCCTGCCAGACACCCCCCCGCCCCGAGCTCCTCCTTGGCTGGGCAAAGGTGCCCAAGGGCGCTGGCAGCAGGCTCGGCAGGACACGTACACGGGGGAAGGGCAGTGGGGCCATGTGGGACGGGGGTCCTGTCCCCAAAGCCCTGGGTCTTAGAGGCGCAGGGTGGGCTTCCTAGGGTGGGATAGGCAACAGGAGGCATTGCATGTGCAGGGGTGTGTGGGAGAGGAGAAGTGGGGTGTGAGTGCTTGCGTCGGTGTCCCCTCCCTCCCCAAACTGGCACCTGCCTTGGGTCTGACTGTTGAGCAGCTGCGAGACACAAGAGTCGGCCGACAGATGCCACGGCCAGGCTTTTGTCTGAGCGAGAGAAAAATCACACCCTCCCCTTAAGCCCCTGCGGCGGCTGAGGCTGGGGGGCTTATGCATCTCACCCTCTGGCTCCATCTCCAACTCTGGAAAGCAACAGGGGCCTTCATCCTGCCCCCCCCCACCCAGCTTTTGGGAATTGGAGGGTGATGGGGAAGATGTAGGAAAGTGAAGGTTTGGGTGGGGGGGATGCTTTCAACCCCTTTGCCCAAATTGTGTGATAAACTCCCAGAGCCCACCTATGGCAGGGGGTGGTGGTGTTGGCAGGGGATGGGGGGGACTCCGTCACATCACCCTGATGTAGCTAGAAAAGGGCTGAGCTGGTGGGCAGGAAATCAAGCTTCTAGTTCTATCTCTGCCACTTCTCTGTGGCCTCACTTTTCTCATCTGTTAAATGGGGGAAGCAATCATTCAAATGTCAGGTATAATGTTAAATAACATGGATAACGGGTTTTTTGACACGCATCAGACCAATGAGGCCAGAACGGACTGGTTGTGACTGCATCTCATCTGCTACGGGTTTGGGCTCAGCCCTGGGGAACCCAAGGCCTGGTCTCCCTGTGGGAAATAATCCTCTTCTGGGCTGGAATTCTCTGGATGTACTTGCAAGCTGGCTCTGGAGACAGGTTAGGGAACAGGAGTCCTCCAAGGAGAACTGCTGTGGGCAACCAGACTGGGCCAAGTTGCAGGCAGAACACTGACCCCATCCCCAACTTTTCTGCAGTGGAGGACTTAGCCAGGAAGGTGAAAGGGCCAGGGAGTTCTGGGAACTGTAACTTCAGATCAAATAAGAGAAGGAAAAGCCACCTGGGCAAGGGGGCTTGGATAGGTTCTGTTTTCCATATTGGCAAGCTGGTGTGCACACTGGGACATGAACCCCCATCCATTCCTGTAGCGGGATTTGGGCTATCATCGATCTCAGCTGGGACATTGACTGTCACACCCATTGTTGTATATCATTGCCTGCATTGATCCTCATACTGGGACATTGATTCCCTTTAACCAACTCTGAACTGGGGCATTGATCTCGACATTGGGAGGCTGATTCCCTTACCCATTTCTATGGCAGGACGTCGATTCCTCTCAACCAACTCTACTGGGACATTGATTCCCGCAGGGGACCCTGATTACCAGATTACATTGATCAACCAAATCTTCACTGGGGTATTGATCCCTACATTGGAATGTGGACTCCTTTCCCATCCAACTCTGGATTGAGACATTGATCCCACATTGGGTCATTGATTGATTCTTCTCTCTCAGTATCTGGATATTCTCTACCACCTGACCCTGAATAAAGACACTGATTTTTATTTTAGGGCTTTGGTCCATTCATTCCATCAATCATTCATTTGTTCCATCTACTCTGTGTCAGTTTTTGTGCTAATGGTTAGGATATCTGTTTTTCTTTCTCTTCCTGCCATCAGCCTCCATGTGAAGACCCCAATTCCCCTTTAGGATTCATGGTCGAAGACTGACCCACCTTCTTGCATCCCCCACCCCACTCTTTTGCCCCCAGTGACCTCAGTTCAGCTCTATGGCCATCAGTCAGGTGACGAGAACCTAATGAAGTTGGGGGCCGTAGGGAGCATAGTGGAAAGAGGAGACACTCTGGAGTCATTAGTTGGAATCCTGGGCTTCACCAAATACCTCAGTTTCCTCATCTTTCAAGTCGGGATAAGAACACCTACTTTCCAGGTTTCACGTGCAGATTAAAGGCAAGAATATAGATGGGAGCCCTCAATGGGACCCGGAGCATAGAGCCCACAGTACTTCATAACAAGGCTTTCCTTCCCCTCCCCCTTGCCCCCCAGCCCAAGGAGATGGCTCTTAAGTTCACACATCCTTGTGCACCCCCCATACACCTGATGCAGCTGAGACCCTCCCTTTCCCCAAATCCACCACAGGCAGCGTCCCCCGTGAAGTAGAGTCCTCACAAAATTCCAGAGTCTCCCTCATTTAAAAAAAATCCATATTCTATAGATAGCGAAGAGGAGAGGAACTTTTCCACCCCGAGCCTGTATGTAATTACATATTTTGGCCGCATGCTGGGCCTGGGATAAATCTGTATGGTAATGCAGGCCAGGGGCTTACGATGTAGGCACACATGCTAATTTTTAAACCACAAAATCGTGGCTGTTTTTCATTTTCATTTCCAACAACACTGGCAGAGATTAGGTCCTATTAAGCACCATGGGGCCTGTCCTCCCCCTGGCCACCTGCAGGGCTCCTCACGGCTTTCATGGGCTTTTTGGGCCTGGCGCTGAGGCAAACACAGCCTTCCTAATTGGAGGGCAAAGCTCTGCCCAGGAGAAGGTGTCCAGGTTGGCAGACCAAGGCCGTCTACTCCCCTCACTCCCACCGGGGCTATGGCTAGGTCTCACTCCACCCGGGGAGGGAGGATTCGGAGTCCCCAGGGCCCATGAGGCTTGAGATTTCCAGGCTGAGGCCTCTCCTCACGGGAAAGGCAAGTCGGCACCCCCCCCCCCCCCCCCCCCGCCCAGCAAAGCCCTAGAGGCTGTCCTCAGGACCCTGAAGAGCGAGGGCTTGGGTCACTGACCCCGTCAGTCCAAGCCCAGCCTCCTATGGATGTGTGACCTTGTGCAAGTCACTTCCCTTCACTGGCCCTCCGATTTCCACGTGTCCAACCCATGCAAGTGCAAATGAGGCGATCTGGACCATTCCTTCCAGCCCTGACGTTCTGCATCCGAGCGCCCTCTTTCCTGCTAAAAGGCAAATGGAGCAGGGATGACGGCAGCTAACACGGGTTACCTGTGGACCAGGTGCTGCACCGTAAGCGTTCACTATGTCATTTAATCTTCCCCTTGATTCCCTGAGGGAGCAGCAGGGTAAACAGCAAATCCCACATTCATCCCTCGCTGGTCGGGGCATCTGTTTTCTCATCCCTACAACGAGAACGTAACTGACCCAGTACCACTGACAAGGTACTCCTGAGATCAAATGAATTGGCACACAGTACACAAGACACTTAGAACAGGGCCAGGCACACGGTCGGCATCATCTATATGCTGGGCGTTACTATTATTTGACAGACAAGGAGACGGAAGCTCAGAAAAGGCTAAGTGGCTCACTCAAGCTCACACTATTGGAACTCCAGCTGGATCCCAGGCCCCTGTTAGCTCCCCGACTGATGTTTTTGTCCCATTCAGAAATAAGTAAAGAAGAAGCAGGGGTAGATTCTCTGCCTCCCCTTAGTCCCCATTCCTGGGCACTGGGCAAAAATGGCAGCAGAGATGCTGAGATAAGCAGAAGGGTCCAAGAGGCCCCCTGAATGGGGTTCTGGCCTGATTGCCACCCCCAGCCCTGACTCTCTGGGGTCCGTGGGCACAAGGGAGCCAGCCCAGGCTTCAGTCTAACACTGGGGTCTGGCAGACCCTCTGCTTGTGTGAAGAAAGAGGAGGGCGGGGAGGGCCTGGGGAGGACCTGGCTCAACCCCCTTCCATTCTCCCTCCATCTGCACCCAGAAGCAGCCGAGCGTGGCACGGGCCACCCCTCCCACTCCCACCCCCTCGGCATTCTCCCCTCCTGGGCGAGGGCTGCCCTGTCTCTGGGGGGACCCTGGTCTGTGCTCAATTTCATGCCACTTAATTCCCACGTCTGCCCGTGAAAATGGCGACAAATCGGCCGCAACTGCCCAAATGTCCCATCCCATCTCCGACGGCTCTCTGCACCCCCCCCTCTGCCAGTCCCTCACCCATCAGACTGGAGAGGGAGCTGAGAGGGCCTTACCGCTGCCCCAGACTCGCAGGGGGCTCTCTTCCCTGACCCCCCTCACACATCCTTTCTCCACCAGGGCCAAAGCCAGAGGCGACCCATTGCAGGCTCCTCAAGCTCACGGTCAATGTCCGGGCACTGTTTTACTTTGAAACTTAATGTTACTGCGTAATGCTTTATTCTTTTACTTATTTGTGTATTCTCCTTTAAGAACAATTTATGTTTTGAATAGCTAACACATTCACATGATCAAATTTCATAAAGCAAAAAAAGGACAGTGAAATGGCTCCCTCCCACGCTTGCACCCATTCCCCGTGGGCTGCCATCCCAAGGGTGACTAACATCCCCAGATGCTTGGGTATTCTTGGGTATCTGTTCTGCAGAAATAAGCAAACACATATAGTCTTTCTTGCCTTTTCCACAAATGGTGGTACCTGCTGATCTGCACGTGTTTACTACGCCTCAGTGGCCAGTCTCCATCCTTACCTCCCCCCCACAGGGTATATTTGAACTTCTCCTCGCCCTCCACCTGCCCACCATAAAGGTTTTGAAGCCATGCAGACCAGAGTCCAATCCTACCTATGCCAATTACTCTCTGGGTGACCTTGACAAGATCAATTTCTTCATGGACCTCCATCTCCAAATCAGTAAAATGGGAATATTCGTGTACACCCACCTCACAAGACTACTGGGGGTGGGTGGGTAAGAAAGAAGATAAAGTGCCAGGTGAAACATAACTGCCCGTTCCTTTCCCCTTTCTCTCCATCCTCCCACCGAATGAATGCCCACTCATCCTTGAGCTGATCTGGGGGATAGGGACAGATATGGAGGTGAAGAAGCTTCCCACCCAAAAAGAGCATAAAGTCTTCAGTGGCAAAAGCGGGATCAGAACAGAATTGATCCAGGGGCACCTGGGCGGCTCAGTCGGTTAAGCATCTGCCTTCGGCTCAGGTCGTGATTCCAGAGTCCAGGGATGGAGCCCTGCATCAAACTCCGCATTGAGCCTTGCATCCGGCTCCCTGCTGGCAGAGAGTCTGCTTTTCCCCCTTCCCCCGCCCCTCCCCTGACTCATGCTCTCTCGCTCACTCTCTCTCTCAAATAAATAAATAAAATCTTTAAAAAAAAAAGAATAGAATTGATCCAGTTGGCAAGTGGAGGTGGCAAAAGGAAGTAGAGCTAGAATTTTAGGAAAGACAAAGGAGAAAGGGAAAAGGGGTGTGAGAATACAGTGACCTATTAGACTTTGGGGAAAGACAGAACTAAAGATGATTGTAAGAGAGCTTTTTTTTTTTTGAAGATTTTAAGTAATCTCTACACCCAACGTGGGGCTCGAACTCACAACCCCAAGATCAAGAGCTGCATGCTCCACTGACTGAGGCAGCCCGGCGCCCCGATTTTGAGAGAGTTTTGCTGTCTGTTGTGCCATGTAATTTCCTTCCCCACTTTGCTGCTTGTCCAAGAAAGTTCAGTAAAGCCTTCCTAGCAAATCAGTGCTTTCTGGAGCTCTTAGGGTTTCTTTTGGATGTGACCTGGGCTGATTTATTTAGATTGCATTGTACAATCTCTAGGCCAGGCTTAGCACAAGTATGGAATGATAGAAAATTGAGAGGGATAGGTGGAGGGAGGAAGGGAGAGTGCACACAGGCTGTGGCTCTCAGTCCTTTCTCTGGGCAGCCCACGTGATGGACAATGATATGTGTTCATAACATGTCTCCTAGGGAGCCCCCAGATTTTGGTGAACCACCTCCCCAGCCCCTGCTCCCCAAATTTGTACATAAATACCCCTAAGGTTTGTAACTGGCACAACTACTAAGGACATCTCAGAAATACTCCCTCTCAATGGTTGTGGCACAGACAAGAGGGGGTGGGTGTTGGTGTGATTCTCTACCAGTCTTTTTCTTTCTCCACCTCTCAAGAAAGCTATCAGGAAATAGGTGAGCTAGATACTCCTAGATAACCATTGCCTCATTTTATTCCTTTCAGCAATCTTATGAGGTGGGATTGACGTCCCCATTTTTTAAAAGATTTTATTTATTTATTTGAGAGAGAGAGTGAGTGAGAAAGAGAGACAGATCATGAACCGGGGGCAGGGGGGCAGGGAGAGAGAGAAGTAGACTCCCTGTTGAGCAGGGAGCCGGATGTGGGGCTTGATCCCAGGACCCTGGAGTCGTGACCTGAGCCGAAGACAGATGCTTAACCGACTGAGCCACCCAGGCACTCCTGACATCCCCATTTTAATTTCAATTTCCAATTGTTTATTGTTAGCATGTAGAAATATAATTTATTTTTTTAAGTTGACCTTGTATCCATCAACTTTACTAAACCTATTAGTTCTAGTAGCTTTTTTCGTGGGGGAGGGTTGATTCTTTGGGTTTTCTGTGAAGATGATCATGTCTGTGAATAAAGATGGTTTTTCTTTTTCCTTTCCAATCTATAGGTCTTTTATTTCTTCTTCTTGTCTTATTGCACTGGCCAGGATCTCCGGTACAGTGTGGAATAGGAGTGGTAAGAGCAGAAATCCTTGCCTCGTTCCCGATCTTAGGGATGAAAATTGTTCAGTTCTTTAGTTGAGAAGATCGAGTCACAGATGTTCAGTAACAAGCCCAAGGACCTGTCGCTAGTCAGTGACAGTGCCAAAACCAGAGCTCAGATCTGTCTGGCTCCAAAGCCTATGCTCTTTCTACTGCTCTAAGCTTTGTGAACACTAGTAAAGTGCTGTACACATATATGGAGTTATCTTAAGTTCCTCTTTATAGCCCCCTGTTACCTGCCCAGTGAACATAGCCACTGCTTGGTGGAAATTTGCTGTCTAATTGGAAGCGAGGCACAAACAGCAACATGGAGTGACCCCCCCACCTTGACTGTGGGTACACAGGGGCGTTGGGGGTGGGGGAATTTCCATTCCTCTCTAGAGGCTCACTTCAAGAGGAATGGTCCCCTTGGGTGGGAAGAGGTTTCTTGGAGACAAATGAGGGATGCCGTATAGAAGACTCTGAGGGGCAAAAGAGGGTGTGGGGGTACAGCTGGATCTTTGAAGAACTGGTGGTGGACAAAAAATGAAGACTGTGGAGACAAGACTTCCTAGGCTTGAAGCCCACTTTCACCACCTGCCAGCCACGTGACCTTGGGTAAGTCACTCAGCCTCTCTGTGCTTTCATCTCATCCGTGGAACAGATAATTGCATTTGTACCTCATAAACTCAGCGTGAGGGTTACATGAGCTCATACACCGTAAATGCCCTTGGTAAGTGCTACACGAGGGTGAACAACCCTTATTCTTATTGAGTCACTGGACTGTTGGAGTGAGGACCTCCAGAAGCCACCAGAAACTGTCATCTTCCCTCTTTGGAAACACACACACACACAACACACCACATGCACGCACACATCCTGCTTCATATCACCACACACAACTGTATTTGGAGAGAGCTGTGTCACAGCTGGCCAAGTTGCTTAACCTCTCTGAGCCTGTTTCATCAGGTACAGAATGTACGCTGTGACAGGACAGCCAGCCAAGGCATGGTAAAGCCCTGTAAACATTTGGTAATGGCCACTTCCAAGGGCCTCCTCTCTCTGAGGCAACCGCGAGCGCTTAATCTGTGTTCTCACTTCTCGCAACGCCCCTGTGAGGTCGACGGGGTTGTCCCATTTTCCACATGAGGAAACCAAGCCCTAGAGGTCAAATGACATAAGGGCCTTCAGCCGGGATTGAACCCAGGTAGGCCCACTTCCAAAGTCTGGATCTTTTATTATTTTGGCACAGTTCTCCTCCTGGGACCAAGGGGCCCGAGCACAGCATCTGGGTACAGGTGCCCCCTCCCCCTGGCCTCTCCCCCCGCCCCCGGGCCCTCCCCTGGGCGAGGGGCTGCCCTTCGCTCACTCGCTTGTCCAGCCAAATGCAGGCGGGCGGCGGGCGGCTTTGGTGCATGAGGCAGATGGGACCTTCACAAAAGCCCCGCACCTCTCCAAGCTGGTCCCCCCCACACGCCTGATTACCCCCCAATACCCAAGTTACCATTGATACAGTGGTGCTGGGTGATTCAATTAGTGCAGCCCGCATGAAGGCAACAGCACAAAGAGCTGGGGTAGTTAGAAACTCATTTTCTTTTGATTATTATAGCATCTCACACGTGGAAGCAGAAAATTATAGGCTCATGTGTCTTTGCTTAATATCCTCTGGGGCCAGATTTGTCGTCATGTTGAAGTTAGCTGTCAGAATTGACAAAATCATGTGGAGTTGATGGATTTACAGGGCCTGGGCCCAGCCGTGCTGGAGAGGTGCAGACCCACGCAGACACACAGACAGACAGACATGCCCACGGACGCTCAGCGACGCACACACACACACTCACGCTCACACACACGGACACAGCCCACTCCGACACAAAGATACACACCCCCTGCATTCCAGATGCCCATAAGCAGACACTCTCACGGCGACTCATGCACGGATATACACACTCCCCGCACACTGAAAAACACAGAGCTACATACACACCCCAAATCCTGATACATGTACACAGACACACATAAATACACGTATCCCACACACTGCTATACACTCACCCAGTCTCACATAGGATATACACTGCCTCAGCCCACCCAAACACGTACACACACACACACACACACTCTCACACCCTACTCCACATAAACTGCTAAGCAGACACACTTGGCGATATGCACGCACACATCCTCCAAGCCGATAATTCCACCCAGACACACACCCAAATATTCACACCCTCCCACACACTGGTACACGCCTACCCAGACACACACAGATACTTAGAACCATGCACACTGATATGCACCCACACACTTACACCCATACACCTTGATACACACCCAAACAGACGCATACACAGACACACATACACACATGCTGATTCACCCCCATCAGATAATCTTCCTCCACACCAGGACACACCCACGTGGACCCACATGCAGATCTTCACCCCACACTGATGTGCACCCATGCAGACACACACACTTACACCCATACATAATGACACACACTCATCCAAATACACACACACACACATCCCTACACTATGCACTCCCCTTCAGACGTACATGTACACAGAGCACCCCTGACTCACACACACATACCCAGACTCAGACATCAGAGACAGGTAGGCACACACAGAGCAACAGACACACAGACATCTACAACACACACAAGTCACAGTGATACACAGACACACATACACGGGGGCCAGACAAGTACCCGACACGCATGGACAGGAGACAGAAGGAGGACCATACAGACTGACAGACACATAAACGGAGAAGCAAATTCACAGAGGCTCGTGACCATGAACACAGCAGGCGGCTTCCGGCTTCGACCACTGCAGACACCTTCCCTTCCCTTTCTCTCTCTGCCTCTCCCCACACCCATCCTTGCTTGCCTTGGCTGGCCGGGAGAGATCCTGGGGAGCAAGATGGAGATAGAAACATGGGGTAAGGACTGGGGTACCCCTCCACTTCTGGTTGGTGAGTAGATCAGGGACTGAATTTCAGCCCCATCTGGCCCCCCATGTAGGGTGCAATCCGAGGCAAATTCCTGGGGGAGCAAAAGAAGGCTGCCTGGTGCTGGAAGTTTCCCTGGAGATGACTCAGGTCCACTGCCTCCCTTTCCAGAGGGAAATTCAAGGGCCCCGCCTGTGCTCACCAACAGGTGATGGGGCACCTGCTATGGGAGGGTACCGGGGGCCACACCCCCGGTCTCCTTGGGAAGGGCAGAGGAGATCTGCCCTGGTGGGGCCCGGGGGCAGAGGGTCCAGTCCCAGCCATCTGTGTTGTGGTTAGAAGCCTGGACTCGGCCCAGACAGGCCTGGGTCGGGCCCTGACACATTACTTGGGAAGCACCAGGTTAATGTTGGCATTGGAGTCATGTCGACAGAGTGGGGAGAGGAGCCTGTGGTCACTTGGCCAAGGCTCTGGGCTCCTGAAGGTGGAAGTAAAGAGTCACAAGTTCTAGAATCTTTGAGCCTTGGCTCAGCCAGCTTCCATCCCCTCGCAAGGGGAAAACTTCCCCTGTCTGAACTCCAGGCCAGACGCGTGCCACCTGACCTCATCTCCTTCTCTTGGCAACCCCGGAAGCTTATCCTCCCTACTTGGCCCAAGAGAAGGAACAGGACTTGCCCAAAGTCACAGAGTTCATGAAACAGGATCTGAACCCAGGGTGGCCTGGTTCCCAAGCCCTTGCTCAAGCCCCTCCACCAGGTGAGGTCGGCAAGGAAGGACTCCCAGCCTTGAGCAGGCATTAGGGCCCAGGGTCCAGCCATTAACTTTCTTGGATGAGGTCACTCAGGGGCTGGGGGGCAATGGCTAGGTGGAGAGCCTGGGCTTTGGGGCTTAGCCCAAGCTGGGTTTGAATCTTGACTCAACTTTGGGAAAATCATTTTGCCTCTCTGAACCTAACTTCCTAACTGGCAGGTGGAAAGGATAATATCTCTCCACCTAAGGCCTGGGGAGAATCTGTATACAGGGCTTAGATCTAGGAAGAGCTGTTCTCAGCAGTTACCATCAAGGCCCCCCAGCAGTCCCAGGGCAGTGTCCTGGGCCCATTCCCACTTTGGGTTACTCATGCCATCTTCTGTCCCTCCTCACCTCTTCCACGGTCCCCACCCTGACTCCTGCCCAGGTCTGTGGCTTCTGGGTGCCCTGGAGACTTGGAATGGCTCCACAGACTTCTCAAGACCCCAGGCATCATTCAGGCCAGAGATTCTCAACGCTGTCTACATGTTAGAATCATCACTAGAACCACTGCACTGGGCCCTCTAAAGAGTGGCCTGTGGACCAGCAGGATCAGCGTCACCTGGGAGCTTGTCAGGAGGGCAGAAGCTCACCCCAGACCCACTGATTCAGAATCAGCATCTTAGGAGGATCTCCAGGTGATCTGTACTCACCATGAAGTTTGAGAAGCCCTGCTCAGGGGCACTCTCTTGTTTGAGAGAAGAACCAGCCGAGGTCCAGGGAGTTGCAATGGACACAGCAGGATCAAGGCTCCCATTAAGGTCTTCACTGACCGGCGCTTCACTGACAAAACCTCTTTTCCAGAAAAGGCCATCAGGGAGCAGACATCTCGGCCCAACTCCTCCTGGTGGGACTCCTGGTCAACCCGTCCCCAAGTGCCCATTGCTGGGTCCTCGCCTCTTCCAACTCAGTCTGGTCTTGAAGATATGCTAATCAGCATGGGGGGTCCCCCTTGCACAGAATTATCATATATGAGCCGCTCTTCATCTCAGGATAATTTTCTCATCTGCATAATCGTATTTGACTTCCTTAAGGATGTAAAAACCCCCTTACCTTGGGCGAGTTAATCTTCATTGATTGAATATCAAATTCATTCGAATGTGGGAGAAGAGGCTTTTCGTTCTCAGCAGCAGAGCTGGGCTGAAAGCCTGGCTCAGCTGGGGGCCGGGGTGGGGGGGTGAGCTTTGTCTCTGTCCTCGTCCAGCTGCTTGAGGGACCCTTCCCTTCCGACCCACTTTCTCTGTGGCGGCATCTTTCCAGCTTCTGATGATTTTCCTTCTTTCTCGTTCTTTCTGGGTTTTGTCTCCATTTTTGTATCTGTGGTGTCCTTTAGTGTCTCAATCTTTTGGTTCTGGGGTTCCCCCCATCTTACCTCATTTTCCTATCCTTACTGGCTTCTCTCTTTCTCTTCTCTTCCCTCCCCTCCCCCTTTCCTGCTTCTCTAAGTCTCAGAGTCTCCCTTGACCTGAAACCCCAAGTGTCTCTGCTATGTCCTCACCCGCAATTTGGTGGAAGAAAAAAAAATCCCACCCAACAAGGTATATTCCAGATGTTCACAACAATCCTGTGGTTTGGGTAGTATTTTCCCCTTCTACATACATGGACATGGCAACATGCCCAGGTCCCACAGTAGAGGTGGGAGCAGGATTTGATCCCAGGCCCACTTGACCCTGCAGGCAGCCCATGGTGATCCAGGAAAAGGCTGGCCCACCTGACCCTGCAGGCAGCCCATGGTGATCCAGGAAAAGGCTGGCCCACCTGACCCTGCAGGCAGCCCATGGTGATCCAGGAAAAGGCTGAAGCCACAGGCCTTCTGCTCCCAGTAAGCCTGGAAGCAGGTGAATGAATCAGCTTAATGAGTCTACAGCTTGTCACTTCTCCTCAAGCTGATGTTATTTGGAGTGCTTAACAAACCATTTGGTACATAGAAAGTACCCAGCACACGCTAGATAGCTATCACCATCATCGTTATGGTTATTCAAATTCAGGCCAGGGTTCAAATTCTCGCTCAGGTGCATGAAATCGGTGTGACCTCTACTACTATAAGGACTAGAGCTCCGCATACAAAACACCCAGCTCCATGCCAAGTACATAGTAGGAGCTCAGGAAATGTTAGCAATGACTTTCACTTTACTACTGTCATTAACATTGCTATTATCACTGGTGTTACTCTCATCATCATTCTTATCTCTGAATGCCTAGCACCTAGTAGGTGCTTGGTAAATATCAGTGAATGAATGACCTTCTGTAGAAGCCCCTTTTATACCTTCACTACAGTTCCTGACTCTCTGACTTCATTTCTCCTATATATTTTGCAGGGTAATGGTTAAGAGCTGGGCTCTGGAGTGAACAAGACATGGTTGAGCATCCCAGCTCTGCCACCTGCTATGAGCCTCTCTGAGTCTCTGTCCTTCTGTCTGCAGGAAGAGGCGATCAACAGCACACACCTCATTGGGCAGTGGGAGGCATAGCTAAGACGGGGAAGGAGGTGGGAAGAGGTAGGAGCAGAGGTATCTTACAGGAGCAGAGAGAGAAAGTGGGACCAAGCTGTGAAGGCCTTGAATGCCAGTCCAGGTGCTTCCAAACTGGGCCTCGCTTCCTCTTTCCCGGGCTGCTGGAAAGGGACCCTGGTCTGAGGGCTCTGCCTGCAGACCCTTCAAGACAAAGCCAGGATACAGGCATTCTGCCCAGGCAGGAATGCATCTTCCCTGGACTCCTCACTCTCAGTTCTAACTGGAGCTGGAGCGGTGGGGAAGGGAAGGCCACTTGCATTTCAGACCTGGGGCGGGTGGGAGGGCTTCTTGGGGCACGGGTGGAGTCAGCTGCCTCACTTCTCACATCCTGACCCCAGACCTGCCTTTTCCGGCCACTGCCCCTCGGAGTATGACCCAGACTCTGACCTGTACCCAACGCTACTTTACATAAGCTAACTGATAATCATAGGAGGGACATACCATCACTATAGATTATATAGATAAGGGAAATGAGGCCCAGAGAGGCAAAGCAACTCGCCCAAGGTCACACAGCAGTCCGTAGCAGAGCCGGCATCCACACCAGACCTCCTGACTGCAGAGCCTACTTTCTTACTCACGTATCACACCACCTAAAACTCCCATCCAGTTGCAACCCTTCCACCTTCTGCCCCAAAGCCCTGGGAGGATATTGTATGAAGTGCACTCAACCCACTTTGCTGAGTTTCTACTGTGAACCAGACCAGAGGGCACATCCCACCGCCTTCAAAGCCCATGCAGCTCTCTGGGGCTGCGAGGCCTCCTTAGCAGACAGGTCATGGGGCTCGGGCCCCTCAGACTCTGGGCCTCCCAGAACCTCTGGATCATCACAGGGGACCCTGGTGATCCAGGAAGTGACCAGGCAGGGCAGGTGCAGAGACTCCCAGACAGGTGACCCCCGGACTCCTGGTTAACCAGTCTGGGATAACACAGCTCAGACTGCTGGGGGCCCCTGACTCCCTCTGCCTTTCCACAAACACAGAGGAAGTACTAGGGGTGAAGCACCTTCCCACACATGCTCATCACCGCCCTCCAGCCAGCCTGGGGTCCCGGGGAGGCAGGCCCCGTTGGCTCCGTCTTCTAAAAGAGAAAATGGCTATTCCAACAAGGCTCTTAGCCAGTCTTTGCTCCTTGATGGAGAAAAAGGTCCACCCTCCTTCCCTTTCCCTCCCTTTCCTCTCCTTGATCCCTGGGGGGAAATGGGTGGGTGGGGTGCAAACTCCTTCACCGGGAGGGCCATTTCCCCTCCAAGGGGCTTCTATGCTGATGAAGTCATTCATCCAGGTGGGAGGCAAAGCGAGAATGAGTGAACGGAGCTGGATGGCTCTGGACAGACCCTCCCTGCCGAAGCCCCCCTGTGGCCCTCCCAGCTGTGTGACCTCGTGCAAGCCACATTCTCTCCGCCACCAGCTGCCTCACCCATGCAATGGGCAAAGGAGATTTCCTCCTCCCCAGGATTAGCCAAGCCAATCAGCTAGCCCATGCTTAATGAACGAATGCTCCAACCACTGCCCCCCAACAAGCTCTTGGTTCCCTAGCAGAGCCTGTCGGCCTCCCTCGTGACCTCTGACCCCTCCTCCTCCTCTCCTCAAATCCTTCTCAGCGGGGGCTGTGAGTCCCTCCCCCCACCCCCCCAACGAGGCCCAGGGGGCCCGGAGAAATTAGACCGAATCAAAGCAGAAAATGAGTTTTCATTCATCTTGGAATGATGCGAGAGGTTCTGGGCAAGACAAATAGCAGCCTCCCTCCTTCCTTTATCACTGTCACCGCAATTAATAGGCTGTGGCCTTCGTTACCCGGGCCTCTGCTAAGGAGGGCGCAGGCCCCTGGGCGACACTAACGAGGGAGAGGAAGCAGACCCGTCTCCCGCCACGTTCTGTCATGAGGCCATATGCTCGCCTGGCCCTTCGGTCTTGCCGTCAGGGCTCGGATGTGCCAGGAGTGTGCTCAGCAGCACACAGGGCAGCCCCATGGGGCCACACGTCAGCGTCAGGGAGAGGGCAGCCTCCGTCCCAGATAGCCCCGGGTGGGCTGGCCGGGCTGTGTGTTTGACCATGGGCTGTGCCTCTTGAGAGAATCCAGTGTGGTGGTGACGAGGCACGCGTGGTTCCACTTACGCAACACCCTGCGAGCAAGGCACCTGATCTCTGAGTTTTCTGATGGGGGATACTGGGACTCAGAGAGGTCCAGCTACTCATTTGAGGTCACACAGGATTTTGGAAGGGCACCAGGATTTGAATGAACCCAGGCCTGCTTGACCCCCAAGCTTGGGTTCCTCACTATCATGTTTGGTCATCCCACAACACGGAGGGAGCGAGGACTGGGAGATGGGTTCCTGAACCCCACCCTGGCCCAGTCCTGTGGTCCTCAGACCATGGCGGGACCTTGAAGTCATGGCAGTCCTTAGCCTAAAGCAAGTCTTTCTCATGCACCACAACGAAGGCCCTTTTTCCAAGTGGGAGTAGATACCATTGAGATGATTTTTAAAAGGATTCCTGTAAAGGGTTACTGAAAGCCTAAGAGGTTTGGCTCATTGGATATTTGCTTCACGAAGACCACATTACTTGTCTATTGCTGTGAACAAATTACCCCCCCCCCCGCCCCAGATGAGTAGCTTACAATCATAACAAACTTTTAGTATCGTTCACAGTTTCTATGGGTCAGGAATTCAGGAGTGGCTTGGCTAGCAGTTCTGGCTTAGGTCTCTCCTGATGCTACAATCATATGTTGGCCTGGCCTGCAGCCATCTGAAGGCTTAACTGGAGTTGGAAGATCTGTTTCCAAGATGGTGCACTCCAATGGCTGGCACCTTGGTGCTGGCTGTGGATGGGAGGCCTCGGTTCCTCTTCATGTGGAGCTCTCCGCAAGATGGCTCACAACATGGCAGCTAGTTTCCTCTGAGCTAGGAGATCTGATGGAGCAAGGGAGAAGCCACAATGCCCTTTATGACGTAGTCTCAGAAGCCATACACCGTCACCTCTGCTATACAGTATCGGTCACAAAGAACACCCTGATTCAGGGTGGGAGGGGACTACACAAGAGTGTGAATACCAGCAAACCAGCACCGTTGGGGGTAATCTTGGAGACCGGCTACCACAGATACTTTTGAAATCAAAAGAGCATCCTGTAGAGGTTGAAAAGGGATCCTTGAGGTTAAAAAAAAAAAAAAACAGGTAAAACTTAACCTACAGTGTGAAAAATGAGGAGAATCTTTACCTTTGGGGCAGACAAGAACGGAGAAGAGCCCCAGGGGAACATCTGGGGAGCTGACAATGTTTTATTTCTTGATCGGGGTGCTGGTCATATGAACACGTTTACTTTGTGAAAAATCCTTGGATATGATGTGTGTCCTTTTTTGTATGCACACGATGCTTCAATAAAAACATTTTGGAAGAGATGCTCATACTTGAAAAGGCTTGGAGTGATCTGTGTGTTCAAATCGTCTCATTTTATAGGAGAGGAAACACTGGGGCTCAGAGAGGGAAGGTGACTTGCTCACGCGCCCTTGGCGGGTGGGTCGGGGGTGAGGTCTTGGGCTGGCCATGAGCCTTCTGGCTCCTGGGGAATGGGCCTTTGCAGGCTCTGTTTGCACGAGCTGCTGCCATCAGCAGGCTGGGGAGGTGGGCGGGGGGGGGCTCCCCATCCTGTGCTTTCGCTGCCCTTCCTCTCCCCGGCTTCCCCAGAGATGCTCCAGAACTGGTGGGAGACTGTGTCAGGGTCTAGCCCACACAGCCCCCTCCCAGCTCGTCCTCCCTGGGGCCGATGGTGGCACTCCCTGCCCACAGACCGGCAGTCTAGAACGTTCAGAGAAAGAGTGAGTTTCTCGAGAGGGCTGTGTCCTGAGGTGGGGAGGGGACAGGTGTTGGGGTGCTGCTTCCTCCATAAGTGCCTCTGTTAGAACGTGCCTCTCACTCAGATGACGAAGTCCCTCTCCTGTGGCTGGACTCGGCAGCTTTTCAGGGCAGGGACTCAGCCTGATTTCAGCTCTGCGTGTCTTGTATCCACCAGTTCATCCAGCCATCCACCCGTTTGGCCAATGTTTTCCGAGCACCCAGTAGAGGCACTGGAGCTCTGACGATGAACAGAACTGGCAAAATCCCTGCCCTCGGGGAACTAACACTCTAGTAAGGGCAGACACCATAAGTGAGATATAGATACATATGGGGGATGGGGCATAGGAGTGTGCGTGTGCGTACACACACACGCTCAGTTGTATCAGGAAAGACTTTAGTGCGAAAATGACATCTGAGCAAAGGCTTGAAGGAGGTGAGGGGGTGAGCCTAAGGTTATCAGCAGGAAGAGTATTCCAGGCAGAGGGAACAGCATGTACAAAGGCTCAGAGGCGAGGGCACGCCGGGTGTGCTAAGAACGAGCCAGGAGGCCGGTGAGGCCTGAGCGAGGTGAGCAAGGAGGAAGCAGCTGGTAGAGATCCCGCAGCTCAGGGGCCTGTCAGACCTGGGTTTAAGCCGTGGTCCTGCGTCCCCTAACTGGAGGACCTGAGGGCTCTTGGTTGTAATCAGGAGAATACCTTCTACCTCGAAGGGCCTTTGGAGGCTTAAACTCAGCCCTGCCTTTAGTGAATGTCCACGAAGTTTGAACAGGATAGACAGTCTTGCTGTACCCCCCTCCCCTGGAACATGGCTTCACGAAGCCCAGGGATTTTGTCCGTTTTGTTCACCACTAAATCCCCAGACCCAGAATATGTCCTCCACAAGGGCCCTCACAGACCTTACAGTTAAACAAACAATGACCATACACCGTGAGGAGACATATCTTGAAGAAGAAATGCAGGGAGCCAAGGGAGCTCTTAGTAAGAAAGCCTAATACGGACCTGGAGAATGGCAGGGAGGGCTTCCTGGAGGAAGTTATGGCTGAGCCGTACTGACAAGTAGGAGTTAGCCCAGGGGTGTTCCAGGCAGAGGGAACAGCACGTGTGAAAGCCCAGAGGCTGGAGAGAGCCAATTATTTTGAAGGATTTCAGTACTAGAAGAGAGCATCAGGAGAGATAAAGGGGCAGTATGGCATGGGGTTGTGGGGCCAGAGGGAGGGGCGGCTGGATGGCAGAGTGCCAGGTCCTAAGGGCTGTGGAAGACCCCGGGAGCCATTCCGTATGTGACACAGTTCCTGGCACATCAAAGTGAGATGGAGGAGGGGTGAGGGGTGGAAGAAGAAAGGGAGGAAAGAAAATCTGAGCCAGCCATAGTCTAGCCTCCCGGAGTTTTCCGCAGCAGCTGTGGCTAAAGCTCCCGCACAGGCCCGTGTCTCCGGCTCTGAGGGACTCGCTGGGCAGGCCAACAGACCCCGGGCCCTCCCAGGACGGGGTGTGCCCCACTTGCATCCCTCTCTCTGCGCTCCTGGCCAGGCAGGGCAGGGTGGGACAGGTGGGCCCCGGGGTCTCAGCAGTGGACACAACATTCTGGTTCAGTGGAAGGACCTTAAACTCTGAGACAAGGACACAGCAGTAAAGGATGATGTGGCCGAACACCCCGGTTCTGTGGTGAGCAGACCCCAGGTGTGTGATCGGGAGCAGTTAAATTTCATCATTACCCTTTCTCCGATGGTGTTTTTTATAGTCTTTTTTACTGCTGGCACTAAAGGTTCTGGACTCATCCTGGCGGAGTGGAGGACATCACTCGTAGGGCTGACTGCTCCATGATATAAAAAAATGACAAGTCCCGGCTTAATCTTTCTGATAACTGTGTTCTGCGCCCCCATCCATCTCCACCAAGGGGTTTGGGCGAAGCTGGAAGACAAGA
Source organism: Halichoerus grypus (assembly GCF_964656455.1). Lineage (NCBI taxonomy): Eukaryota > Metazoa > Chordata > Mammalia > Carnivora > Phocidae > Halichoerus > Halichoerus grypus. The sequence continues at coordinate 173,620,129 of NC_135713.1, forward strand.
GCATCCCAGCATTTAAGAATGAAAAATTCAGTGCCCTTTTTAAGCCCCTGCGTGAAGCTCCCTGGCTTGGTGCGATTCTGGAGGTGGGGGGTGGGCAGGGATGGGGGGCAAGGAGTGAGAACCTCTGGGGTCTGGGGTGGGGGAGGTGGACAGTGGGTCCCACACAGTGTTGGGGAGATGTATCCTTGGAAGTGTGTGCGAGTCCTGTGCCCATCTGGACGGTCCTGGTCTTGTGCTTCCAAGTCTCTAGGTTCCTGAGGGTCTGTGGCTATGTTGTGTGTGAGTATTTGGACCTGGTTGTGAGTGTCTAATATGGGAGAATGGAAATAGTCCCTCACTACAGATCGATTCCATTCCCAGTTCTACTTGAATGACCCTTGTAGCCCTTTGTAAGTCATTCCAAGGTGGAATTTGGGGCCTCTGGTGAGTTAGGACCACATGATGCCAAAGTCATCAAACTGAGCCCTTGCTAGCTGGACGACCCTGGGCACATCACACCTCTCCCCTTTGCTTACATCTCCCCATCGGTTCTGTGAGACCCTTGCTCTGGATGACCTCCAAGGCCCAAGATGCGAAGACCCAAGATGTTGGTGGGGGGAGGCCAGAAAGACTCCTTCAGGCCCAGGCAACTCTGGCCCAAAGCTAGATTCTAGCTGTGGCTCAGACTTTTCTGCTTGTGCCTAGGAGAACGGCCACCCATTTCCTCTCCGAGCTCCAGAAATGGCCAGCCACAGGCACGGGCTTCGGGAACAGGCTAGAGAGGGCAAGAGCACGGGGTTTGGAGCCTTCAGACCTGGTCTTTGATTCCAGCTTTATGTACCAGTTGCGTCCATGACCTCCTGAGGCTCAGTTACCCTACTTGTGAAATGCAAACAAAGGAGACAATAGGCCTTTCCCCTTGGGTCCAATAAGCCATATAAAACACGATGAGCACTCGCAAAATGCTGGTTGGTGTCGGGGTCTCTCTGACAAGGGCACCCACTCCCTGCCTTCAGAACCACACAGACCCCCAAACAGAGCTTGCCTGTTTGTCCCTGCCTCATCCTGTCTCGGCCCCCTTCCTCTCTTCCTGTGGAAGTCCAACAAAGGGGACAAATGGCCCTCTCGCAGAGGGATGCAAGAGCTGGAGGGAGGGGAAGCTGAGCAGGGGGACTGGCTGAGATCGGCCACCAGAGGACTGGTTTGTCCCGGAAGGAGCCAAACATTTGTTGTTAATAAGAGTGGGGGGGGGCGGTGCAGAAAAACTTGCAAGAAGCTCCCACCTGGGCCGGGCAGATGCAGCCCCACACAATCCCTTTATCACCAGCAACGTGGTTTTAGAGAACAAGATGACAGGCTGATAGGCCTTGGTTATCTGGGGCAGGCGGCGTTTATCTGGGAAGCTTCCGCGGGCCAGGATCCCCACCGGTGTGTGTGTTATCTGGGCCGCAGCGGCTGGGGACTTGGGGCCCCCTCCCCGATAGGGCAGCCGCAGGATGGCAAGGGACGGGGGGCAAGGAGGATCTCTTGCGAGGCTGGGAAGATTTATGGTTAAGAATGGCCAGGGCCCTTGGGCATCTGGGGCTGGGGCGAACTTGACCCAGTGATTTGGGGCCACCCCCACAGCCACGGGTGTCAGTGCAGGACCCCTGTCAGGCATAGACAGTGATCTCATTCACCCTGTGGGCAGGAGTGTCCATCCCGTTTTCCAGACACTGAGGCCTGGATGGGTTATGTCACTTGCCTAAAGGTGCCTGGCCAGAAAATGGCAGAATCAGAAGTTGAGCCCTGGTCTGCCTGATTCCAAAAGCACGAGCCCCTAGAACAAATCCTATGACCAGGGCCCAGTGGACCTCAACCCCTGGCAAAAGAGTGACACTTCTTCTCAGAGATGGTTTGGGTCTATTCGTTCCATTGATCCCACCCTGGCCCCGGGGGATGGAGAGCTGGAGTCTTATGCTCGTTGCCATTTTACGGACAAGGAAACTGAGGCCCAGAGAGATACAGAGCTTTGGCCAACGGCACAGTTGGGACTTTAAGCCCAGTCCCCTGGCTCCGAGGGCTACCATTCTCAAGGCCCCAACAAGGAGGGTGCTCCCTTTCCCCTGACCTACTGAGGCAATTGGTATGGGCACCACCGTGTGGCCCTTAATCCTTTACCACCCTCGCAAACAGCCTTGGTCAAAGTAAGTCCTGACTCGGACAGATCCGGCCTTGTGTTGCTGCCATGGTCGTGCCCCTGGCCCGGAAAGCCCCAGAGGGCCAGAACCAGGTGGCTGTCTATTTCTGTGTCTTCCCTCCTGACGTGCGGAGGATGTTTGGTGAGCAAATGCTCAAACTTGGGCCTGATGCTTGGAACACGGGGCAGGAAAGAAGCTCTGGGGATTGACATAGCAAGGGGGACTCGGCACCTCACACGCTCTAGGACCAAAGTTAATCCCAGGGTCTACTCCATCCCCATCGGTCCACCCGGCTCAGGCCCTGCTGTCCCATACTTGGTGACCGGCAATACAGCCAGGACTTGGCCAAGCAGACACCTGACTGTCCCCCTCGGCACTTCCTACCCCCTCGCCCCTCGCCCTACCGACCAGTCATTGCCAAGTCCTGTTAATTTTGCATCGCATTTTACACATTTTTTTTTTTTTAGATCGGGGCACCAGGGCTGCCCTCCTAGACTACTGTAACAGCCTCCAACAGGCCTCCCTGCCTCCAGTCTGCTCTCCGGTTGCAATCAGAGTGGTCTTCTTCCAATACAGACTGGAGCTTGTCCCTCTTCTGCTTAAACTTTCCCGGCCCTCCAAGGTCTTCAACATGAAGTTCCAATGTCTTAATTCCCCTGTGACCTGGCTCCGCCCACCACTCCCTGCCTTACTCCCAGCCACTCCTGGCCACCCTGAATTCTGGGCTCCTCAGGATGCCCCTCCTCGCCGTGCCCCCGGCCTTTGCCAGTGCCCATTTCTGTCAGGAACATTCCTCCTTGCCCTGGCTCCTTTCGTGGCCAGCCCCTCCTCATCCTCCAGGTCTGTTTGGTGTTGCTTTCTCCAGGGAGCCTCCCCTGACCTCTACCCCTACAAGTTAGGGGACTGCTTGTCCAAGCAAGCTTCTGCCCACAACTGTCATAGCCATTACAACATGGACTGGGAATGGCCTGGAAACTTGCCTTCTGTCTGTCTCTTCCATTATACTGTAAGCTCTATGAAGGCAAGGCCTGGGTTCCATTTTTTTTTTAAGATTTATTTATTTATTTGAGGCGAGGAGCAGAGGGAGAGGGAGAATCCCAAGCAGGCTCCACGCTCAGTGGGGCTCGATCTCACAACCCTGAGATCATGACCTGAGCTGAAACCGAGTCGGACGCCTAACCGACGGCGCCACCCAGGCGCCCCTGTGTTCCAGTTTTCTGACGCTAGTTCTCAGTGAATATAAGGAAGCAAGTGCTTGACAACATCCTCTCTCTTCCTGGATTCCTTTAACTCCTCAGAGCGACTTGGGCAGAGAGCCGCTGGGATAGGGAACGGAGGTCATGGAGCCCATCCTGTTGTTCTTTTTTTTTTTTTTTTTAAACTTGGTCCTTTGCCTTTTAATGTTTGTGATATATTTAATACACGTTTTAAAACTTAACTTTTAGTTTAAAAATGAAATATATGTGTACAAAAATGCAAAGAATATACATATACTGTGTGAATAATAATAATAATACAGTAAACCTGTACTCACATCTGATTCAAGAATAATATATTTCCAGAACTTCCAAAGCTTGTGTGAGCTCCTACCCACACCACATTTCCCCTTCTCTCCAGAGGTAACCAAGTTCCTTAATCTTGTTCTTATTTTCTTTATCGTTTCATCACATATGGACAAGTCCTAAACAACATATCATTTGATTTCATATATTTTTGAACTATGTACAACGGGAATCATGCCTTGTGAATTCTTTTGTGACTTCCTTTTTTTTTTAAACTGAATATTATCTACCGAGAGTCACTCATGTTGATACATCCTTTTTAAAGCATGCGTGGTACTCTACTATATGGCCACATCACGATTTATATATTCATTCTTCGCTTGTTTCTAGTTTTTTGCTATTTCGACTTGGCTTGTTCTTAATGATTATCTTCCCCACCCATTCCTGGAGTCTGTCCTGTCCTGTGCACACACACACACACCCCCTCCTGCGGCCACATTGCAGCCTCTACCCTTGGAGATGGGGAGTGGGGGATGAAGCTGCCCCTCATCCGGGCTGCCTCTGTAGAAACCCTAAAGTCACCCACCAGTCAGGGCATCCTTGCCTAAGTCCCGGTGGCCTCCCGGGAGAGGCCTGGGGCTGTGGGGCTGGCCGAGTGCTCACCAGGCCTCCTCTTCCCAGCATGCCCTGCCCCCAGCCTCATGAGCTGCCCCACTGGGCCCCCTGGCAGTGGCCTGGGCCGGGGCCCTCCCGGCCCTCTCCACCTGCTGGGCCCTGGCAGAGGGCGTGGGACCGTGCATCCTGGGGTGTGTATCCACCTGTTGCTCGCCGCAGCTGGCTGCCTCGGACTCTGCCCTCCTCCTCCCCCACTCCATTTAATGCCTGAGATTGGAAGAGGCTGAGGTTCCCGGCTGGGGACAGGACATGTTTGTTCAGTTCTGGGCCCAGACTGATGGCGTCCCCTCCTCCCTTCTTTCTTGAATTCCTGAGCCCCAGCTCCTCCGGCTGTCTTCACTCAGGACCCTGAGAGGTGGCACCCATCCCCCTTCTGGAGTCCCTGTATTCTCTTCCCGACCACGAGATGTAGGCTGCTTCAGAAGGCTCTCACCTCCTGGGGAAAGGCCCTGACAGGCCAGAGAGGGTGTCCGCACTCCACTGAGCAGGCCCAGGGAGTCGTGGGAAAGGCTGGTGGGGGGCCAGGACCCGAAGCACTGGAGGCATATGCTTGAGGAGATTATGCCTGAGCTGGGTGGCTGCAGGGAGGAGGCTGTGGGAAAAGTCTAGAGGGGCGGGAAGCACAGAGCGCCTGCCCAGGCTGCAGTGCGAGCACCCCTCCCTGAGGCAGGGCGAGGGTCGGGGGGCTCCCTCTGGCCCAGCCAAGGGCACCGTCCAAGAACCGGCGGGGCTGAGGCCCTCCACGTGGGCAGGCCGGGGCCGGCATAGGCCATTTGTCTGCTCAACAAACCAACAAGCATCCACCGCCGGCCTCCGACGCACTGGGAAGAGGCAGGCCTCCACCCTGGCTGCCAGAGAGTCCCGCACGGTAACAGAACCCGCCCCCGGGAAGGAGGAACGGATAGGCCCAGCGACAAGGAAGGCCTGCATGCCACGCCCCGGCCTGCACTTCGCAGGGATGAACTCACTTTTAACCTTCACAGCACCCTTGCGAGGCAGGTCCTATGGTCATCAGCCCCATTTTATAGATAAGGAGCGTCTGTCTCCTCAAACCCCCTTCTCCACATCCTGCAGGCAAAGGGGAGCGGAGCTCGGAGCGGTTGAAGCAACTTGCCCACCAGAATCCGATCCCAGGTGGATGGGACTTTAAGGCCCTATGTAACTGCTGTTCTTCTGGTAACCAGGACATGCCCTGCCATTTATGACCTCAAGGTCAGGGGGAAAGGTTTCTTCGGGAGGGGCAAGTTTTCTCTGGCCAAAGCTTCCTGAGCCAGCTGGGCCAAAGTTACCAAGAAACACAGAGAACGCATATGTGTGTGGGAGCACTGCACATACGACCGTGTGTACGTACCGCAGTTTGGGGCAACGGAGAGCCGGCAACCAGGAGCCCCGGGTAAGGGGGAGACAGGCTTAAACAGAGAGCACTGGACTACAGCGGCTGAGAATGCTGTCAGACTGCTACTTCCATGGTCACAAGACTTTGGGCAAGAGGCTTCACTTGTCCGAAAAATGGAAAAAACAACAACAAAACACAGCACCTACTTGACAGGGCACAAAGTAAGGATCCAATACTATTTTGTTTAATCCTCACAACACCCTCTGAGGTCCCATGCATCATTAGTCCATTTACAGACGGAAAACAAAGCACAGAGAGGTTAAGTCCCGTGCCCAAGGTCACACAGCTGAAAAGTGGTAGAGTCAAGATGTGAACTCAGGTTGTCTGACCCCTGAGGCCACAGTTTCAACCTCTTCTCTGTTGTGAAATAACCACAAGAACCCACCCACTGAGGGCTTACTGTGCTCCAGGAGTCAGGCTCCTGGTTGTACCAGGGTTATCAGATAAATCATCTAGGGCAACCCCCTCTTTTCCAGATGAGGAACAGACTCAGAGAAGGGAAGGGACCCGCCTGGGGACTCCTGACTCTTCTGGCCCCCACATGGGGAAGTCGTGAAGCCCAGCTCTGTTGTGCGGAGGGGGCTGTCCCCGACCTGCCCCAGGCATCCCATGCTAGGAACAGACACAAGGCCATCTGTCCTAAGACCTGGGTGCCCAGCTCCCGTAGCCTGGCCTAACCCTCCCCACCCCGCCCCCATGGCCCAGCCTCTGCTGGTGCCATCTGCTGGGTGGCAAGGTGCCCACCCCTGGGGGGTGGGTGCCAGGGGCCAAAGGGGGAGCAGCTGGGAGGCTGGGCGGATCCCATGAGCAGCAGCCCAGCCCCAGGGGCTCTGTCTGGGGAGCTGCAGCAGGGTCAGTGCACCTCCCAACCCCTGAGACTCCGTGAGGGTCTTCCACTACCCTGCCTGCCACGTCATGTGGCCTCAAAACACCGAGAAAGAGCTTGAACTTTTTACCATCAGGAATTCCCATCTCTGGAGACGCACCCTGAGTCAGTACTCACGCCAGTGAAGGAACACGGGGTCCAAAAGCTTCCCAAACGCCCTAACCCCGAGCACCAGCTCACCACACTGCCAAGTCTGTTGAGCAACAATAGTCCACACTTGTGCAGCTTTACCACGTGCCAGGCTCTGTTCTAATCCCTTTACGTCAATTAACTCATTTATCCTTTACACGACCCTACAAGGCAGGTGCAATTATTGTCCCCATTTCACAGATGGGGACAATGAGCTACCAAGTGGTTAAGTAACTTGCCCAAGGTCACACTGCTGGTAAATGGCAGAGCCGGGCCTAGAACCGGAGCAGTCTAAATCCTTAACATTGCTTTTGTGCTTCCTATAGGCCAGGCATTATCCGGAGTGTTTCATATGGATTAGCTCATTTAATCCTCACAATGCTGTTATTATCACCCCCATTTTACAGATGAGGAAAGTGGGGGCACAGCGAGGTTCTGTAGCTTGCCTAAGGCCACACAGCTAAGAGGAAGTGGTGGGATTTGAACCCAGGCAGTCTGGCTGATCCCAAGGATCCCGAGGTTTGTCGGTGGAGGGCCCAGGAAAGTGTTGTAAGAATAAACAGAGGTGGGCTCCTCCCTGCCCTCTCCAGCCCAGCAGCCTCCTTCTGCATCCCCGCCTGTCTCCCCTCGTCCCGCCGTCCCACGCTCAGTGGTCACAGCCAGGGAGACAAGGCCCAGGGACGAGAGAGCATGTGCGAGCCGGGCAGGCAGGCGGGTGCGGGCAGACGTCTCTTCTGTGGCCAATTAAACAAATTGCAGCAAAACAGCATTTTATTAGTATTTGCCCATAGCAGTCTGGGGCTGCAATAAATTTCTCGTGGCTGCAGTGCTGGAGAGGCAGGGAGGGGTGTGTGCATTGGGGGGATCGGTGCCATTGGGCGGGTGTGGGGAGTAGGGTGTGTGACAAAGAGCGGGCATATTGAGCAGTGGATGGTGGAGGAGAAACATCGGGAATGGCCCTGGGGGCTGTTGGGTATCAGAGTGGCTGTCTTCCCAAACAACCGCTCCGCTTCATCATAAACACGGTGAGTTATGAGGCGCCACTGCGCCCCACACCGGCAACAGTGCCAACGAAGCTGCCTGCCCGGGTCGGGCTGGGGGTGGGCACGTGGGGGTGGGCACATGGGGGTGGGCGTGGGAGCCCAGCGCCTGCGGCAGGTCCCAGCCGGCTGCTGGCACCTGCTGGCGTTCGGTCCTCACCAGGGATACCTCGGTTGCTGAAACGGCCTCCTCACTGGTTCCTCTTCCTCCACGCTTCATTCATTCATTCATTCATTCATTCATTCATCCATCCATCCATTCATTCAAGAAGTCTTTATTAAATGCCTGCTGTTTGCCAGGTCCTGGAGTGAACTGTCTGCAAAGCATGTCATTCTTCTATTTTAAAAAATCTCTAGGGGCGCCTGGGTGGCTCAGTCAGTTAAGCGTCCGACTCTTGATCTCAGCTTAGGTCTTGATCTCAGGGTCGTGAGTTCAAGTCCCGCCTAGTGTGGAGCTTACGTTAAAAAAAAAAAAAAATCTGGGGCGCCTGGGTGGCTCAGTCGTTAAGCGTCTGCCTTCGGCTCAGGTCATGATCCCAGGGTCCTGGGATCGAGCCCCACATCGGGCTCCCTGCTCAGCGGGAAGCCTGCTTCTCCCTCTCCCACTCCCCCTGCTCGTGTTCCCTCTCTCGCTGTGTCTCTCTCTGTCAAATAAATAAATAAAATCTTTAAAAAAAAAAAAAAAAAAAAAATCTGTCATGCTCCCCCGCTGCTTTCAGGAACAATCCCAAGCTTCTGGACCCATTAGTTAAGACTCTCATGAACAGCCTTCTGCTTTCCTTTGCAGCCTCCTCTGTGACCACCTCTCTCCACTTCTCTAGCAGCTACCATATATCGAGTATAAAGTACCAGCGCTCTGTGTAAAGGGCTTTCCCTGTATGAACTTGTGGGTCCATCACAACCCCGTCAGCTCAGGCTAAGCTATGCTGTGGTAACAAACAGCTCCCAAGCCTCAGCAACTTCAACAACCAAGGTTCATGTCTTGTTGAAGCTATGCATCCAGTGTGCGTCGTCGACTTAGTCCACTGGGGAGACCCGGGGATAGTCACATCACAATCTTGGTGGGCACTGCACTGTGCTAGAAGAGAGAGACAGAGCGCTCTGGAGGCTCTCCCACTAACATTCAGGCCTGGCATTGACACTGTGCTCACAGTTCATTGGCCTGGACTAGTCACATGACCCTACCTAACCTCAGGAGCAGCAGAACATGCAGTCCTACCTGTGCCTGGAAGGGGAGACAGCCGAAAGTGTTTGGCAAGTAGCATTAATGATTACTACAACGACTATCAGCACCTGTTAGCGGAAGAGGACATGGAGGCACAGAGAGGTTAAGCAAACTGCCCAAAGGCACACAGCCAAAAAGTGAAGCTGGATTCAACCATGGGCATTCTGGCTCCACTCCTGTACAGTGGCCTCATGGTTTCTCACACCCAGCTCCCTTCCTCCCTGCATGCTTGGCTCATGCTTGTCTCTGCCAAGAATGCCCTCCCACCACTTCTCTGCCTGGCAAACTCCTACTCAACCATCAAGACCCTGCCTGATACCACCCCTCCTCTCCCTAGTTCCAGGGAGAGGGAACTGTTCTTGTCTCTGAGCCTACAGCGTATCTGCAGACACGATCACCACAGCACCGCTCATCCTGTCTTGAGCAGTTTCTGTGCCCCGCTGAGGGCCATAGGAGCAGACCTACTTAACTGTGCCTCATGCTGGCACTGAACTGGCATGGGGCTCCCTGGCAGAGGTCGGGGACAGTAGACAGTAAGGCCTAGGTGGGCACGTGTAGTGAGAATTCACCCCCTCCCATTCTGGAAGTCCCTGGGCCGAGGTCCTCTCTCTGAGACCCCAGACTTAGTAGCCTCATGAGACAGGAGGCTGGAGGAAGAGAGAAGACATAGAGCTCTGGAGGCCGGCCTGGGGAGGGAGCAGCAGCTTCCCCCACCAGCCCAAAGCCTTCCTCAGAGCACAGAAGGGCTGCCGGATCCTGGGAACTGCCTGTCACTCTACCTGCTGGTTTGGGGCCCAGCCATCAGTCTGTCCGAGTCATGAACTCTCAGCCACAAAGGGATATGCTTTTAACCTAAACCACATTCCCTCTTCTTCTCACCTACCTCCAGGCCCAGAGGGGCTAACTCAGATCAAACCGGCATTTCCCCTGTCTCCCCGACCAGCATCACTGGGTTTCAGGAGCCCACCAGCGGTCTTCCAGCGGCTAGACCAGCTTCCACTTGGAGAAGATCAGCGAAGGGAATGGGAAGCAGGTTAGGGAGGGTTAGGGAGGTTGAGTCCAGGCCCTGCCCACACTCACTGTTCCCCCCCTTCCCCCCTCTCCATGGAGGGGGAGTGCGGGGCGGGGAGTTTGAGGGTCCTGGCTATACTGTTCTCCCACTCTGGGGAAGAGCCAGCCACTCAGCCTCTAGTCAGCTGTCCTGACTTTTTAATAGTTCCTTCATTTTGCCGCCCTTCCCACTCCTGGAGGCTGGCACATGGTGGGAATTTAGTGAGTATCTGCCAAGTGCATGGATAAATGAAAAAAATTCCATTCACAAGAGACAACGTATCATTTTCTACCCCCAGAAAAGAAACAGGTCCTGAGAGTCTCCATCTTCATCTCACCATTGAAAGGGCTGTTGTTTTGCTGACATGGAGTCATCCCACCCCACATCTTAATTTCTGAACCTCTAGTGGTATCTAAATCCTCTTGGCCCTCCAAGAGCAAGGCGACTATATCCCTCCTGTTCTCAGCAGGATTATACCAAAGTCCAAGGAATTATGCCCTCACTTGTTGGCCGACATGTCCCGAGCACCTACTGTGTGCAGGGCACAGTGCTGGGGGGTACAGAGCCTGGAGGCCCCATTGCTGCCCCCCGCTGCTCGTGAGCTGGGAGTGGAGCTGAGCCGGGGTGGGGGTGGGGTCTCCTGCACGGCCGGGGCTGGGGCATCGAAGAGGTGGGGGTGGAGGGAAAGGGGAGGAGGCCAAGGGCATTTCTTCCTTTCTTTTTCTGTACATTTGTGTGTTTCAAGTTTCCTAAGGAGCATGTTTTGCTCTTGTAAGTCTTCAAACAATATTGCATTTCTTTTAACCAGGAAGGCACGGTGCCCATTTGCAAGAGGCTTAGGAGAAGGTAGGGTGGAGGCCTGCTCCCTCTCCCAGACCCAATTTCAGTAGTCTTGGGGGCATGGGGCTATCAGGCAGCAAGGTGGGGAAGCCAGGTTCAAGGCCTTGGATGACAGGGTGTGGGTGGAGGTGATGGGCCAGGGCTGCTGGCAGGGAGAACAGAGCTGGAAGCTGCATCCTGGCCTAGCTTGGTGAGGGGCCCCCAGGGATGGCTTGAATCAGTGGGAAAAGAGCCTTCATTGTCCAGTGAATCAAGTCTAGCAAGTCTTAGGTAGACTCTGGCATTGACAAAGGGCCTGGGGCTGGGGTGGGCTGGGGGATGATGGCCGTAGGACTGGGTGAGAGCCCTGTGTTGGCCTGGAGGGAGGCGGGGATATATAAACCCGTGTTATCACGGGTGTGGCCCACCACGTTGGCAGAGTACTTTCACATTCCTCAAGACTTGTCACCAACCGCTCAGTGAGATGTTATCCCCATTTTACAGATGAGAATCTTGAGGCTCAGAGAAGGGAATTTGCCAGAGCTCACACGAGTGAGGAATCTTACAGCCAAGCCTTCCAATTACAAAGTGTCTTTTTCTATGATGCCAATTTGTCAGAGTCCTGGGTCGTGAGGGGGACAAAGGAACAGCCCCAGCCTCGTCCTGCAGCTAGCTGTTGGGGCAGAGCAGGAAGAAAGCCAGGCCCCTGTGAATCTGGTGGTCCTGCTGCGGCACTTCCCGCTCCCGGCTCTCCTGCAGGACACACTGATTCACAGCCCCGAACAGCAACGGCACTCTGGGGCATCCATGATGCCCTCTGGGGCTTCTTGTTAGCCTTAAAATGTACAAAATGCTGAGAGGGGCATGGCTGGTAAGACTGTCCACGTTGAAGACGCTGAAACTCAGAGAGGCAGAACAATTGGCCCAACGTAACACAGCAAGCAACGGTCTGAGCTAGGACTGGAACCGAGAGGGTAATTCGGAGACCCTTGCTCTGGGGGTCCTCTCTGTGTCACCATCTAGCTTTCTGCCTCCCTGCCACCCCTCTTCCAGGGTCTGGAGGTGGCGGCTTCTGGGCAGCGCACCCCCTCCCCCAGAGAGCTGGGCCTTGATAGAGAATCCCCAACCTCTTCTCCGGAGAGAACCTCCAGGGGTCTGGCACAGGCCCCGAGTGCAAGGCCGCGGCTGGGAGTTTGGGCCAGAAGTAGCAGCTTTCTTGAAAGACCCACCGGGGCTCCCAATCTCACCTCCCTCCCCGCGTGAATAACAGTGGGATCCTGGGCCCGGCGGTGGACACAGGCCCCTGCTGGGTGTGCCATTCGGAGGAGGTAACAATGCGGGCCCCTGGCGGGGTGACTGACAGTAGCAGGCCCCCGGGGAGGACCATGAAGATAACCACTCTTGACAGATGAAGACGCAGCCCAGGCAAAAGCTACATCCTATTTGGCTTTTAATTTGGAGGCCCCGAGAGTGAATTCTGAAGCTCCCGCTCTCGACCTTACGTGCAAAGTGGATCTGACTTTCAGGAAATGACCTGAAGTGAAGCCACATTACTTATCAGCGTGTCTCTGGGATTCACAGCCCTCACGCTCCCGCCCCTGCTTCCCCGCAGGGATCGGGGCTTCCCGCCTGTGTCCCCTCACACACACACACCTCTGTCTTATCGCGGGCGCGGCTGATGTGGCCCCGGGGCCCCAGGGACCTCAGGGGCATGTGGGTGCAGAGCTGTGTTCAGCGTCGAGCTAGCAATTGGGAAACCACCAACCTTCAGATTTCATCTGAATCAGGAATCTGCAAAGGCCAGCTTCTAAGCCAAATCCAGCTGGCCCACCCCGTTTTTCTACGGTCCCTAGCAAAGAATGACTTTTAGAAGGCTGAAGAAGTCAACAGAAGAAAGTCTGTGACGCGTGAAAATCACAGGAAGTTGGAACCCCAGCGTCTGTAACTACAGGGTCATCGAGCGCAGCCCTGCCCGCTCAATTAGCCACTTGTCTGCCAGGCTTTCGCACTATGACATCTGAGATGGTGCGGCCCGCCCAGCTCAAAATATTTATGCTCTGGCCCTTCATAGAAAAAGTTTGCCAACTCCTGATCTGGACTCTCATTTTGCCCAACTGAAAACATTTGAGTCAACGGGTGGTGGTGGGGGAAGAGAGGAGGCATTGTCCCGAAGCCCCCCAGCAACAGGCAAGATGAGGGATTGTCTGCGACCTCTTCCCACATCCACACATCTCAGACAGAAATGTGCTCAAAGCGCAGTTACCAGAGTTAAGCACTAACTAATCGGGCCCTTGATAGGGAGTAGAGATAGAAAGAGACTAAGTCCTGCTTCCTACAGTCTGACTGCCCACCTCGTGCTGGATTAAGCCCCAGACGACAATGGCGAGTGCCCCTTGTCCCTACACTCAGGGTGTTCACAGTCTGGGGCGGGAGGTCTAGACAGATAGGTAAACAGAAAACCACCGTGGGGTAGGGGTGACTCGTGGACCTACGCCCCAGGGAGCAGAGGAGACAGAGAGGGGGGGTACCTCCCCCAGCCAGGGACCTTAGGAAAAGCTTCCGGGGCAAGAGAGCTTCACCCCGGCCACACTTGAGAATCACCAAGAGGGCTTTGAAAACCAAGCCCATATCTGAGCTGCCCCACCCCACCCCGAGAATCCAGTTCCATCTAGCCCAAGTGGGTCCTGGGGACGGGTGTTTGAAGTCTCCCAGGTGATCTGAATGTTCAACCCTGGCTGTCAACCCTCTAGAGGAGGAATAGGAATTGCCTGGGTGAAGTGGGCAGGAGGTGGTCCAGGCAGGGATTCCCTGCACGGATGTGCAAGCTGCCCAGGCCTGCAGGCCACTGGGACCCTCCCCACAGCGTGTCCCTCCCCCCCACCTCAGGTCCTTAGGGGGCCCTTCTCCCCCCACAAAGTACTTCCCCCATCCTGATAACCCCCTTATCTCTTTAGGAAAAGTGCTGATCTGATCTGACTCATTCACAAACTGAGCCAATTCCCTGGGCTCAGGAAAAAGAATGTCCCTCGGTGCTAAGATAAGGGAGGAAATGGTAATCCACACATCATTAAGTCAGGTGCCCCCCCCAGCCCCCCACCCCAGGTGGGAAGACTTGAGCCTCCATTTCCCCTTCTCCCTGACCCCTTGGAGTGCCCTCCGGAATGAAGCCTGAAAGAGAGGGGCAGGGATGGGGGGGCTACCCAGGGCTCCCCCCTCTGGCCCGTCCAGCCCAGCCTGGGACCTCCGGGTGCTGACTCACGCCGTCCTATCTTTGATCGCTCAGGTAATGGCCTGGCCTGCTCTCCGCGGAGGCAGGGAATAGAGTTAGCACCCACGCTCTGGGAGCCCTGACAGCCCCTTTAACAAGGTGTCCAACATCCCATTTCCTCTGCACTTCCTCTCGCCTTAATCCTTTTATGCGAAACTCACTCAGGAGCAAGCCCTGTGAAATTGAGGCCTCTCCGTACATGCAGCCTGGCCCGCTCCCTGCCCTCCCACCGCAGCCCCCTCCCAGCCCAGGCAGCTGGGAAAAAGAGGGTTGGGCATGGGGAGGGGACCTGGGTGCCTCAGAGGGTCACCCCCAAACACTGCGGGGTGGGGTACAGACCGGTACTCTAGAGATGGCTTGGAGTAGCCAGCCCGCGGGGCGCTGGGGGGCTTCTAGAGCTGCAGCTCAGGCCTGACACCCAGGCCACCATGGGATCCCTCCTCCTCCTGGGCTGGGGGCCCTCGGGCCCTGCGCCAAAATTGGAAGGAGGAACAGGAAACTCCTGGTGGCTCCAAGGACACCTCAGACCCCAGGCCCAAGCCCTTCTAAGAAAAACAAATCGTTAAGCTTCTAGCATTAACACCCAGGGGTGGAAGCTGAGCATCCTCCAGGCCATCAGCCAGGGCGCAGATAAGAGCCGTGTTATCTTGGATGAAGGTGGTGGAGAATAGAAAATGTTAATACTTGAGGAGAGGCGAGTGGAAAAGGCAGGCAGCCCAGTCCTCCACCTTCTCTGGCTTGGCTTCCTTCTTGTCCTACAAGCCAGCCACTCTTCCTGTCGAGGCTCTGCCTGGATGCCACTCGCCTGCCGTGTGACATGGGGCAAGTGCCTCAGTTTCCCCTGGGCAAAATGGGGACAAGACTCCTTCACTAATTGTGGGGAGAGCACCTGCATCCTGTAAACACACCATCAATGCTCGTGCTTCCAACCGTTTCCCACTCCTCCCTCCTTTTGGCAAAGATTCTTTGCTGGACCAAACTTTAGTCAGGTTCCTGCACCTTCTTTTAGGCCCATCTGTGTGCTTCATTGTAAAATCCCGTTTCAGCAAGAACCCTGCCAAGTCCATTCGGCAAGAGCCACCCCTGATATCTGATCGGGTGCCCCCCACCCCAGGTGATGTCTGATCCCCTTGGCCTGTCTTCAAGCAAGAATCCCGTGAGGTTGGTTTAGCCAGAACCCCACCCCCCTCACCCCTGAGGTTCCTTCTCAGTCATTTTCCATCCACTGTCCGCCTTGGTTATAAAGTCCCACTTGCTGATGCTGATTTGGAGCTGAGCCCCAAATCCCTGCAAAATCCCATAGCAATGGTCCCTATATGCATTGTGATGGTTCTGAATCAAGTCTGCCTTATCATCTTTAACAAGTATCATGAATATATATATATATACACACACACACACACTCCTTCCAGGCCAGTTCCTGCCATCTACCCACTCCGAGGTCTGCTGGTGTGGTGTGGCTGGGGGCTGGCGGGTGTCAGGACCAAGTTCCTTCTCCTTTTGGCCCTCAAACCTGCCTTTGCTGCGGACACAGGACAGGTGAGAGCCACACCTGGACGGTCAGCCATGATGGGAAAGGCAGCTTTGGCTTGGGGAGGGGGTGGCAGGGGGTGCATGTGGCAGCAGGGGACCTGTGGCCTGCAGGCTGTCTCCACCCCTTTCCCTCCCTGGGGCTCAGGGCCTGGCAGGCTAGCCCAGAGTGCGTCTTCCTCAGGAGGGGCCCATCCCCCTTTTGCACCAACCTCACTGCCTCAGGTACAGCTTGGAAGGGGGTTTTGTAGCTAAGCCCTTGGCCCACTGACAATCTCTAGGTTTGATATGTTCCGGTGGATTGTGGGTGACGCACTAGGGCAGGCCAAGCGCATGCCGAGAGCACCAACAAAGTGGGGCCACTTAAACACAGTTTTGGAAAGAATTGGAAAAGCATATAAGTACTATGGGGGACTCAGACATCTGCTGGCCTTCCTTACATCTATTGATCACTGAGTTGTTGGGTTTTAAAATTATATTTGGGGAGGGGCAGCTAAAAGTCTTATGCCCACCCCATCAAAGGCAGTGCTGGGCCATCCCCCTCCTGGGCCTTCCTTTGCTAAAGGCATCCCCTTTCCCAAACAGCCTCAGGGTCCTCACCACCTTGAGGACAATCACACCTGTCCTTCCTACCTCTTCAGTCTTCAAAATGGCATTTATGGAGGAGGAGACAGAGGTTCAGAGACTTCCCGTGATTTGGTCAAAGAAGACACACAGCATGGACAGATGCTCTGCCGATGTAGCCTTGCCCACTGCTCTCTCTGCTCCCCCCCACCACCGACCCCCCAGCCTGCCTGAGGTTCTGAGAGGGGCTGCCTGTTGTCAGCAAGCTGGTGAGCAGGGCAGAGAAAGACGGTGAGGGGTTCCCAGGAACTGAAAAATGCACAGACGGAGACAGACAGGGCCCCGGAAAAGGGGAGTGAGCTGCGAAGGGAGACGGAGGGAACAGGGAAAGGAGGGTAAGACAGAGAGAAACTGAGCGAGAGGAAGATGGAGCTGCCTGCGAGGAATCCTGATCTTTAAAGCTGACTGATAAAAAGCTTGTTCCAAAGACAAATTCTTTCAAACCAACAGCTCCAATGAGACTTTCCGTCATTCTCCCTATCACAGCCTGGCCCCTTCTCTCCAGGAAGAAGATGAAAGAACATCTTCATCTCCTCCGCCTCCTGTCCTCCCTCCCTCCCTCCCTGCTCCTTCTCCTCTTCCAGCACTTGCCAGAAACAAACCTTCCAGCCCCCTGTCCTGCACCCCCCTTGCCCCTGCTGTCCCACCACCCACTCTCTCCCCATACTTTTCTGTTCTCTGGATAGGGAGCATCTCCAGCAACCAACTCTCTTTCTCTTCCCCTCTTCTGTTTTTTACCTCTTCATTGTCATTACTTCTGACACGGTCCCTATTCCCCCATGATGGCTCATGAGTTAAGGCCTCGGGCTTTCTCTCCTAGGTTTCTGAAGCAATCATATCAACCAAAGCTTCTTGGCTGGGGAAACTGGGGCCAGGAGGGCCCCACCTCTCATCCTTGCTATCCTGGCCCCTCTGAAAATCTGGGAACTGGGTGTGTTCCCTGGCCCTGGGGACCTAAGCCAGGTCTCCTTTTGGGGTTAGGGAGTGAGCATTCTGTTCCTCTTCTGCCTCCCTTTCCCAGCTATGGCTGAGGCCAGGCACCTCCTCTCCCCACTGGCCACTGGCCTCAACCTCCCCTTGCCCCCCACAATGAGATCTGCCTAGTGCCCACATTTGGGAAATACCTCCCAGATGGATCCATCCCATCCTACATCTAAGAACATCTTGGTCCAAGATCCAGAAAAGAATTCCACCTCTTTTTGTTACCATGCTGTGTCTCTCTTCCATCAAAATCTCCACTCCCTTCAAATTCTCTCCCTCTTTCTCTGGAACAACCCCTACTTATTCTTCAAGAACCCATTCAATTGCCACCTCCTCTGGGAAGGCTTCCTGATTCACCCAACTGCCACTTCTAAGCTCATTTTGCAATGTAACAACGTGTACATGGGTCCGTCCCTGCTGAGATTGTGAATCACTTGATAGCATCGACTTCATCATTTTATTTAGCGAACATTTGTTGAGCACCTACTGTGCTGGGCTGGGGATATAATGGTGGCCCAAAGAGACACAATTCTTCTCCCCTTGGGGCTTACACTCTAGTAGGGGATGCAGACTCCCAAGAGAGTTATCATGGGCGATGGTAAGCAATGTGGCAGAGGGAAGGGAAGGGCACTCTGGATCCCCAAGGAAGGCACCTTATCCAGCACGGAGAGTTGGAAAGGCTTCCGAAGGAGATGTATTCAGGTGAAGAAGAGGGGAGAGGAGGTCCTGGGCTGAACGTACTGAAATTCTTGAGCAAGCATGGTTCAGATGGGGACCCGAAGAAGTAGGTAAGACAGGAGACTTTGGCGGGAGTGTTGGGTGGGTAGAGATGAGGAACCATGCCCCAATCATCATCTTTCTCCTTGTGTTGTGTGGCCTGTGTGGACAGCCCAGAACAGGAACCAGGTAAATTTCTTGACGTTGAGTGGATGGAGTCCAGCTAACACACACTAATCAAGTGTCTACCATATGCAGGGCCCTGGGGCTTGGGATGGAAGACAAGATCTCCAAGGATCGTAACAACCAGCAATAGCTCACATATATTAAGGTGCTCCCCTACTGTGTGCTGGGCACTGAGCCATGTGTTTTTACAGGTGTCATCTCCTCTATTCCCCCTGGCAGCCCTCGATGAGGGTGCTAATGAGGATCCCTGCAGCCCGATAAGTGCACTAAGGCTCAGAGAGGTAAAGTGAATTTTCCAAGGTCACACTGGAGCCAGTATTTGACCCCTGGCTTAACCATGACAGAGTAGTCTCACCCCAGACAGAAAAGGGGTTGGCCTTGCCAAGTTTGCTGACCATATCTTGCGGAAACCCCGTCACCCCAGCCCTCTGAACTGCTACCTCTCCTCCCTCGGAGTCAGTCTTCCCGAGAAACCCATCGCATCCTTCCTCCCTCCTGCTTTCCTCTGCCCCCACAGCCCGGGTACTTCCATTCCTCCCTGGCCTGCCCCCTCCCCACAAAAAGAGAAAAAACGGAGAGAAAATGGATCTTTAAAGATACATGTATCCATCACTATTATTTACATTCTAATGTGCGTCTGTGGCTCAGCTCCAGTGGGGGAAATGTAAATCAGGTGGACACTGCTCCCGAAAGCCCTAAAGAGCTTGGCTCCCCCAAATTAGAATAGAAAATGCTCTTTTAAAATGCACCTTTAATATGTAAAAGCCCGCCAACCTGGGCTCTAAATAAACCAAACTTGAACCAGATGCCAAATAGAGTAGATGAAGGACAGGTGCACCGAGGGTCCTGGGCTGGGGAATGAGGCCTAAACAGCTATTTATATTAATGCAAAGAAAGTTCAACATTCTTCCCCTTGATATATGCTGCAGTGGGAGGTGGTTTTTGTCCCACCAGCAAGAATAAAACGTACAGCTCATGATGGGCAGGGTCACATGTGCGAGATAAAAAGCTCTGGGTATAATATATGTCTCCACCGCGTATTCTTGGCAGGGTTTGCGTTAGATCTGCAGATGACAACAAGAAAACACTTACTCAAGGTTAGACTCTGCTCACCAGGCTCCCAATCACAGCTCCCCACCCTGAGGGAATGCAGCTGCCTCAAAATGGGCCCAGCAGAGCCCCAGGCTGGGAGCCCGGCAGGGGGGCACCCTCTCTGCCTTGGTGTGGAGCCCCCAGGGGGGCCCCTGTTGGGGCTGGAAGTCTCCAGGGACCAGGAATGCCTGTGTTTGTTGGTTGGGGTGGATGAACCTGTCCTTCCCCCTGGGGACACCCCAAGGGCCTCTCCCCCGCCACCGACCGTCCATAGACTCCTTGCAGACAAGTTCACAGCTGCCTGGGCAGATTACAAAGCAGTACAGATGACTGGTGAGGAGGTGTGCTTTCTTCTTGGTGTACGCGTCAGAATTCACTTATTCATTCACTCACTTCATGCGAGCAACATTCATTCATTCAACCGAGTATTACTGAGGAAGCGCAGGACCATGAGGGGAGGCCTAGAATGTAAAATGAAGATAACCACAGGATTGTTCAGAGAGCTCAGCTAGGTGTGGTGTGTAGCCCGGGGCAGAGCAGTGGTAAGCAATCAAAAAATGCTGGCTTCAGGGGCGCCTGGGTGGCTCCGTCCGTGAAGCGTCTGCCTTTGGCTCAGGTCATGATCCTGGCGTCCTGGGATCGAGTCCCGCGTCGGGCTCCCTGCTCAGCGGGGAGCCTGCTTCTCCCTCTAACCCTCCCCCTGCTTGTGCTCTCTCTCAAATAAATCTTTTTTCTTTTTTTTTTTTTAAATGCTGGCCTCATTGTAGTTGTCAGGCAACGTGTTTTTGTCCACGTGAGAGGAGAGACCAAATGATGAATGAGATGCTGGCTGTGTCAGGAGAACCTTGCAGTCTAGGGAGGCGGAGCATACAGACAGATAAGCAAGTAAGTACAAGTTCACATGATAAGTCTATGACAGACGTCCTGCAGAGTGCTGTGAGGGGCACGGATCAGGATCGACCAGGGAAGACTTAAAAGAACTGGTAATATTTGGCCTGGTGCTTTCAGAGTCAGTAGAATCTCCTCGGGAGGAAATGTGAGTGGAAGAGCATTTTAGGCAAAGGGAACAGCATGTATAAAACAATGGCTTGTGCCAGGGCTTGATATGACGAAGGCATGAGGAGAAGCCTTGTATCTCTGGGTCTGAGACATGCGACAGGGTTGGGAGCAGCAGGAAATGTGATTGGAGAGGTAGGCAGGGGTCGGCCCACGAAGGGTCTTGCCGGCCAAAATAAGTTAAACATTTATTCTGTTAAGTATGGAAAACTTATAATTGAAGAACTGTTTTCCCTAATTTGGACAGGGGATGTGGTTGACCCAAAGGCAACTAATCCCACACTGGCTCTATTCATGGCCTGGCCTGGGCACAAAGATTCACTGGACCAGCCAGAGGCTCTTCCTCCGTGGATTAGTCAGGACAGGCTAGGCTATGGTGTAGTAACAAGCATCCCCACCTTCCAGTCGCTTAACACAACCAAGATCTAGCTTTTGCTCATGCAAATTCCTCACTGGGTCTGGGGAACTCTCCAGAGCTGCTGCCACCACACGGGGGTGAGCATTCCAGGCCATTTCCACCACAGCACCTACATACCAGCTTCCGTGCTTCCATGGGGATCAGGGAAGGCGGTGTGCAGGACCATGCATCAGCTCTTAGCTACTTCAACCTGGAAGTGACCCATACCGCTTCTGCTCCCATTTCATCGGCCCAAATAAGCCATACAGCCTCACCTAACCTCAGTGGGGCAGGGAGTTCCTGGGTGCCCACAGGCGCGCAAACCCAAAATACTGTTGAGCACGCGTAACCTCTACTGCGTTTTGGAACTACAGAGAGCAAGAGCTAGTTCTCCGTGAGAAGGAAGCTGAGAAAGAGATGGAGAAGGGCAGGAGCCCCAGACCCCACAGTGGCCGTGAACCAGAGATGGTCACAGTGGTTGGCTGCTGGGCAAGCAGATCTTTCTGTTCCTGGCTTCTGCCTTGGTGTGGCATCTAGTCGCTCTTTTGAAGCGCTCCTCCCAGTCCAACACCTCAGGGATTGTGAGATTTCACAGAAGCCTCGTGATCTCGGGGAGTGGGGAGGAGGTGCTGACAGTGTGGAGGAAGGGGAAGGGGGTCCCAGACAGAAGTCAGTCCTCCTCGACCCAGAATTGCAGCCAACCTTGCAAAAAGGGTTGGATTGTGCCAGTAGACCTGAGGAGTTGCCCCTTCAGGCTCCACGTCAAGATCTTCCAGGAGGTCTGGATTCGTAAGCTAATCAGCTCTGGCTGGCAGAAAAGGAAGGCTTGGGTGGAAGATATAAGGGAAGAGGTACGTTTAGAAAGCCTGAAACCAAAGACCTAATTCCTGTACGTCCACAGTATGGGGGTAGGGTGTGTCTGGGGGGTGCAAGGATGGGGAGCAGGGTGCTCCAATTGCCTTGGGTCCCCAGGGAGGCCCTGGCAGATGAGTGAAAGGCCAACACAGACCCTCTGAGGGGCACTTGGCCAGCAGGGCAAACCCCACAGCCCTTTGCTTTGCCTCCCACTTCCCCTTTCCTCAGAGGAATGGAGGGAGTGGGGTCATAACCCCTGCCCCTCATTCCCTCAAACACCTCCTGACTGCTCTGGGGTTTGGCTCCCAAGGCGTGTAGCTGATGTCACAAATCATGGAGGTGGCAGGTCAGGCGAGGTGACCTCTGAGGTCCCTCACAGCATGGATGGGAATGGCCAAGCCAAGAGCTGGGTTCTGCGGGAGGGCAGGGGAGGGGAAACGGCCCTGGGCACCCAGCCCGCTGCTGCTCCCGAGGGATCATGGGAAAGGCTCAGAGGAGCCTGGTGCTGTGGCCCCGGGGAGCGACAAGGGGGGAGGGGAAGGGGAAATCAGGGAAAGGAGATGGAGGGGAAGAGAGAGAGGAAAGCAGCAAAGGTTAAGGAGGAGGAAGGAGAGAAGGAAAAAGAAGGGGATCAAAAGGGGAAGAGAAGAAAGTAGCAAAGAGAAGGAAGAACCAGCGGGGGGGGGGGGGGGGGAGGAGAAATAAGGGGGAAGTAACACCAAAGAAGAGGAGAAAGGAGAGAGCTGGGCCCTGGAAGCCAAACTCAGGGCACCCCGTCTGTGTGGAGGGGCGCCCCGGGCAGGTGGCCCTCCCGCCATAAAGGAGAGCACAGTAGGCCGCTAGGAAGATCTATCGGGCCCTGCAGTGCCATTGTCTTCAGAAGGAATTAAAAACAAATTGCTGAGGGCCAGCACATAATTTAAAGACTCACGGCAATTTTATGACTTGCTAATGTTCCTAATTACATGCCCGTGAAAGGCTTAATTAATTGGGGGATGTAGCAAAAAGTGGGGCCTGTGTTTGTTATCATGGTTCCACTGCATTGATTTTAGTGCCTATGGAGAATTTAGGGCCTCTTTATTTGCACAAAGAAAATGCAAGTCTCTCGAAAAAATGCACATTAAGATCAACCCCTCGCTGCTATCTAATATACTTTCCTCTACTTAACCAAAGCGCTTGTAATCATATTTTGTAAATGTTGGTGCTGTTAATTGCATCGTGAGGGAAAATAGGTTCCGCTTGGCTGGTTGTGGAGAATTTTATAAAGTTTGCTCCCCACACCCCATTCTGGGGGACTCTTCCCAGGGAACTTGTAGAGAAGTTGGGACGCCAGCGTGGGAAGTTGGAGAGGCTGCCCTGGGTTTCCCTGCTCCTGGCCAGAGCTTGGCTGGCTGTCTCACTGCCAGAGCTGTGTAGGTGAACAGAGGGCAGGTGGGCTCAGGCAGGCCTGGGAGTGAGGGCAGTGGGCCTGGGGGAAGGCCACACATGGACATTCTTCTCAGAAGCCCTGGAACGGAGCACCTAGTACCGGGGTGGTCTCAGCTACACTTTACCTGTGAGGCCTTTAGACAAGGCACTTGGTTTCACTGAGCCTCAGTTTCTTCATCTGTGAAATGGGGGTAATGATTCCTGCCCTGCTGACATCAACAAGGGAATGGACATGAAGGAGGCCCAGATCTAAGGCTCACGGCCAGTGTCATTAGCCTTTGTCTCCTCTCTTCCTTCCTCAGGGCCCACAGGGACGTTCTTCCTCCAACTGGGGGCTCCCAGTGAGAGAGGAACAACCACCCTATGCTCTGCCTTTTACAGAAAGAAGTGCAAGAAGTCTCAGCTGGAGACGCAGCGGGTCCTGGGAGAGAGAGCGAAGGAACCTTTCATGTCACCTCCTCTAAGAAACTACTCCTGACACTGTCCCTCCCTGAGGACAGGCTCTCACCCTGTCTCTGTGTCCCAGAGGCTCTTGCTGGCCCAGAACCTTCCCCCATGGGCAACCATTGTCTACTCACTGCAAACTCCTTCAGGGCAGAGGCCGACCTCTCAGCTCCCCATCCACAGGGGTGACCTAGTCCCTGGCCCACTCAATAGCATTTTACTGAATCAATGAATCAATAGATTAAGTCATTAATTTGGGCAATGGGGCTTGGTCAGACTGGGCTATCCAGGCTCAGCAACCTCTTTCTGCTTCTTTGGCTGAGTTCACTGCTCAACAGTCCCCATCAAACCCTGCCCACCTCCTCTCACACACTTAATCCCCATATACTCCTCTGGGACCCCTCCTTGGCTGATGATTAGAGTTGGAATCTTAGGCTCTAACATGGACCCTGTCACCATCATTTCCCTACATGGTGACCAAAGTGATCTTTTAAAAGTGCAAATCTGAGCCTGTCAAGCTCCTGTTTAAAGTCTGAAGACTTCCATCTGCTCCTGAATAGAAGCCAAACTCCTCCCCAGGGCCCGCAGAGCATGCCCAGCCCCACGATCCTGTATCACGCTCCCTCAAGTGCACCTCAGCAGTACACTGGTCCTTTGTAGCTCAACAGGCCAAGTTCAGTCCTGTCTTGGGGCCTTTGCACTTGCTGTTTCCTCTGCCTGGGATGCTCTTCTCCATCATCTTTGTATGGCTGGCTCCCTCTCCTCATTCAAGTCTTATCTGAGGAAAAGTCTTTTCCTCAAACACTCCACCAATCCAGTGTCACCTTCTTTAGTCATACTTAATTCCCTCTTATATCTCTTTAAACATGTTAAATGTACACATATTTTTGGTTCTCTGTTTGATAACCCCATGAGATGAAATTTACAGGAACCTGAATCTGGTGCTCATGGTTTTGGCAGACTCTCACTCATGGTTGCTTACTTCCTTGTGGGATGCATAGTTTTGGAATATGGCCTCATGTTTGAAGAGCTTTAAAATTTTTAAAAGATTTTATTTATGGGGCACCCGGGTGGCTCAGTCATTAAGCGTCTGCCTTTGGCTCAGGTCGTGATCCCAGGGTCCTGGGATGGAGCCCCGCATCGGGCTCCCTGCTCGGGGGGAAGCCTGCTTCTCCCTCTCCCACTCCCCCTGCTTGTGTTCCCTCTCTCGCTGTGTCTCTGTCAAATAAATAAATAAAATTTTTAAAAATTATTTATTTGAGAGAGAGAGAGAGAGCATGAGCAGGGGGAGGGGCAGAGAGAGAGGGAGAAGGAGACTCCCCACTGAGCAGGGAGCTTAACATGGGACTTGATCCCAGGACCCTGAGATCATGACCTGAGCTGCAGGCAGATGCTTAACTGACTGAGCCACCCAGAGGCCCCCGATTTATATTTTTTAAAGAAATGAAACATTATAGATACAATGGGAACCCCCTGGTCTACTCCTCCCAAGGCTCATTCTCCTCCCTCCCTTCCCAGAGGAATCCACCCAACTGAATTTAGGGCTTATTCTTTCCATGCAACTTCTAAGGACACATTATAAATACATAAGCACTGTATCCTATGGGTTTCCATGCTTCTAAACTTCATACAAATCGCACCGTGTGTGTAAACTTCCGCACCATGGGGTTTTGTTCAGCATGTTTTGATTTTATCCTCATTGTTACATGTAGCTCTGTGCCACACTCACTGAAGGATGGGTCTATGCCTCAATTTAGCCTTCACTTACTGATAGAGGCTGCAATTAGCACCCTTGTACATACCTCCAAGCACACGTGTGCAAGGGTTTCTCAGGGGCACATAACCAGGAAAGGAATTGTTCCTGACGGGTCTGTTTTCTGTTGCGGTGGCATAAACCACCCCAAAACTTAGTGGCTTAAGACAACATTCTTTCTATTTGCTCACAATTCCATGGATTAGGAATTCACGTAGGGCACAGTGGTGACAGCTTATCTATTTCTACAAGGTCTGGGTCTCAGCCTGGGCAGCTTGAACATCTGGGACAGTTCAATGGGGGCCATATGTGTGGTGCTGTTAGATACGTTCCTCAGTTTTCTTCCACTTAGCCTCTCCCTGTGGGCTTCCCCTCAGCTTGGAGGTCTCAGGATTCCAAAGGACAAGCCATATTGTGCTTATTAAGCTGCTGCTTGCCTCACTCCTCCTAATAACCCATAGGCCAAAGCAAGTCACATGGCCAGGCTGAGTGCTCAATGTGGGAGTGGGTGGGTATTGGGAGGTAGGATTCACTGGGGTCTAATGATAGAACACTCTACCACAATAGGGCATAGCATCATCGATTTTATGAGATATTACCAAATAGCTGCCCAAAGGTAGTATCAATTTATAACCTCCCAACTCTTGTACAGTCCCCCCAAAGGCATCTGGATTATTCTACATCCCACATCAATACATGAGTATTGCCAGACTTTTAACTTTTGCCAATCTAATGGATGTGAAATGATGTTGCACTATTAATTACATTGTCCTGATCACTAGTGGGGTTGAATATATTTTTTCCCCCAGGCTTTGAGATATATTTATGTATAACATTATATAAGCAAAGTGTACGACATGTCAAGAGTTGATTATTTTTCTTGTTTGTCAATTATTTACCTGGGTTTTCTCTTCTGTGAATTACCTGTTCCTATCTTTTGCCCATCTTTCCGTCAAGTTCTTTTTCTTTGTCATACTAACTTGTAGTTGTTTGTATTTTCTGTTCCCCGTCCTTGCATGTTTAACCTGACGTGTTGGGAATGTGTTCTCACTCTCACTCTTCTGGAATAGAAGGCTGTTACTGAGGACCCTGGGGCAGGAACTCAGGTGGGGAGTTTGGGATGCTAAGAGTCTTTCAGCTGTGATTCTAAATGGCCTCAGCATCCATCCCGCCCTCCAGGTGTCTTTGCCAGAGATAGGGTGCAGATGGGGAGACCTGGGCTGAGCCCACAACCACTTGGCTTCCCTCCTTGCTTCTCCTTTCCCTTCCCATCACTTCAGATGGACCCCTTCCTCCGGCACACAAGTCTACCATAGCCCCCTCAGAAAACTGGATAATGACAGCCTATAACAAGGTGAGAGAGACCGTAGCTCAGGGGACTGGGAAGCCTTTGTGTCCTGCTAAGCCTCTATACAACCTGTGCACTAGACATTGACTATGGACATGGACACTGAATATTGATCCTGATATACTGACCCATACCCTGTGTTTCCTGCTCCTGTGTCTTTGCTTCTGTGGCTCCCACGGCCTCCGAGGTCTACCTCAGTGCCCCTTCATGAAACTCTCCCTCAAGTGGTCCTCCTACCCCCATACTGGATGAAATCTATCCCTCTTCTGACAGCCCACAGAATCACAGAATTTTCTTTGTACCATTTGTCGCCTTTTACAGACCCAAATTTGTGTTCTAGGTAGGGCAAGATTACTCAACAGACAGAATGAGTGGTTTAGGGTGCTCCTAAAACAAAACCCAAATACAAAAGTTGAGCTTTGATGAACTTACCCAGAATTTTCCAAGCAAAAAATCTAGAAAGCGGTGGAAACTCTGAGTTGTCCAATTCAACAGCCAGTAGCCACACATAGCTATTTCGATGTGAATGTAGATCCATTTAAATTAAATTCGATTAAAAGTTCATCTCCTCAGTCACACTAGCCACAATTCGAATGCTTAACAGTCACATGTGGCCACTGGCTGCCATGCTGGACAGCACAAATACAGAACATTTTCATCACTGCAGAAAGTTCTAGTGGGCACGTGCTAATTTTCACTAGCTCTATGTTTTACAGTTTCATGTTGCTTCTATTTTGAAACACCTGTGCCAGGGGAGAAACAAAATCTCTCCATTATTTAGCCTTCCAAAGGTCTAAATATTGCCCTGGTCCCAACTTGGCCACTAATTCTCTGTGTGACCTCAGGAAAGTCCCCCTCTCTCTAAGCATCAGCCTGCTCAGCTGTAAAATGAGGGAGCTGATGGGGAAGGCCCTTCCCTCTCTGACCCAGTCTGGTTCCACCTCAGGAAATGGATATTTGTGTCCTGGCAGGAAGAGCAGAGGTAAGGGTGAGGAGGGGAAACAGAGGAAGGAGGAGGAGGAGGAGATCATTACCGGCTTCCAGATTCTTGCCTTTGATCAGGTAGTCTGGAGTGAGATGAGGGGCCGGGAGGGAGGGTGATGGGAGGAAGGAGGAAGCAGAGGGCCAGGTGAGTGGTCAGGTAAGAGAGGCAGCTGCCGAGCTGGAGTGGGGTGTGTGTGTGTGTGTGTGTGTGTGTGTGTGTGTGTGTGTGTGTGAGAGAGAGAGAGAGAGAGAGAGAGAGAGAGAGAGAGAGAGAAAGAGAGAGAAAGAGAGAGAAAGAGAGAGAGAGGGAGTTGGAATGGAATGGGGTGGGGTGGGCGGTCCTTCCACCCGCCTCTCTCCATCAGAGAGAGAGCTGAGTCTCTGCCTAGGGCCGCCCCTCCTACCCCCCCATTATTCTAAGGGGGCGTTCAGTGGTGAGACTGGGTAGCCCTGCTCAGCCCCACCAGCAGCTCTCCAGCCCCGGTGGCCATACAGCCAATACAAAGGCAAAGTGAGGGCTGATGTGCCCGGCGGAGAAGGGAAGTTGGGTTCCCTGGCGGAGCCCTGGCTGCCTGTCTATCCGGCCTGTGCAGGTGGCAGAAGAAGGCAAAGGGCCCACTGAAATGGGCACACTTTGAAACAGGGAGGAGGCAGCCCTTTGTGAGCTATTGGCTTTGGGGGCTGAAGCATACAACAAACAGGGCTGGTGAGCGGGAACTGAATGTGACCTTCATCTTTGGGATAGGGTGTAGGAGTTCCCAGTGGGGAGAGAGTCCTGGATTTGGGCTCCGTGAATAAGTTTATTTAACTTCTCGAAGAAGTCTCTGTGAGATGGGACCCGGAACACAGTAACTGTAAGGAAGAGAGGAGGTTCATCGTGTGTGTAGAGACCCTGACAGGTGTTTAGGAGCATCTGGGGTCTGGAGTTCTCTGAAATCTGAGCTTGAACTCCTGTGGGGCACCCCATGCATCCCACCCTGACGGGCACTCCCAACCCAGGGCTCGAACTGCACAGCAGGGAGAAAGCCAGGCCCCTTTGATCTCGAAGGTTGGAAGCCCAGCAGCATCTCCGGGGGGCTGGGCACGGGAAGCGGCTGGGCCTGCTTGGCTCAGACCCAAGAGTCCAGGTTTCAAAGGCGTGCTTCAAAGGCAAGGCTGTGTTCCTGTGGCTTCTTTTGTACCTGCTCAAGGAAGGCAAACAAGCCAGTGCCCCCTCCTGCCCCAGGATGGCAGCTCAGATCCCAGGAGAAACGCCCTGCCCCCTTCACGCCCCAATACAGTCCGTTTGACCTCTCCATCCGCAGGATTCTGTCTCATCAAAGCAGTGATGAAGGAATTGATTAGGGTGGGCCCTGCCCTGGCTCACCTGTGGCCTGGCCACCCTGGGGGTTATGGTGACAAGCTGCAGGGATGGGGAGCGAGGAGGGAAGCAGGCCAGGAACTGCTGCTTTAATGGGAGGGGGGCAGCGCAGTGAAGCGGAGCGTGGGGAGAGGGTTGAGAACCAGGAAATTGGCTGGGAGTGCCAGAAGAAAGGTGCCTGCTGGGGCCTGCAGGTGGGGGAGGCTGAGAGGGGCCTCCCTTCCCCCACTTCCCTCCTCCAGCCCCCATAGGAGGCCCCTTCCCTGTTACCAGACCTGAGAGGTCCCTCCCTTCCTCTCTCTTCCCTGGCTAGACCTCACCCTGGTCTGCACAGGAAGGGGGCCCTTGCTCAGCTCCCCCACCCCAGGGGCCAGGAGCTAGCATCTGGGTGACCCCATAGGTGCCCTGGCTGGGCTCCAGCGGGGGAGAGGGGTAAAGAGAAGGTGAGCATCCCAGCCCCTCCCACAAGGGAAGCGGAGCCACTCCAGTGGAACAGAGCTGGGGCGGCAGGTGGCTGGCAGATGGATGAGGTACTTATTCTTCTGTCAAGTTACCCACACCTTGGCCTGAAATCCTGGGGCCTCCACCATGGGCTTCAACCCTGCCCCTCAAAGGAAAGCCTCCCACGGCCTGGTCCCCTGCCTCCACCCCACCCAGGAGAACTTCCAAAGGTTCTGGAACCTTGGACAACCAGGATTCTCTTGAATTGGTTTGCAGATCTTAGGTGACGAAGTGGACTGCCCCATGCCTTGCCCTAGGAACGGCCCAAGTGTCCATTCATCCATTTAGCCGGCAACATCGGATTGAACACCTCCGTGGGCCAGGCATCCTCAACACAATCTGTAATGTAGGCACGAGGATCCCCCTCTTACAGGTGAGGAAGCAGACGGAGAGGTCGGGCAGCTTGCCCGGGGTCCCACAGCTGCGAGGTTAGCAGGCCTGTTAGTGCTCAGAGCCCACTGCATGGCCTGGGATGTTCCAGGCGTGATTCTGCTGTGGACCTGGAACGAGCCCTTCTCTTGGGCCGCAGTTGGGCTACTGTTACCACCTCCCTGGTAAAGTGAGGCCGATGCACCCGCTCAGAGGTTCTTTTGACCCTGGCTGCACACCAGTCAGTATTTTAAAAATCCTGATGCCTCCTACCCGACCCCTCACCTAGCCCAAGAAATTCTGCTTTAACTTGCTCAGGCTGGGCAGCTCCCTATGTGATCCAAGTGTATGTCAGGGCTGGGAACCCCTGGGCACGATGACAGCCAGTCCGCAGGGGCAAAGGGTAGAACTCAGCCTATTCCCCAGGCTCGGAGACCACTTGGGGTGCTTACTTGGCTAAGAAGCGCAGAGCAGCTGTCTCTTTAAGGAGCCGGTGCCCGGGGAGCCGGCAGAGGGCCCAGCACTGTGGGCCAGGTGGCCTGGAGAACGCTGTGAGGGGCAGGTGTCTCAGCCGGAGCCTGGGAGGCCAACGTCCAAAGGCAGGCAGAGATCGAGGGGAACTGCTTCAGGCCAGCAGCAGTGGGGAGCTGAGGCCCGAGGCCCGAGATCCCCCCCCCTTGTCTGGAGAGAAGCAGCTCCTTGGTCTGACCCTCTGGAGCCAGCTCTGGGAGTACAGGACCGGCCATGGAAACAGTGGTGCCTTTGGGGAAGGTGAACCCAGTGGCCTTGGCCACCTGCCCCGGCGTGCCTGAACACTGCGTTCTTACACTCAGTCCCCATGTGGGAGGGGAGGGAACTAGGGGCACCTTGACTCTCCTTCCAGAAAGATCTGCTGACTGAGACTAACTCCCCCACCCCCACCCTCTCTGGCTGTGGCCGGGAGGCACCTTCAGCAGTTGAGGTAGGGGAGGGCCTCCTCCCTCCCTTCTTCCCAGGACCCAGGGCCCCACACTGTCAGGCTTCAGCAATCCTAGAGTCTGTGTGAGCGGCTCAGGACTTGGGGGTCCAGGGCAGGGGAAGACGGGGGCCCTTGAGACCTGGGCTGCCCGTCCTCCGTTCTGATTTTAGTTAGAGCAGGGCTTCCCAAACGGCAGTGGGCAGATGCATCACCGCCGCCTCTGGTTAAAATACACATTCTGATTGGGTAGGTAGGGTCAGACCCTGGATTCCTGACAGACTCTCAGGTGATGCTGCTGGTCTGTGGACCACACTTGGAGCAGCAAAAAGCTAGAACACCCCCATGGCTGTTCTCTGAGCCCAGCCCTTGGCCATGCCCGTAAGCCACTGGCACTCACCAGGGTAGAACCAGGCTGGGCCAGGCTGGGCAGACGGCCACCAGCCCCTGGTGCCCCTAAGGGACAAGTGGTCCTCACCAGCCTGGAGCGTGGCACCACCGAGGGTTCAGTGCCCAGAACCAGGAAAACATAAAATCTCATTTCAAGCCCCAATGATGGTTTGGTTCAGCTTTCCTAGCTTTTTAAGGAACTTAATGCCATGCATTTTTCTTAAATGCAAGGCTGCAAGGCACCTGCTTAAAATGATTTTTTTTCCCCTCTACATTTGAGCAGAGACAGGCAAAGGAAGGCAAATGCTTCTCCTCCCCCTTTTCAGGTCTCTGCTTCACAGACCTGAGTTTGAGTCCTTCTTTTGCCAGAGTGGATTAGGGCTGTGACTTTGGGCGAGTCTTTTAACTTCTCCAAGCCTCAGTTTCTTCATCTCTAAAATGGGCTCATTAATAGGTGCTTCAGAGAGTAGTTGTGAATATTTTTATAAAGATCATCAACATCAAAACACCTTGTGAAATGGAAAAGATTGGCCAGTGACATATGATCATTAGACACACGATCATGACCATTAGTTTAAGAACACAGGGGCTGGAGCCCGTGTCTGGAATGGGATCCCGACTTCCCCAGTTATTATCTGTGCAGTCTTGGCTGAGCCACCTCACCGCTCTGAGCCTCAATTTCCATATTTGTAAGAAAAAAAATATTATCACCCCCCACAGGCTTAGAAGGAGGAGGAAGCAAGACGAGATGTGGATGGCGCTCAGCACCAAGGTCTGACATAGTCTTACACACGGACTTCTAAATTGGCCTTGCACTGTTGGCATCCTGATTTCCCCCCCTTGATGTCCTAGGAGGTCCCATCCTGATGTCCCCGTGTTCTTATGTGTTATTGGTGGCCTCCTAATAGTCCATCATACAAACGTATGGAATGTTAAATCCTAAATCCTTTCTTGTGGGTCGTTATGGTTGTTGAGCTGAGGGTCTAGAGAAGGAGGGCCTAATAACCATTTCCTTTCCTTTTTTTTTCAGCCCCCCCGCCCCGGGGATGAAAGGCCACTTCCTAGCCCAGGAGCCCCTCATGTAAAGCTTTGACCAGCTGGCCTCATCACTTGGTACCTCCTGCTAGTCAGGAAGCACCGCATCTTTTTCTTCCTTGGGGTTCCTTTGCTGTGCTGGGAGGATAGCAACTATCATTCGCCCAGTGCTGTCAGAATTGGACAAGTGACCCAACAGCAACACTCAAGATACGCAGGCGCACAGGGGAGCAAGCAGCGGAGGCCTTCCTGGCGCTGAGAAAACCAGTGCGGGCAGGGCTGAGACATGGGGGTGCCCAGGGGCTGCAGGCCTTCCTTCTGTTTCTGTTTCTGCTGGAGGAGGATTTCCTGGAGGTGGAGGTGGTCTCTGGGGCAATAGGGTGAGCCCAGCTGAGTGAGCAAGATGCGATTTTTTCCCCCACCCTCTCTGCAAGTTCCACCACTTGTGGTGGGACCTGGGAAAAGACCCGAACTTGTGGGAG
Source organism: Halichoerus grypus (assembly GCF_964656455.1). Lineage (NCBI taxonomy): Eukaryota > Metazoa > Chordata > Mammalia > Carnivora > Phocidae > Halichoerus > Halichoerus grypus. The sequence goes on from NC_135713.1 coordinate 173,652,766, forward strand.
CCTCAGTTTTGTCATCTGCTAAAGGGGGATAAAAGGGCACCTGCTTCCTGGGGCAGTTGGGATGATTTTATGAAAACATGCCTGTGAAACAGCACACGACCCCTAGTGAGGTTCTAAGAAGGTAACCACCACTGCTGTTATAAACTCTCCTTCCCAGCACCTCATTGTCACCAACGCTTTTCCTAAACTTGGGCTCTCCCATGGGACACATTATGAAGAGGCGGGACTTCCGCTGGAATTGTGTAAAGAGCCACCACAAACGGAGCCCTGGTGTGAGGCACCCTCCCTCCCCCCATCCCTGCTGGAGCGGTGTGTCTAGAAGCCATGGGGAAGTGCGGTGGGGGGGTGGGCAGGAAGGACATAGGTTCCGGGGGACAGGGTCCCAGCACTTGCAGATTCTCCAGCTTCAAGAACACCACCTTTGTCGTCCGTAGAGCTGCTTCACGAAGGGCCATACCCAGCAGCCTTCCATATCCCCTGAAGACCCAACAAGAGTCAGCGGATTAAGTTAAAGCAGCAGAGATTTGAGCAGGATACAAGGAAGGCTCTCTTGACAGCCTGCGAGAACCCGCAGGCGAGGCCGAGGGAAGAAGCCTGTGCTGCCCTATTCCAGGAGGGAAGTCTGCCCTGGGTGAGCGCGGAGAGTGGACCCCTGTTCTCCGGGGATGCTGGTCCACTGGGTCAGCTGCAGGCAGGAGAGGAGGGCGGGGTACCTCGTCTTGCCGGGTCTAGAATTCACTAATCTAATTTTGGTATAATACCTAAATTTCCTTTAAGGTTAAAGAAAAAATCATCTCTATGAGCTTGAACGTGGCATTCAACAAAGGCCTTCACGGACAGGGGCCCCCACCCTCACTCTCCAAGCTTCCTGAAGGCACGTCTGGGCTAAGAGGCGAAGTTCGAGGTGTGAAACCCAACTGTCGATATAGCCGCTCTCAGCAATCAGGCAGAATTAATTGTGTGAACACCATTGATCAAACCACTTAATACTTACAGGGCCCGAGAAAGAGCTGGAATGTAATTTCATTACCAACCTGCTCACCTCTAATGAAACTCCTAATAACTCCCTAATTTTTCTTTCAGATAAGGGCTGATAGGTGGAAATGGGAGGAGCAGGGATGGGGGGGAGGGACATGGAAACTTATTTTCTCTTCTGTGCTTGACTCTATCTAGAGAGATCCAAGCGAAATACCTAGTCGCAGGAGCATCTTGTCAAAAGTCACTTCAAAAGGCTGTGGTCATCCCTGAGGTTCAGGCCTGGGATGGGGCGGAGGAGGGGTACAGAGAACCCCAAACAGCAAGTGAGGTTAACAAAAATCAATTCTAATTTGCCCGAGAGTGATTATTCAGTGATTTAAGGGCAGGTGATAGCTTTTCAGGCTGAAACAAAACACACGTGGGTTCTCTGGACCCACAGCATGGGGTGGGGGGTGGGGTGCCAGCAAAAGTCGTCACAGGTTCCAAATATCAGAGGATAATAATTGTGAGAGCTGGTTGGGAATGGTCATGGGGAGTATAATCCCAAGGTAGTATGAATCCGGGCTCAAGTCCCGAGTGCACAGAAGCAAGTTCCCTTTCAGGGCCCCGCGTTCACAGACATGAGCATGTACTGCATGCCCACGTGCACGCACATATAGACACGGGCCATACAAGGCCCATGAAGACAGAAACATGGTCATGCCTGCTCTTTTCTCCTGTGCCTCATACTGCGTTTGAAACGGGGCAAGCACTCAATAGATAGAGGGAGGGGCGCCTGGGTGGCTCAGCTTGTTGAGTGTCCGACTCTTGGTTTTGGCTCAGGTCATGATCTCACGGTTGTGAGATCGAGCCCCGCATCGGGCTCTGCGCCGAGCTGAGCGTGGAGTCTGTTCAGGATTCTCTCTCTCTCCTCTCCCTCTGCCCTTCCCTCCCTGCTCACGCTCTCTCTCTCCCTCTCTCAAAAAAATAAAAAAATAGATATTTAGAAAATATGCACAAATAGCACAAGCATATACACATGCATGAGCTGCGTACACACGAGTGCACTCACAGTCTCCCACCCTTTCGTTCTCTGCGAGGGCAGGGAACCTGCTGCTCTTATTTGCCATCTTAGCTCTCGCACATAGCCCTGGCACTTGGAAACGTCCGGATCAAGAAGACGCCCTCTTGGTGCTGAGAAATCCACTTCTTCTGGCAAAGCTCATCTACTGCCATGGTTGGATCATCCCTTAATTCAAAGCCCTGCTCAAGAAGACCCTCTTCGTCCAGGAGGCCTTTCCTGCTCTGTTGTGTTCTCAAGGAGTGCCCACTCACCAGCAGGATAGCTGTTTACCCTGGATGCTATGAACACCTCCCTCATCAGACTTCTGTCTTCCCAGGCCACCCCCTGCTGCCCCCTCTACATCAGACCAGGAACTTCTTGAGTGAAGGGATCCTCTCTCCCATCAGAGTGGGAGCTGCCAGACCGCACTTCGCTCCCCCATCAGACTGGACATTCTCCCACTGCTCTGAGCCCCAGAGGGGACAAATCTTCCTCCCTAGATTTTGGAAGAGGTCCCTCCATTTGTTCGCACTAGTGACATGACCCCTCCTTTTTGTTTGGCTCTCTGCTGGCCCCCCTGAAGCCCGCCAGTGCCCAACAGATTCCAGAAGGCATGCCCCGCCCGTGCTCAGGTTCCAGGGTTGAGCTCCCAGGGTGGGTATATAGGCAGATTAGGGGTGGACAGCATAAACGACTGGCCTGCAGGAGTGCCCGGGCGTGGGATGCGGGTGGGTCCTGCCTTCCCAGTCTGAGCCAGTCCAGGTGGTAAAATCCAGGTTTCTATGACCCAGCTCCCATGCTCACCATGCTCTGCCCAGGACTCCTCGCAGCCCACCTGAGCCCCTAGACTTTCTTGGCCTTTGTGGGGCAGGGATGGAGGCAAGGCATTCCCCCCCCATCCCGGGCTTCACCCCTAATCTCTGGCCCTGGCTCTCTTTACCTGGCTTCTGAGGGCTGGGAAGGAGGGAAGGAGGGAAGGAGGGGCAGGGTGAGAGGTAGGGGCAGTGAGGGTAGTTATTTACAAAGCCTGTGCCCTGGGGACCCTTGTCCTGGACAACAATTACAGCCCCTTAATTAACTGAAGTGCAGTCTGCCTGTCGGTGGAGGCATGTCCCCCACTGGCATTGGCTACGCCCGCCGCTGTCTAGTACTGGTTAATGAATATAAATCAGATAGTTTATAGTTAGCAAGCAGGGAACAGGCTGGCAAGGGCCTGAACTCCAATGTGGAATGCCCGAGGATAGGAACGTGCCCTCCGCGACAGAGGCCAGGGCACCCGTGGGGGCAGCACTGGCAGGCCAGGGGCGGGGTAAGCCTGCGCAGCCCCCTCTCGGGCTCTGCGTGTGTGCGCAGGTGCATGTGCCGCCCGTGAACGTAAGGAACACGCAGCACGGGCACCGTTTGCACACGCAATGCTGCGTACGCACAGCAGTGAATCCCACCAGCATGGCGCACGCCCTCTACAAGACACGTGGAAACACTGAAGAAGCCCAGCCCCCCAGGAAACCAGATGCCAGAGCCCGTGCCCACTGACCCCTGTCAAAGCCAGATCCAATCCTGTCCCCAGGCCAGCTTCCCCCGATTCTGGGGGGGTCAGCACAGGTCCAGGGTTTTGCTGACCCAGTTTCCCCTCCCAGGGCTGGAGTTGCTGGGCGGACTGCACCTAGCAGGGGCTGTGGTGGGGTCACCGTGGCTATAGAACCCTGACTCTAGGCAGAGAGGCTTCTAGAATGTGTGTGGGGGCTTTCCCCAAGGCCTTCACAGCTGCAGAGGAAGTAGACTGACATGGTCCTAGTCCAGGGCTGGGCCTGGTTCATGGGCAGTGATGTGTGCACTGGGCCCTGCACTTAGAAGCTTTAATGGCTTGATGCTTTTCTGTCGCCATCTTGGAAGGCTTCATAATTTTGAACAAGGGGCTCTGCATTTTCCTTTTGCACTAGGCACCCCAAACAATGTGGCAGGTCGTGTTCTGGCCATTGATCTAGAGCCAGTAGGACAAGGCTGTGTACAAAGTGTAAGTTTGGGGCTCTGGACAGAGCTCTAGCGATAGGGGTCACTTATGGAAAGTCCATTTTACCCGGACCTGGGGCTCTGTCCTGCTGTCTTTGTCACCTGGGCAAGTCACCTTACTTCTCTGGGTCCCAAGTTCAGGCTTCCAAGGAGATGACCTCTTAGCTCCTTTCTAGCTCAGCCACTTCTCCCTGGGGAAGAGGCCAAACCTCTTGGAATCTTGGTGCTCGTGCGCCCACGCGCGCGCGCGCACGCACACACACACACACACGCACAGCCCAGGTGGAACCTCAACATGGAGCTACAGTATTGCCCCTGGAGAGATGGAGTGGGGTGCATCTCCAGGCCTAGGCAAGTCTCCACAAGCTGCTTCTAAAATCCAGAGACCAGCCAACACCCTTCCCGGACTTGTTTACTTCTCTCCTAGGGGGTGGGGGACTCTGGCTGCAGTGGGTGGTGGTGGTTATGGCCTGGGGAGGGGGACAGATAACGGAATTGGCATCCAGGGCTGGATGACACCCTCCCGTTCCGCCTGGCTGGTCAAGGCTGGGAGGGGCGACAATTATTTACTCCTCCTGGGCTCCCCTGCTGGGAGAGCTATGGGGAGGAGCGAGCTGATCTGCAGGTTCTGGAGACAAAGGAAAATGATCCTATGACCGCAGCATGTGGGGGTGGCGCAGGGACTGGAGAGCTCAGGGTGACATGGGGCCAGGGTGGCCAGGGCTGCGGGCAGTGGCGGTGCAGAAGGTATGCGAGCCGACGGTCCTGGGCCAGAGCGCCCACGGAGCCAAGGCGGCGGGAGGAAAGGGGGCCTGCCTCCCCTGGGGCCCACCCCCTTCGCCGTTGCCCTTGAGTTGGGTTCTAGTGCCCCACCCCACCCTGCGGGGTGGGCTGCCTCTCCTGGGGGCTGCAGGTCTGGGGGAGGCTCTCATATCCCCTGCTGGCGCCGGGAGCCTTGCAACCTGCTGGTCTGGGGGTAGAGCTGGAAGGGTATCCCCAGCTTCTGCCCTGTCCAACAGTCCAGTAGAGGGGCAGTTGCTTGTCCAGATTGCTTTTTTTTTTTTTTCCAGTGGAGCCAAATGGGGAGGTAGGGGGTGGTACTCAGCTGTGCCAGGGCCTCAAGCTTTCACAGAAGCCTCTCTAATCCTGGCTAAGCTACTGTCAACACACCCATTCCACAGATGGAAAAGTGGAGTTCTGCAGCAGCATGGACGGTGGTAAAGCTCAAGTGACTTCTCCCTGATTCCCCATTGGGGCCCTCGAAGGAAGTCAGCACCCCATCAGCCCTAATCCCTCCCCCACACGCACATCACATACACCCAGAGGTGGATAGGAACTCCGGGTTCCCCTCAGACTTGGGAGAGGAGAGCCTCCTCCTGGGGGCTCCAGTGTTCTGACAAGGGGCCCCCAAACAATGTGTCCTAATAAACCCTTTCACGGGCAGGGAACATTGGCTGATCTTCACATCCCCTGAGGTGAGGAAGATAGGGAGCGCGTCAGGAAGAGAATTCACAAAGACTGAAACCAGAGAAGGTGCCAAAAGAGGTTTGCGCTGTGACTCATTTGGAGTTGAAATCCATCTTGACTCCTGGCCCAGAGCACCCATACACATACCTGGCACTCAAATGATGCCTCATCCTAGGAAACTGGGCTCCCAGAGTTGGGGTGGGGTGGGCAGAGGGAGGAGGAATTGTTTTGTTTTGTCTGGAATCCGAACAGGATCTCCCACCCCTGAGAGACTTGGTGCTCAATTGGAGGCATCACATAAAATGAATCTCTAAGATGGTCTCCGATGCCAAGGACTCTGTGATCTTAGGGGAAGCTTCCCAAGGGAGGCAAAACCGAGGGATGCTTTGAACAGGGCAAGAAGGACCAGCCGCCAAGATAGGCGACCCGTGCCCGAGCGGACCAGCCCCTCCCTGCTGCCCAGTCTCTGGACTCAGCAGGCATCAGGAATGGAACAGCCCTTCATTCTGAGGAGAAGTGAGGAATCAGGGCCTCAGGAAACGGGTTTCTGCTAGAGGATCGCGGATGTCACCCCACTGGGCAGAGAGACGGATGGCAGGGGGAGGTCCTCTCAGCTCCCAACTGGCCAAGCACTGCCAGTCAGGGTGCCTTGGACCCTGAATCAGGGCGCACTGGCCCCCCCCGGCCAGGGGAGACGGGGAGAAGGCAGCTGTAGTCTGGGATTTTCCATTCCACTCAGGAGCCGTGGTCAGAGCTCATGTTTTCTGGGGGGCCTCCTCAGACTGACCCCAACATGGCCCCTACTCACAAATGTGTCCCTCTCACCTCCTCCTCCCAGGATTCCTCTAACCAACATGGCAGAGTCGAGAGAGAGAGGAGCAAAGACACTTTGTCCACTCTTGGATTGCCAGTTTGAGCTCTAGAAGCCACATTATCACCTGGGGGGAGGGGATGGATCCTTAGCATCACCCCAGGGGCTTAAAAATAAGGAAGCCTGCTGCAAGTGGGGACGGGGGTGCTTGGCTGGCTCAGTCAGTAGAGCACGCGACTCTTGATCTCGGGTCATGAGTTCCAGCCCCATGTTGGGCCTCGAGCTTACTTAAAAAATAATAATAAGGAATCCTACGTCTGAGTCCTATCTCTAAATTCACTGGGTGAACTCCCAGATTCCTTCACCCCGGGGAAAACCAGTAAACTCAGGGCTCTGTGGGCTATAGGTGCTATTGGGCTGGGAGAGAGGGTGGCATGGGTAGGGCTGGGTCTTGTTCTGGGATTTTCTCGAGTGTCCTCAGGCTAGTCCCTTTCCCCTGGACTCTCCAGCTCAGCCATGCTCCAACTTGGAGAAAGCTCCATGACCTCTAGTAGCCCTCAGTTTGCCCCCCTTGCGCTCCCCCTGCAAAGGATATTGGGAGACAGAGATAATCTGGGTGTAAAGCTTGGCCAACAGGCCCTGGTTTATTATTAATTATTATTTTTCACGACCAAGCTAAGCATATGCTTATACGTGACTACAGAGAGGGAGGTCCTTCGGCAGCCCCTGTGTAGGCCCAGAATGTTTTATTTGTCTCCCCACTTGCCAGATATGATAAAAACCTCCGCCAGCCCAGCCCACGCTGGGGAATGTGTGTTTGGAGAGAGGCAAGGAAAGCGAGGGAAAGGTTGACTGCTTCCCACCCCCCCACCCCCCTTAGCGTGGGTGACACTGGCGAGAAGCGAGCAGCTGACCCGGGTTTGAATTTAGAGTGTTCATTAATACGATATTATGCCATATGCTCTCGCACACTGTCTCCCTCTAATGCAGCCACCAATTTGCTGAGCAGCCCTAATTAGTAATGGTATAATGAGAGTATTCAGAGGGTAATGTGGTGGGTGGGGATGAGAGTGATGGGGTTGCTCTTGGCCCGTGGGGGAGGGACAGGAGTCGGCTGCAGAGGGTTGCGGCTGGGGGCTCCGGGTCCGCGGCAGGGGTCATCTGGACCCAGGGCTGGCTGAGGCCCAGGAGGCAAGGTGCCTTCCTCCCCATCCCCCCTAACTCCAATTCCTTAGGGAGCAGAGGTTCAAGGTTGTGGAGTGGCATGGCGGCAGGGAGAAGAGAGAGTCCCGGGGTGAAGAAGGAGGGAACGAGTGGTCCTTTGTTTTCTGGCTGGAGGTAGATGCTAGAGGAACCGTAATGGTGGTACTGTGTGGGGGAGGGGGGAGGCGGGGGGGTGTGGGTTGGTGTGTGTGCCAGGCACTCTGCTCACCCCTCAGAATCGCCCTGCCGGGTCACGTGACTGACACCATTTTTCAGATGGGGAAACTGAGGCCCAGAGAGGTTCAGAGATCACCACTGGTGAAGGAGCAGAGGACTGGCAGCCGGGACGATCAGACTCCAGCACGGGAGCAGCTCAGCTGACCGTCCCTGTGGGGATGGGGATGCTGTGGTCAAGGCCGAGGGAAGAACACGATGGAGGGGTTAGGGACGGAGGGGCTCAGGATGGGCATGGCACAGGAGAGACTGGCTGCTCATGTTCCTTGTTCTGCCCTACTGCTCAGTGTTTTATCTGTACCCTCCTTCCTTGCCCAGCCTCAGTCCCTGGGATGAGATCATTTGCAGGATCCTAGTTCAGAAGCTACTATATAGGACGACCAGGACAGACTCCACACCTTTGGCCATTGCCATGCTAGTGGAACTTTCGGGCTGAGCAACTTGAGCCTCTGAGCTTCTGGCAAAGTCTGCCCTGGCCAGAGGTGAACTCCAAGAAAGAGCTGGGAGCTCCAGGCAGCGTGAGGTATCTGGACCCCAGATTCAGGACTGCCCTACCTGCTCTGAGCCTCCCAATGCCAACGGTATCTCCAGGAGCAGGTGGGTGAGCCCTGGAATCTGCATCTTTGAGACACCCTTCCCATTGCCAGTGTCCCCCCCCCCCCAACCCCTCCCAGGGCCTCTCCTTCCCAGGCACGGCTGGGCAGCGCTCCCTCCCTGGGTGATCACAGCTCTCCCGCAAAACCACGCTCAGGAGATGAAATATTCATCACGTACATATTGGCTCCTCCAGCGGCTTTTAGGGAAAGCAAATGAGACTGACTCCAGGAAGGAAATGAGTGTGAGGCACAGGCGGGGGGCTGGGGGCACACAATGGTGAGGACAAGGGGGGGGGCACCTCCTTGCTTCAGCCTCTCTTGGATCCAGCTTCTGGTAGCAGGCTGCACCTTCTATTCCAGGTGTCCCCTCCCTGCCATACACCTGCCCCCAACCACCCTTACCTCTTCACCGGCCCCAGAGCCCCCACCTCTCCTCCTAGAAGATGAGAGTTCACAGTTTCACTTTCTAACACATCTGGGCAGCGCGACAAAGCATAGATCTATCTTACCACCGGCCGCTCCTAGCCGGGCGCTGGGCCTGCAGGGCGGCAAGGTTCCTGCCATCATGGAACACACAGATGTAGAAGGCTATTTCACATGGTGTAGGAGGAAAATAAAAAGCCTACTTTAGTTTGGGTGGGCAAGGAAGGCCTCTGTGAGAAGGTGACATTACTGCTGAGACCTGGATGATGAGGATGAACTTTCCAGGCCAAGAGAATGGCAAGTTTAAAGGCCCAGAGGTAGGAATGAGCTTAGAGTGTCCAGGAAGCAGCCAGAAGGTCAGTGTGGCTCCAGCTCAGCAGGGAATGAGCCTGGAGAGGGTCACAGGGGCCTCCTGGGCCACAGAGACCTTGGGGGTTATTCTAAGAAGGCAGAAAGAGCACTGGATTTGGAGCCAAGAGCTGGGGTGTGAGGCCTGAGCAGGTAACTTAGTCTTCTAGCCTCACCTTCCTTATCTGTGAAATGGGCACAAGAAAGTCTGCTCACAGGGCAGCTGTAAGGGTTAAATAACAACACATGCACGAAAGCGTGTTACTCCTTAATGTTAGTATCATAACATTCCCCTCTGCCTATCCCTGGGTGAGCCCCCAAAGGCCCGCCTGGACAATACTGATGCTCAGAACCTTGGAAACCTGACATGAAGGTCATTCAATGAGTATTTACTGAGCATCTACTGTATGCCTGGCAACTATACTTGGTGCCAGGATGTAGCCGTGAACACGACAGACTCAGTCTGGACTGAAGAGAGCTGGACCAGCCCAGTTCATAGACAGAGGATGGCAGAGTCAAGGCCACACAGTGCCCAACTGTGAGGATGAGAGCCGAGGTCCCGTGACGGCAGTCCAACGTCCTTCCCTGGATTCAGACAATGGGCAGCACTTCCCTCCGCTAGCTGACAGGTTCTCCCACCCCAGAGCCAGTTTGGGAGGGCATGTGGGGCCCTCTGCGCAGTGGCTCTGTTTGGAATGAGGAGTTCTCCTTCTGAAGGGCGATCAGGAAGCTTTCTCGTGTGGCTGGGATGAGCCTTGCAGGATAGACTGGATTTGGCCGTAAGGAATGCAGGGACATTGGTAGAAGGGATCATAAAGGACTGGAGAGACTGGAAATCGTGGGATGCGTACGTTAAAAACAGAGGTGGGTCTGTAAGAGAGCTAAGAAGAGGAGCAGGGCTGGATGGACTCGGAGCGGTGCTTGATGCCATTTGCCCCACCCCAGCAGCAGGGAGCCACGGGAGCTGGAGAGTGGCACTCTCAGGGCTGCTCCGTAGAAAGCTCTAGCAGCTCTGTGCTGACAGCATGAGAGGGGGAAATGGAGGCAGGGAGATCTGTGAGCAGACTACTGCAGTGGTCCAAGTAAGCATTCATGAGGGACTCTCCTGGAGCGCTGGCGGAGGCAAAGAAGTAAAAGGAACAGTCTGAGAGACTTTATGGAGAAGGATGCAGGAGTTGGCCCCTGACAGAGTGTGGGGAGCAGGAGGGAGGGAGGGGACAAAGAGCTCTCAGAAGATGGGAGATTTAGCTGTACTTTATTGATTCCACGAACATTTCCTGAGCACCTGCAGAGGGTCAGGCCCTGTGCCATTCAGGCAGGAAATTGAGCAAAATTGCGCAAAACTCAAAGTCTCGTGATTTGTGCTCTTGTTGGGATGGGGGATGGGAACATGGGGGCAAGGGGTCGTCAGGCTCGGGTGGCCCTCTCAGAGCCTCCATTTTGCTCTCTGTAAAATGGAGGCATTTCAAAGGACAGCTCTCCCCCCGCCCCCACCAAAGAGCTCCCAGGGGCAGGAAAACACCATCTGGGGGCTTCCGGAAGCTGCTTCTGGACAGATACTCCAGAATTTTGGTCATTCAAGCATGTGGAAATGAGGAGGGCATGGGGAAAGGAGATGGGCTCTCCTGTGAGGCTGGGGAGGCAGAACCATGTGGGGAAGCTTGAAGACCTGTCAGGACTGTGTTCCTCTCGGGGCTGTGGGGATGGGGTCCCAGGGCTTCCTACTTCCCATCTGGGGAAAGAGGCTCTTCGGGAGCAGGGACTGTGGCTTCCTTCAACAATGGCAGCTGCTGATGCTTCCCCGAGTCCTCGGCTAGTAGCTTTACATGCATACTGGTAGTATCCCCATTTTCCAGATGAGGACACTGAGACCCAGATTCTGAGACCATTCACAGAGCCAGAAGTGGCTGCCTGACTCCCACATCCAGCACTTAACCTCTTCTCTGATCCCTTCTTCTGATAACTCACCCAGGACCTGGAGCCCACCTGCCCTGCCATCCCGCCTACCAAGGGCCCTCCCCACCCCACTGCAGTGTAGGGGCAGCAGAATCCAGAAACATCCCAGAAGAGGGCTGGGAAGGAGAGGTCAAATTTGGACAAATTTGATTCCCAGTGGCCATACTGGATTCCTTGGACATTGCCAAGATGGGGGAGGGAAAGGCATTACCAGAGTCTTGGCACCAGCAAAGGTTAGGTGGTCCCTATAATGTTCCTGTGCTGGAGCTGGGGGACTGAGCCCTGGGGCCCCCTTTGTCCCCATCCCATTACCAGTTTTCCAGGAAGTTTGGAGTCTCCCCCTGCCCTCCCCCATCCACCAGGATGAAGGTTTGTGGGGAATGTTCTCCCGCAGAACTCGGCACGAAATAAATTCCATTCTTACTCTGCAAATGACACTGCACATAAATATTCAGTAAATTAGCAGCACGCTTTTATAGATTTATCAGTCATTGCAGGCACAAAATGACAGGCAATGTTGTAGCTGAAATATTAATGCTGACAAATTAATGATTTCTGAGTAAATGATGTCATTTTTGCACCGTTTCATTAAAATTTACTCACTTCTGCTTCATTTCTGGACCTAAAAAAAATTAAAATCATTTCTTTCTCTCTTTCTTCTTTCTTTTTAGTGTGGGATTGGTTCCCAAACCTGAGAGGGACATAAATTTTCCCCAGCAGCACCCCGGAAATGGAGGTGGGGAGCAGGGCAGGGCTAGCCTCCCCTCCCGCTGGCCTCGGGAAGGGGCTAGGGAGAGACCTCCTGGGTCCCAGAGCCAGTTCCTGGGCCTCTGCCCTTAGTCTAGCTGAATGGAACACAGGAAAGTGTTTTCTCTGGGTCAAGCCTGGAGTGAGGGTGGGGACCCTAGGGGAAAGTGGGGAGGGATCTTGGGGGGGGCACGTGGGGGCAGAAGGAGTAAGAGGAAGTCATTACCCTATCCCCTTTGGAAACTGAGGGCCTCCATTGCCCTCCACCGCATCTCACATGGCCTCCTCTCTTGCAATAAATTTGGGGAATAACTAATTCCCGGGACTTTTGTAGTAGAAAATAGCCACTGTGTAAATATGCCTGACCCACCCCTCACCAAGGCTCTTGGGATGGACAGATCTGAGTCCAAACCCTGGCCAGATCACTTATGCGCAGCGTGACCTTGGGCTAGTATCCTTGCCTCTCTGAGCCTCAGTTTCCTTTTCTCTGCTCCTCGCTGCTCTGGGTTCTTGGGAAGATTAAATGGGATGGCGTGTATGAGGCCCCGCACAGGGCCAGGTTCCCCGGGAGGGGGAGAGGGGCTGCGGGGACAGCAGCAGCGCGGCTCCAGGGTGACCTTGCCTGGCCCTGCGGGGGTGGGAGCCCGCGTCGCCGCCGCCTGGGTCTGGAAGACGCGGCCAAACGCAAACAAACCCGCGGCCGGCGGCGCAGCGGGAGCGGAGGGCGGCGAGGCCGGCGAGGCCGGCGAGGGCGGGCGGACACAAAGGACCGCGAGGGAGGCGAGCGCGCGGCCACGGGAGCCGGGCCGAGCCTATCGGGCAATCTCCGGGCTAATTCGTGTCGGGGCCGGTCTCCTATCTCCTGCCCGGCTCCCCGGCAGCTGATAAAATTGAAGTGGAAATGAAGTTGGATGCTCGGGAGGATCCGCGCCGCTGGGGTGGGGGTGGCGCTCTCCGCCCGGGGAAGCTGCTCCCTGGGCGGCCGCCCTTGGCGCTGCCCTTGGCCAGGCCGGACGGATGGGGACGCGGGGCGAGGGGAGAGGGACACCCCCGCGGAGGTCCCTAACCAGCGGCTACCGACCCTGTCCTGTCCTGGTTACCATTTACCCAGCCCCGGTACTTGGGTAGAAATAACACGCACGTTTATCCAGTGGCTATTATGTGCCAGGCTCAATGCCAGGTGCTTAAAAGGAGTTATTCTCATACTTAGCACCACCCCTCCCCCCTTGAGCTGGCTTGAGGGGTCCTCTCCATTTTCACGGGTGCACACACGGAGGCCCCCAGAGTTGCAGCTGGCCCAGGGACCGCCAACAGAGCGGCGGGATTCCCACCCAGGCACGGACACGCGGCAGCCAGGAGCGCTCCGCACCACCTCACTGGACCTTCACTTACCAGCGCCCCAAGTCGTTGACAACCCACAGAAGCAGCCAGAGGCGGGGTGCTCGCACCTGTGTACACCTGTTTTGAGGCAGGTCTTCTTGCCCTGAGCCTTGCCGCTATCGGCCCCTGGGTGAGGCAGCCGGGCTGAGGCCAGGGCCAAGGAATCCAGTATGGCCCCTGGGAATCAGGGAATGTGGGGTGCTGGCCTCCCGAGTTGTCTTTCCGACCCCAAAGCAGTTCCGGATGAAGTCTATGTTGCACTGGAATTTTTGGGAAGAGGGGTGGGGGGTAGCAGCCCGCAGGTAGTAATTGGTTTTTGTAGTAACTTGGTTATTATTCATTTATGTTCATTCCTATATTATTTCCTTATGACTTGGCCCTGCCTACCTCCCCCCTACCACAGCCTGCCTGCTTCCACCTCTCTCTGGCTCCAGCCAGGCGGCAGCTTTGGGCTCTCAACGCCTTCAGAGCCCCAGCTCCTTTCTCTCCTAAGGCCTTCACACATTCCCTTCCCTAAGCTTGGAATGCTCTTCTCCTGGGCAACTTTTTCACCTTTCCAGTCTTACTGATCTTTAAATAATCCTTTTAATAGTATTGATATACACTGATAGACCAAAATGTACCCACTGTATTTTTTTTTAAGATTCACTTATTTATTTGAGAGGGGGAGGGGCAGAGGGAGAGGGAGAAAGAGGCTTTTTTTTTTTTTTTAAGATTTTATTTATTTATTTGACAGAGAGAGGGAGAGCACAAGCAGGGGGAGCAGGCAAAGGGAGAAGCAGGCTCTCTGCTGAGCAGCAGGGAGCCCGACACAGGGCCCTGGGATCATGACCTGAGCCGAAGGCAGACCCTTAACCGACTGATCCACCCAGGTGCCCCAGGGAGAGAGAGTCTTAAGCACACTCGGCGCTGAGCGCAGAGTGGACTCGGTGCTCAATCTCACGACCCTGAAATCACAGCCTGAGCCGAAGCCAAGAGTCAGATGCCTAACTGACTGCGCCACCCAGGCGCCCCTATTCACTGTGTTTTTTTTAATTGGATATGGAACTGTGCCCCACCTTGAACAACCAGCATGGGCTGCAGTGGCTCTGAGCTCCCAGCCCTGCGGTTTGGTGCCCATGGGGCAGTGGGATGGACCCTTCCTGTCATCCAGAAAGGACAAGAATCCAACTCCACAAAACATCCAAACTAGGTTTTGTATCAGCCTACCCGCCCACCTACTTTAGCTTTCTGGTCCTCAATTTCTGCTTTCATAGTAGCCCCCCAACCAGAGGACATTTGATAATATTCTTTCTCATCTTTATGGCACTTTCTAAGTGCATTGCAAAGCAGTTATTTTCTAAAAGGAGTTTACATGAAAGAGCCTCTACCTGGAGCTGGACGACTTGTATCTGAGTCCTGGCTGTGTCACTAGTGTGACTTGGACAAGTTGCTTCCCCCTCTCTGAATCTCAGTTTCCAACTCTATAAAAATGGGTATAAAAATAGTAACAACTGCCTCACAGGGTAAGTAGCACAGAGATAGGTAGATAGCAGTGAGATTGTATGTGTGTGTGTGTGTGATCTTGACCTCTCGTTCCTGGATCCCTGTGATCCAGCACAGTGCTGAGCATAGTAGGGGCTCAAAAACTGTCTGTTGAATTATATCCTTTTCATCTTTTGTTAATTTATCAAACCAGTATTTTCTGGGAGAAATATTTTTTAGAGTTTATAAATTATAGAAACAAAACGACATTAAATACAACTTTGAGAGGAGAAAAAATTTATCTAGACTCCCACCACAATACGTCAATACTTATTTTCATTTTTGCTTATTCTTTTCCAGTCTTTGTTTTTATGCCTCAGTAGTTTACATTGCTGCAAACATAGCATGTGTTTAGTGGTTTTTTTTTTCCATTTCACATTATCTCAAACATTTGTATACTTTCTGCATTTTCATAATGATGTTTTTAATGGCACAAAGTAGATGTACAAAATTTATACATTTTTCCAATCACATATGGAACTGTTACCAAAATTGAACATATTTTAGATCACAGAGGAAGTCTCGAAACATTCCAGAGAATCAACATTATCTAGGACATGTTTTCAGACCACAGTGCGAGAAAATTAGAAAACCACCACAGAAAGAGAGCTAACAAGATCTTCTCTGTCTTGAAACTAAAAGCCCAACTTCTAAATAATTCATGGTTAAAGAGTAAATCAATGAATATTAATTAAATATTTAGAATTAAATGATAGTTAAAGGGTTAATGATTCTGAACCACTATACATTATGCGGGAATTGAACATTTAGGTAAATGGACAGGAGCCAAGGCTTCTGACTGTTGTAGTGGGAGGTTACAGATAAGCAAGGGATTAAGGTTAAAATGATCCACGTGGTAATGGTTTAGAGTTGGAGCTATCAGAATGAACTTATATTTAGTTTACTATAAATACAGATGGTTACATATAGAATTTTATATGGATGAGTGTGCACATGTGGGTTAGTATACACACATATATTTCCTTGCTCGGCCTCCTCAGAGGACCTAGAAAGAAGGACCCCAGTAGCAAGGATCACGCCTGGCACCCAGATCTTGGTTTCTAATACCATTCTTCAAGAAAAGGAACCAGGGTTCCTTGGAGAAAGGGTTGATTCTAGGACAAAAATACAGGCAGGAAATATACAAGATGATCCTGGAGCTTTTTGTAGTGCCAGAGAGTAAGAAAGTAACCAAATAGGAAACAATTCACATAGATGGAGGAATGTCCGGGAGACACAGGAGCCAACTGAGAGCTCCTAGTGGCCAAACGTGGAACAATCTGAGCAACAAAATAAATAACATAGTATTGGATTATAACCCAAAGTAAACAAATATCCATGAGTCCCTACCGATACAAATAAATGACTGAATAAATAAATTAACAGGGAGAATGGACAGATCTCCTGTGCAGAAAAATTCCAAATAATTTATGTAGATGCTCTGCCCTCCAGGAGGTGGAGCTTAATTCCTTAAGTGTGGGCTGGATATGGTGACTTCCCTCCAAAAGAATACGGAAAGGGAGAAGAAAAGGGTAACTACCCCAGCCAGGTGGTCAAGGTCAACATCAGCAGTGATAAGTCACGTTGATAGTAGGTAGCCTTGGTGTGCTGTGGTGAGAACGGCCATTTGCCTCAGTGGTCACCCTCTCAAAAACCCATACCACAGTCTAATCATGAGAAAAACATCAGACGAATCCCAGTTGAGTAACATTTTACAAAATACCTGACCAATACTCCTTAAAACTGTCAAGGTCATAAAAAACAAGGAGCACCTGAGAAACGGTCACAGCCAAATGGAGCCTAAGGAGACATGATGATTAATGTAATGTGGTGTCCTGGATGGGATCCCAAAACAGAAAAAGGACATTAGGTCAAGACTAAGGAAATCTGAATAAAGCATGAGCTTCAGTTAATAATCAGGTATCAGTATTGGTCCATGGACTGTGACAAATGTACGATACTAATGTAGGATAATGATATGGGGGGTTGGGGTGTGGGGTAGACGGGAACTTTCTAGGTACCACCTTCACTATTTTTCCATAAATCTAAAACTATCCTAAAATGAAAATTTTATTTAAGAATGATAATGAAAGTACTAGGTAAAATTTGTAAGGAACAGGTAAAGCAGTATTTAGAGGGAAATTTATAAACCTCAACGCATATGTCATAGTCATTAGTGCTGTTCACCAGATACTTCTAGTGCTTTGGCATATGACAGACTGCTTCCTGGTCTCTTTTGGTTACATAGGGCCAATGAATTGTGAGCTAAAGTGGTTTGTGTCACTTCCAGGAGGGAACATTTAATTTTTGGCATAAGACCATCCAGGGATCTCTTTCTCTACTATTTACTGCAACTGTCAACACTTCAGGTATCAGCTGTTCCACTAGCTGGTGGCCTACAACAAGCATGGCAGAGGCCAGAGACCTTAGCCAACCTGTGATGGACCAGCAGTATGAGAGAGAAGTAAGCCTTTATTACTTTCAACTGCTGGGATTTTTTTTTTTTTAAGATTTTATTTATCTATTTGACAGAGAGATAGAGAGAGAGAGAACAAGTAGGCAGAGAGGCAGGCAGAGGGAGAGGGAGAAGCAGGCTCCCTGCCGAGCAGGGAGCCTGATGCGGGGCTTGATCCCAGGACCCCGGGATCATGACCTGAGCTGAAGGCAGCCGCTTAACCGACTGAGCCACCTAGGTGCCCCAAGTGCTGGGATTTTTGCTGGTTATTACAGAAGCATAATTTAGTCCATCCTGAGATGGCATGTATTTAAAAATATGTACCAGGTAGGTTGCTTTCAGCTATTAAGTAACAAAAAACCCAGCTCAAATTATCCTAAACTATGAAGGGCATTTATTATCCCTACAACAAGATGTTCTGATGTGGGATTAGTTAATTCAAAGGCTCAGTGATGTCATCTTTCTGCTCTGCTATCTTCACTTGTAAGTTTATTGTTTGAGCCATCAAGTTTTGGGGTCATTTATAATGCAGCAATAGATAACTAATGAACAGTGTATAAGGACAGGACACTTGGAGTCATGATAGCCATTTGCCAACATGAAGGGAGCTAGCTAACAAGTGAGGATAGTAATTAAAAAAAAAGTGTGACACTGGCCAGGGTTTGTGATGGAGAGGTTAGCTGTCCACCAAAATTGAATTTCCCCTTTTTGCATGGTAATAGAGTGGTAGTCAGTCACGTGGCAGCCCAGCTGGGCACTGAACACCCTCCAGCCCTCTTTGCAGTTAGGTGAAGCTATGAGAATATGTTGTCACCAATGGAACATGAGCAGAAGTGATATGTACCCCTTCTAGACTAGGATTCTTTTTTTTTTTTTTTTAAAGATTTTATTTATTTATTTGAGAGAGAGAGAATGAGAGAGAGCGAGTACATGAGAGGGGGGAGGGTCAGAGGGAGAAGCAGACTCCCTGCCGAGCAGGGAGCCCGATGCGGGACTCGATCCAGGGACTCCAGGATCATGACCTGAGCCGAAGGCAGTCGCTTAACCAACTGAGCCACCCAGGCACCCTAGACTAGGATTCTTAAAGCAGCAGGAGTGTTTGCTCCGTGTTCTTTCTCTGCCCTTCCTCCAGACTGGAACCCAAATGTGGCAGTGACCCAGATTTCGACAGGGAATGACTAAGCCCCAAGATGGATAAGCATGAGTTCCTGAATGGCTCCGTGGAGCAGAGCTCACACCTTCTTCTATTATGTGCATAAAATAGAAACTTTGTTCTTGAAGTCTTTGTTGGAACTCCTGTTACAGCAGCTTGGTTTTTTTTTTTTTTTTTTAATCCTAATTAACACAGGCATAGATAAATCAACCAATAAAACAGAAGAGAGAGCCCAGGAACATATTCATATCTATATATGGGAACATGGCCTATGTTAGAGATATCACCACTAATCATTAGGGGAAAGAAAGACTATTTAATAATACAGCAGTGATACATCATTCACAACATGAAAATGTAGATGTTTGAGTGACCCAAATGGAAAAAAAATTAGAGAAAAATATTGTCATAACTTAGGATAGATTTCTCAAACCAGAAAGACACAATAAGAATAATCTATAAAATAAAACATAGATTTAATTGTATTAAAATTACATCTTACCTAGGGCAAAATATACCATAAGCAAGAAAGCAGGCAATTTACTAGGAGATATTTGCAATATACAATGTATCCATCAGAATGTATAAAGAGCGCCTATATTCTGTAAGAGAGAGACAAAGAACCTAACAGAACAGCAAAAAACAGTATAAACAGTTCACAGAAGAGGATCTTCAAACGGCCATTAAAGCCATGAAAAGAAAACTGATATACCATTTTTCACCCATTGCATTAGGAAAAATTAAGAAGCCTAATAATACAAAGTGTTGGGGAGGATGTGAGGAAAACAATGCTGTTTACATGGCTGGTGGAAGTGTGAATATTGCCAAAAAGAGCAAACAAGTAATGTCTAGTAACATTGAAAATTGTACCTACTCTATGACCTATTCAGAAAATTCAATTTCCAGGTATATTCCCTGGAGAAATTCTGACATACGTATACACAGGATGTATACTACATTACTGTTTACAAGGGGCCAAATATTGGACACAATATAAAAAATATATCTATAGGGGAATGAACTAATGACATATGTTTTGTGATGGGATATTACACAACAGTTTAAGAAGAATGAATTCAGTCTACACATATGCACATGGATAGTTTTAAATAATGTACTACGGGGTGGATAGAAACAAGATTCAGAATGATATGGAAAGTATATCACTTATATGCATTTATGAGTACATATGAATGCATATAAACATTTTTTTAATGGGAGGAGTCATCCCAGACTCAGAATAATGGTTCCTTCTTGGAGAAAGGGTATAGATAGAACCGGAAATGGCCATTAGAGGGGACTTTACACCTGTAGTGGGTCATTTACTTAAAATAAAAGCAAGCAAATATGACAAAAATATTAAATGTATCAGTCAGGGTCCAATCAGGAGACAGGAACTACACAGGGAAAATTTAATATAAAAAAAATTAATCAGTGAAAGGTGGTTAAGTTCTAAGAGGAGTAAATGAGACCTCTAAAGGAACAAACATGGGGAGCAGCTACTATGTCTAGGGCTAAGAGAGAGCTTGGAAACATACTTGGAAAAGGGCCCCCCAATAGGCCTGAGAGAAGGTGCGGCTGTGGACCCTCCGGAGAAGGTCACTGCCATGCTTTAACCAGAGCTGGACAACAGAGGGCAGGCTATGGCTGGCTGGCACCTGGCCACAGGGTGCCAGGGTAACTCACGGGAGGGTGAGCACCATGGGTCTCCCATTTGCTATTGGCAGTTGGGAGCGAGAATTGCACACAGGAACCAGGAAGAGAAGCCCCCCACCCCTTCTCCCACCATGCCATGCAGTAGACTTCATGCCCTCTCCTCACAAAGCTGAGCACCGTGCCAGTTGATAAGAGACTTCTCTACGTACAGGGTCCAGCTCCAGGATCACAAAGCAGGACAAAAAATGGTAGATTTGGAGCTGAGAGGCAATACGTGGATAAATGGCATGCTAGTGATGGATAGCAGGAGCATGCGCGTTGGTTATAGTAATCTTCATATAGTTCTTCATTGTTTAAGGATCTCAAAATAAAAATATGAAATGATTGCCAGTTAACACTTTTTGAACAAAATTTTACCAGCGATGGAATAAATACATCCTCCAAAACACTAGGGAAGAAAGGTAAAAGGGGCAGTGGGGATTAGATCAGAATCTTTGAAAGGAAGAATAAAAACTAACCAGGAGGTAAAAACCAAGAGACATTTGTTTTTGCCAAAGGAATTCTTTCCCTTCTGTCTATCAAGAAGACCAGATCAGTTGAAAAAAAAATCCAAAACAAAAAACAATGAACAATCCCCCCAAAAAACCAAACCAAACAACCCCCAAAATAAAAAACATGTAAATGGTAAAGCCTCCTTATCAAAAAACAAAGACCTAAAGACTGAATGAAAACTAAAATTATATGCTGTTTATTAGAGATAACCCTAAAACAAACAGAAAATTTAAGAGTACAAGCTTGAGTTTCTCCCATATTCTATCCTACCTGGTGCCCTTTCTTTCTTTTCTACCCATCAAAACCCTCCTCATAGATAGACATATTCATTTGTACACACCTGAAGTCTCTCTTGAGGAATAAGCAAGAAGCTGCTCATGTTGGTTGCCTCCAGGCAGGAGGGCTGGGTGACCAGGGGATGGGAGTGGGAGGGAGACTTTTCACTGTATATCTTTCTGGGCCTTTTGAATTATAGATCATATGTACATATATTACTTATTTTAAAGAACAAGCCAAAAAAAAAAAAACCCCTAAAAACCAAAACCTTATGATCTTTAAGACATAGGTGCCCTATTTCCTCAAAAAATTAAAAATAGAATTACCCTAGGATCCAGCAATTTCACTTCTGGATATATCATCCAAAAATTGAAAGTAGGGTCTCAAAGAGATACTTGCACACCCATGCTCACTCATAGCAGCATATTTCACAATTGCTAAAAACGTGGAAGCAACCCACGTGTCTGTCAACAGATGAAGAGAGAAGCAAAATGTGGTACGCCCATACAAGGGAATATCCTTCAGCCTTAAAAAGGAAGGAAATACGGACACGCGCTACAACACAGATGAACCCGAGGCCGTTACGCTGAGTGCAATAAGGCAGGCACAAAAAGACAACATATACTGTATAGGAAGTACTTCCAGTCGTCAAAGTCCTAGAGACAGAAAGTAGAGGGTGGTTGCCAGGGGCCGGGAGGAGGGCAGAGGAGGAGCCTTTGTTTGATAGGTGCGGGGGTTCCGTTTTGCAAGATGCAAAGAGTTCCAGAGATGGTCACACAATGACATCACTGTCCTTAATACCACTGAGCTGTACACTGAAACACATTATTAAGACAAATTTTGTGTTATGTGTATTTTACCACAATAAAAAAGAAGCTGGGGGTAAAGAGACCCAGATGCCTCTTTCTGAGAGGCCCTCCATCCCCGCCTGCCCCCCACAGAGCTCCCCTTCTCTGACCCCTGTGTCACTCTTATGCAAGTCCAGCTCATCCCTACGTGTGTTGGTCTCCACAGAGTCAGACTCTTGAGGACAGGGGGACAGGGCCCCTGTTTTTGTTTGTTTTTTTAACTCCATAGTCTTGGTGGCAAAGTGCTTAATGGATACTTGGTGGTATTGCCACATTTTGCTTCCTGGGCTAAGTCTACCTTTGGAGAGCACACTTTATGGGGCTCTGGAAATAGGAACACCACCACTCGGTATGGTGGAAAAAGGCAGACTTTAGAGTCAACCAACCGGAAATGGGATGTCAGCTCAGCCACTGTGACTGCAGGCCAATGAACACATTGCCCTGAGCCTCAGTTTCCCCCTCAAAAATGGGATAATGATGTGTGATTAAATATAAGGTGGATCATTCTTATCTGTCTTCTATATAGAGAGAGCTTCTGGATGGAGGCTTCTTTTCTGCCTACGCTTTTCCCTGTTGCCATCAAACAGCAGAGAATAGAACTCTGTTAAAGGAACAGAAGGCTCATACTATTTTTTTCCCTTTTTATACTTTTTTTTTTCTTTTGGGATAATTGTAGACTGACATGCAATTGTAGGAAATAATACTGAGAGGTCTTATGTACCTTTCATCCAGTTTCCCCAGTGGTAATATCTTACCAATATCTATAGCACCATATCCCAACCAGGAAATTGTCACTCTTACGATCCATTGACCCTATTCAGATTTCACCAGTTTTGCATGCACATGTATATTTTATAGCCGGAGCCCTTAGTCCTTTTTTTTTTTTTTTTAAGATTTTATTTATTTATTTGAGAGAGAGAAAGCGAGAACATGGTGGGTGGGGCAAGGAGCAGTGGGACAAGCAGACTCCATGCTGAGTGGGGAGCCTGACACAGGGCTCGAGCCAATGACCCTGAGATCATGACCTGAGCCGAAATCAAGAGTCAGATGCTCAACCGACTGAGCCACCCAGGCGCCAGGAGCCCTAAGTTCTTTTTAAGGGCTCCTGTTTCAGAAGGACATTTCCCCCATGGATCATGGAGGTTTCTTTCAAACTTTCCAATCTACCCAACCCTACTATCCCTTTACCTTTCTTTCTCTCCCACACATTAAAAGGTCCCTTAGAGAGCTGGAACAAGTAACAGGTGCATCAGAGAATTCCCTCCTCGGCTCCACCAGAGCATGTCCCTAGGTCCCTTGAAGGCCCCTGGACTTGGGCAGGGTCCCTGCTCCGGCAGAGACCTCTGAGCGGCAAGTCACTCCTGTCTTCGGACGTGCATGACACCTGCCCCCTCCTGTCTCTGTCACTCTGTGCAACTGAAGAGAAGCCGCCACACTTGTACGTGACTGGAAGGGACGGGTGGCTCCTGAGAGCCGGATTTAGCACCTGGTGAGTGTGGTCAAGCCCTGCTATTCAGTCTGGACCAGCGCCACAGCTCCTGAGTCCCCTTTCTCTCCAAGTGGGGATTCTCTTTGGAGCTGCAAGTTCCAGCTCTGGGTGCTTTCCTCTTCTAAAGACAGCACAGGCCCCAGGGGTTTGGGACACGCCA
Organism: Halichoerus grypus; assembly: GCF_964656455.1. Lineage (NCBI taxonomy): Eukaryota > Metazoa > Chordata > Mammalia > Carnivora > Phocidae > Halichoerus > Halichoerus grypus. The sequence goes on from NC_135713.1 coordinate 173,676,074, forward strand.
CGAGAGCGCTGGTAGGATCAGCAACCCGCAGCTTTCACCGTGTTCCCATCAGGCGGACTTGCATGCCCTGAAGAATGTTCCCCCACTCAAAGGCCCCCCCTTCCTTTATTCCACGGAGGTCCACTTCTCAGATATATGCTGGGATCCCTTATGGCATCAACGATACTGGTGATCTCATCTCGCTGAGGCTCAGTCTCCCCCTTTGTACAATGGGACCAATAAGCCCTCACAGGGCTCTCTTGGTGCTAAGTAAGATCACCCCTGCAGTGGGCCCAGAGCCTTGGTGCTAAGTGCTCAATGAAAAGGGTGGTTAGCTGCCACCCTATCTGTCATGCTTCTGCGTTCCCGAGTCACCTCCTATGTGTGTCACCGCGGGCTGGATCTGCTGGGGCTGGGGCTGGATCTGCTACCCTCCTCTTACCATATATATCTTTCTCTAGATTAATTGCCCTAAGAGTTGGGGCTCTTCCTTCCAAGGGTGGGAGCAGAAACCAAAACAGGTGGTGTGTAATCAGGGACTTAAAATGACTCAACTGTCCCTTGGCTGCATCCCGTGTTTCCCAGACCATCTAAGCCACTTCCAATTTTATAGGATTAACTTGCTTGCTCAGACTCCCAAGGAAACCCAAGGTCGGTCTGTCTCTGTCTCTCTCTCTCTCATTCTCTTCCAGGGCCCAGGACAGAATAACTCAGGGCTCCCCCTGGGAAAGGGAAGGATGAATAGAGGCAGGCAGAGCTCACATCTTGCTTCTTTTCTTCCTGGCCCCTTGCCACCCCCAGCCCCGCCGCCATCCCATGAAACCCGGCACCCCAGGGTGTCCCTGGGGTGGGTGTGGACCCGGCTGGCCCATCTCTCTTTACAGGCAGGCAGGATTTGGCTAATAAGAACCAGCTGTGTTGGTGGTGGGTTTTACTCGCCCCCGCCCCTGCCCTTGCTCTGATAGCTGTGAGAAACTGATGACAACCTGTTTGACCTCTGACCTCCGAACTTGACCCACTGCTAATACCTCCAGCTGCTGATTGCCAGCCGAGCCCTTTGTCTTGGGCTGTTTGGGAGCCAAGACAGACAAATGATTTCTATTTGTCCTCTGGTGCCGCGGATGGAGCTGATCGATAGGAACCGCGAATGATGTCAAGGATTTGTCACCATAGCTTATGAATGACAAAAACGCTCCTCACCACCCCCCTCCCCTTCCCCAAAGAAACACCTTTTGGGGGGAAAAGACTGAAAGGCAGAGAAGGCATATCGATTATTTTTTGTTTCTTAAATAGCAGCTCGAGCCACAAAAGAGAGAAAGGCAGCACTTTTCTGTGCTAAAATGCTGCAAAAAGCTTCCCAGAGAACGAGACCAGGAATTAGATCAGCTATCGCGCCTAAGTGCCACGGGCCACCACCGACCACAACTGCTCCATTCTGTCTGCTGAGGCCGCGCCAACTCCCCCATCTCCAAGTGTCCCGACTGCAGCGAGGGCAGCCGGCTCGCTGGCTTTGTTGGCCCTCCCCGTCTTCCTCTCCTCATTCTTTCCAGGGTGGGCACCCTGGTCTGGGAGACTGCGCCAGGACCCGGCTCTCCTCATTCAGAGATGATCAGCCTTTGAAACTGGATCTTTATTTGGAAAAGCGAAGGCAGAGGGTGGGGAGGTGGTGGCGCATGATGGGAGACAAAGAGCTTGGGGCAGACCCTCCTCCGACCTCCACGCGGTTTCCGAGGCACGTTTCAGGGGGGAGTCCGGGGAGGTAGCCCATCCCTCTGGAGAACCCAGAGGTCCCGCAGCCGCTGGCGGGGAAGCAGGGAGGCTCCCACCCCTCAGCACAACATCTGACCTTTTATTGCCAGCCTGCTCTGTGCTGGCGCCGTGGCCCCAGGGTTAGGGAGAGCTGCCTGCCTGACCCCGGGAAGCGGGCCTCTAGTACAGTGGAGTTGCCATGACAGGGCAGTGAGATGAATGCTGGGCAGGGAGAGCAGGAAGTAGGAAGCCTGCCCCCCGCTGGGGCTGGGGGAGCAGTAGAATTTGGGGACTTCCTAGAACAGGGAACCTCCTTGCTGAGTTTGGACAGATGAGCAGCCGTAGAAGGCAGGCCAATGCATTCCAGCTGTGAAGACCGAGGACCTCCTAGCAGCTGGGGGTGGAATCTTCAGGCGATGCCCAATGGGAGGCCAACTTTGTGTGGGAGCCTCCAGAGCGAGCAGCTTTTGCAGTAATGACTCAGAGACTCGGTTTTCTCATCTGTCATCTGGAATTGGCCTCACGGGGTTGCTGAGAGTATTACACGGGCTAATCCACGTCAGGTGTATATACTGTCTTGCAGTACGTGATGGCTGGTCTTGATTTACTACTTTTTTAAAGTTATTATTTGAAGATTTGCTTCCAATCTGGGTATTCCACAGTCAAGTGGATTGAATGAGGGTAGATATAGACACGCCCTGTCTGTGACATACCCTAACTAGAGCCAGGATCTGGGTATAGTGGGGAAACCAAGGAAAGGAGCTCTGGCAGGACAAGGTCTCTGGCCAAGGGTGGGGCATAGCTCTGGAGAACACCAGAGTGACCTCTCTCCCCAAGCACGGGCCCTGGACCTAAACAGCAAGGAAAGCCTGTTGTTGGGTAGGGCTCGGACAGAGTAGCTACATGAATGCAAGGCAACTTAGGCCCTCACTATTGGTGGCTTGGACTGTTGCAGTAGCTGCTTACGTGGTCTCGCGACTCTCCCGTCCATTATCCACACCATCGTCAGAAATACCTTCCAATCTCAAAATCTGATCATGACACCTCTCTGTTTGCATCCTTCCAGTGGCTCCCCATGATCTCACGTCGAAGCCCAAATTCCTTATCCTCACATTCAAGGCCCTCCCCAGCTTAGGCTCCAACCTATCGTCTCCCTATTTTGCAATCACTTGTTTTGTATTATGTTAACCATACATCCCATGTGGTCTCACTTCAGGCCTTTGCTCAAGCTGGTCCCTCTACCTGGAATGCCCCCTTCATCTCCATTTTAGTGAGAATTTTTCTTTCTCCAGAATTTTCTTTCTCCATATCGTGTCCCACAGCACACGATACATCCATTCTAACACCTATGGCCCTTGATCAGAATGATCTGTGTCTTGCCTAGACCAAGGACCTCTGGGGGCCAGGAACGATGCTGTGCCAGACTCCTTCCCACAAGCTAACTGTGTATTAAACGGAATAACTAGAAGGTACCTGAAGTTTAAAGAAAACTTAGGAATTAGTGAGGGATACTGGGATGGGAGTGTGGATACTGCATTCTGACAGACAAAAGATAATAGTAGGCAAAGGACTTTAGCCTTCAGATCGATCAAAATGTGAGGTTACTAATGTCACGGTTATTGCCATTGGTGACTACTCACAGATGGCTGCTTAGTTTAAAAAGTTTAAAACACTGAAAATGTGACAGACTCACCATAGAAAATTCAAGCAATATGGAAAAGTATAAAAAAGGGGGGGAAGGTTCTAGTAAAATCTCCTTGTATTGATTAGGACTATTTCTTCTACACGAGATAGAAAACCCTGCTCAAACTGGCTTAAGCATAAGGGGATTATTGGCTCCCAGGACTGAGGAGTCAGGGGTGGGGCTGGCTTCAAATGATGCCCTCTGGACCTTCCCCCCGCGCCCCCCATTCTCATTCTTCCGCATCCCTTGGCTCTCCTCCAAGCTGCCTTTATGCACAAGCTTCCTCTTTATGGTTCCAAGGTGGCTGCAGCGCTTCCAAACCTCACATCTCTGAGCTTTGAATCCAGCGGAGAAGAAAGACTGTCTATGGCAGATTGTCTTTTCCATAGGAGGCCACAGTATCTCCCATCTCACACGCTCTTCTGCAATGTGACCTTGCATTTTCCCATCAAGGGGTGGAGTCTAATGTCCCTCCTCTATGGTTCTGAGCTGGCTTTAATGACTCACTTGTAACCAATAGAATGTGATGGAAAATGATGCCAATATGGTTTCTGAGGCTAAGTCAGAAGCAGCTTTGTAGCTTTTGCCTTCATCTCATGAAATGCTCTCTAGATTCTCCCGTCTTGAAGACATTTCCCCTTGGAACCGGGCCACCATGCTGTGAGAAGCCCAGGCCACAAGCAGCCCATGAGCAGGTGCTCCAGTCAACAGTTCCAGCTAAGACCAGCCTTCAAGTCATCGCAGGTGTCAGACCTGTAAGTGAAGAACTCTCCAGAGGATGCCAGTCGTGCAAGTCACCTACAACTTACTGGCTGAGGGCCCATACTTTGTGGGAGCACAGATAAGCCATTCCGCTTGTGCACTCTCCAAATTCCTAACAGAATCTATTACAAAATGGTTGTTTTATACCAGTAAGTTTTGTTATGTAACGGTGTTTCTCAGAGCTCCAGAATAATCCACGTTGGTTTGGGTCCCCATGGTCAATCCCCTTGAGCTCATGCAGGGAGCATAGCTAGTCATTCAGACCTTAGGGTGAGTCAATGCCACCAGAACGAGAAGAGGGGTGAGTGGCAAGCCCAGAGGGTCGTGTGGCACTGGTCACCCAAAGGCACAAACCAGAGAACCCACTATTCCCACTACCCAGTAACTGGTGAACACTCTTTCAGACACCTTCTTGGGCCTATGTAAAATTCAGCATAAAGCATATTCTACATGATATTTTGTAACTTTTTTTAACGTAATGGATAATGGGGCTCTTTTGATGTCAGTGGATACAGATGTCCACCATTTTTAATGGCTGCATAAGATTCCATTATATGAATGAACCATCACTGATTGAACGAATAGCATGAGATAAATATCACTGCACACACATTCTTGGGCATATCCTCCAGTGTTTCCTTAGGATAAATTCCAAGAAGTCTAATTGTGAGTTCTAAGGTTATGAACATTTTTAAGGCTTGCCAAGGGCATCTAAATTGCCTTCCAGAAATCGTTGCCTTCCAGCCAATGGGAATCTACTCCCGTTGTCCCATCAACAGGGCAAGAAGGTGGTCATTTCTCCACACCTTTATTGGGATATTTGCCAATTGGAAAAAGGAAAAAATGATCCCTCATCACTGCTTTAATTTGAGTTTCTTTGATTTCCAGTGAGGTCAAGCACCTTCTCATATGCATATTGACTATTTCTACTTCCTCTTTTGTGATATTGCCTGTTCAAGCCCTTTGACCAATTTTTTAATTGCAGCATTCATATATTTTGTTATTGATTTATAGAACCTTTTTGTATATTACAGTGTTAACCCTTTGTCATATGTCTACAAACATCTGTCGTCTGTCCTTTAAGTTTATATAGGGTGGCCACCCTTAAAACCAAGACAAGCAAAGTCCCCAAACAAGGCAGAGTATAAGCCCTTCAGAAGCAGCTGACACCTGGCAAGAGAGTTAACTTTAACTTCTCTTGACAGGGGGATCAGCTGCCTAACGAAGAATCCAGTGCTGGGGAACCAGAAGGGCCGACAGAATTGACCATCTTGGGTGTAGACTCAACTGTGTCTACTAGAAGTGGGTAGGAGATATCCCAGGAAGCCCAGTGCTGAAGCAGATGAAGGTCAGACTAGAAAGGAGAGGGGCAGAGGAAACCAGGAGGCCAGGGACTGTGCCCTCCTCAGTGGCAGCCCCTTATGAACGTTGCTCCAGCAGCAGGGGCCGTCCCAGTACAGGGCAGCTCTCTCTGGTTGGTTCTTGCTCCAGGGAGCAGGTGGAAGCATGGGCCACCTTAGGGGAAATGTCAAAGGTAGGAGGCCCTTAGAGTCTGCCAAGCTTGGAGAGGTATTTATAAACAGCCAGAGGAGTATGAAGGTGATTTCGGCTAGGGGGTCACTGAGGGAGTCAGGTCATTGCCAAGGAAACAGGACTAAGGGCAAGGCTGAAGGAGCTGTAGGGGATGCTCTGCCCAAATCCTCTTTGCCGCTATGAGTTTTAGCTGCTAATGGCTCTTAGCTGCCCCCAGCTCTGGAGCATCACCCTTGGCGAATGACAGCTGCCTCCCCTGAGAGATTACACACGCCTAGGGCAGCCCACAACCAATGAGTGACTGATGAGGAGAATTATTCTCTGCTGCAGGTGATGGTATGGGGGATATTGCTGGTGGCTGCCCAACTCACTGCCCTTCCTCAAACCAAAGCCCAAATTCGCCTTGGTACACTACTCCTTCCCCATCTCCTGGGTGGTTTGATGGCACTGTACCACCCATAGCTTCAGGAATGGGCTCTGGATTAATTCACTCTTTGACTCACCACCTTCACCTCCAGCCACAGTGACTAATTCAAGGGTGAGCATACAAACCAATCAGAGCCAATGAAATGCTGGGGCTTCTGGGAGAGGGAAGTTCCCTCCTTTCCACTGTAGTGGGCTGGTGTCTGTCCTAGAGCAGAATAGCTATTTCTGCCACTTTATAGAGCCAAAGAATGGAGATAACTATGGGCAACTGGACTGAGAGATGGATTCTGGTTGTATCATTTGGGCCTTGGGTCAAACTGCACCTGAAGCCACACCTACGCCTGAACACTATTCCATTATGAGAGCCAATAATTCTCCTCCATTTTCTGAAGCCAGCTTGAGGAGGGTTTTCTGTCATTGGCAACCAAGAGTCCTAACATACATGTATGGTGTGTGATGAAGGGTTATCACAGGGAACTAAAGGAACCCAGCAAGTCCACACAAGTTAAAGCCAGAAGCCAGATCCCCTAATCTGTCTTCCTTCACTTCTATGATAGGCAGCCTGCTCCCTTCCAGGGTCTGCCATGTTCACCGGGGGATTTTGGCCAACGAGGCCAGTCCAGGGCAAGGCCCACACTGTTATCATTCAGTGTTAGTGGCCGTTTCCTTCCACTGTGGTTTTCAGAGTCTCTCTACCTCCCTCCACAGAATTCCTCACCTCTTCTTTCCCCCTCTCTGGGATGGATCAAAGGGAGTCCATTCTAGGCAAGGAGAAACAAAGCCCTTCAAAGGCCACATTAAGTAGGTGGTGAGGTTGTAGTGTTTCCTCTCAGGGCCGACATCCAGGGAGGCAATGGGATGTGGGGGAAAGACCAGGGACTTTGGAGTTAGAGAAACTTGGGCTCTGGTGCTGGCACTTCCCAGTAGGGCGGCCAGTTGTTTAACTTCTCTAAGCTTCAAGTTCTCCATCTGTGAATAAGTTTGCCATCTCTACAGGGACCCTAGAGCATAGAGCTGATAAAACAACTGGCTGACTGGGGTCCAAATGGTGCATGGGTGGGGGGAAGGGTGCAGATGCCTAGGCTTCACAGAAGCAAGGATAAGGTCAGTTCCTAAGATTCACAGCGAGAATGCCGGGAATTTGGTCAACGGACAAGGTAGAATTGGGCCCAGTGCAGCCCCTCCCCCCAGTCAGCCAGGGTACCTGCAGGGGAAGTTAACCGGCACCCCATGGGGATAGGAAAGTGGTCCAGGCAGGGCCAGGCTGAATCCTCTCCCTCCCACACCTGGAGGGAACGGTTAAAGTGACCAGGTTCTCGGACAGAAGGTGCCCAGTACAGGCTCCCTGGGCGCAATGGGGGAGGGGACCCTTTCAGACAGCCCTCCCTCTGAAACACATTAGACAAGGTCGTCAGAGGACAGTACTGGTAGAGTTCCAGAGGAAGGAAGTTAGTGTTTACCAAGCGCCTACTCTTTGCCAGGTACTAGTGCTTTAAGTCCACCATCTGAACTAACGCTCACAGCAATCTGGGGAATACAATTCTTCTCCCCATTTTGAATACAGGGAAACTGAGTCCCTCTGTCCCTAAGTAGACTGCCCAACACCAGCTGCAGGGTACCAGAGGCAGGATTCCGGCACAGGCGGGTTAGGTTCCAAAGAGCTCCTGTTCTCCATCACCCACCTGGGGCCTGGATAAGTGGTACAATGGCACCTCTGTGATGCTCCAGGAGGAAGCACCTGCCCATATCCTGCAGCCTCCTGGGAGCCCAGGCCTGATGTGTGACATCTGGAATTGGCATGGAGCCAACCAGGCTGAGCCCAGAAGGCAGTCCCAGCTCAGCTGTTGGAGGAGACAGGAAGAGAGGGAGGAAGGGTCCACAGGGACTCAGGAAAGTTCCCCACCCCCTGGTACCCCACCTTGACCTCAGCACCAACTCACTGCTCTCTGGAGGAGTGGGCCTTGGAGAGGGACTGGGAAGGGTGCCTAGAGGGGGTATGCCTCTTTCCAGGGATCACTTCATAGGGATCTTCCTCTGGATTCCCAAGTCAATAGGGCTAGACAGAAAAAAACTCAGGGGCGCCTGGGTGACAATCGGTTAAGTGGCTGCCTTCGGCTCAGGTCATGACCCCAGGGTCCTGGGATCAAGCCCTGCATCAGGTAAGGCTCCGTGCTCAGCGGGGAGCCTGCTTCTCCCTCTCCTCCCCACTCCTGCTCTCTCTCACTATCTCTGTCTCTCTCAAATAAATAAATCTTTAAAAAAAATTAAAAAGAAAGAAAAGTCAGAGCATGGAGTTCTAGGTTCAACTTTGGCTCTACTGTTTCCTATCTGGGTGCCCACCGGCCCATCCCTTCATCTCTGAACCTCAGATTCCTCATACAAAAAATGGGAATACTTCCTTCCTCCCAGCATCCCTGTGAGGACTGAATGAGGAAAAGCATGTGGAAATACCCAGCACACTGCCTGGCACACAGCCGGTGCTTAATAAATGTTGGTTCTCATTCTCCACTTTAAATTCTCATTTGACAGTAAAATCTCATCTAGTCCCTTAATGTAACTAAATTATAAATAATTTCCAACTTATTGACTATTATGTGCCAGACATTGCTCTGAATATTTTCCATCTGTTATCTCATTTAATCCTCAAAGAATCCCATGAGGAAGATACTATTATCCCCATTGGACAGATGAAGAAACTAAGGCACAAATGTTAAACGACTGGCCCAAAGTCGTACGGGTAATACTTAGCAGAGTCGGGATTTGAATCCAGGCAAAGTTGGCTCTGGAGTCTGCACTGGGAGCACTCCCCTCTACTCCACCCTCCAGCCCATGCCTGTTGTAGGCTACTAAGCCCCTACCACGAGTAAGTGCCATGCCAGGGGCCAGAGGGACTAAATGAGATACCTCTTGAGGAGCTCATGGTCCGGGACAGGAGATAATACGCAGAGAAACACAAGTAAGAAGGTTGTAAGTGTCACAAAAGAAAAACTAAGTTGTAAGTTGAAAAGAGAGAAAAATCAATGCCAGAGACTGAGCAGGAGGGCATTCCAGGTAAAGGGAACAGCGAAGACAAAGGTGTGGGGGTAGGAAGCCTCTGTGAAGGCACAAGGTGAAAAAAGGGGAGTTTTGTGATCAAATTTAGAAGTGCTCAGGCTAAATGATTAGAGGATTCTCTGGAGAGAAGTAACATGAGCTGATCTGTGCTGTATAAATGCTACTCTGCCAGTAGCAAGGAGGAAGCAGGAGACTGGATGGGGCTGGAGACAGGGGACCAGCTGGGAGGCAGCTGTAATGGTCCAGATGCAAGCCAATGAGGGGCTAAACTAAGGTGGGGACAGTGGGATGAGATACCCCATATATGTCCCCCCGGGGCTGGGGGGAATGGACCACAACCGGGGCCTCCTAACTCAGCCAACCCATTCCCTGAACGGTCAGCCCAGCTTTGGCCACCTGTTCCCACCGCCCAGGGATGTGGGCTACAGGGATCATTAACCTAAGCCATGAACTCACTCTCCCTTCCAACACATCTGGCCAGACAGAGGCCCCTCCTCTGCCTCTACTGCCCCTCCAGGGGAGGAAGAAACTGGGCTTCCAGCCCAACTGAGCATTTCATTCTCTGCAAGAATGCCCGAGACACACACCGGCCACCATCATTACACTACACTACCCACTAGGACCGTACACATGTACCTAAATCACATGGTATCACAGAAACAGCACTGGACTAGGAGTCAAGAGTCCTGGGTGCAGGTCCAACTCTGCTGTTCATGAGCTCTGTGGCTCTCAGCAAGCCACTTATACCCTCTGAGCCTCACCTTTTCATCTGTGAAATAGAGATAAAATGCTTGCCTTCCAGGATTGCTTTGTGGACCAAAAGAGAGAATGAATATAAATATGAACATCCTCCGTAAACTTTGGAAGTTCTGCTTAAATGTGGAATTCTGTGTGCATTTTCATCCATCCCACCAACCTCTGTTGAGTTCTGATTCTACCAGGGGCTGGGGAGTGCCCAATCCTCTGCAATTCCCCATTTGTGATCCTACTCCAGCCTTCACTCATCCTGTGACGGGGAAGAACTTTGCTTGAAACACAAGCTGTGTTCACATCCTGTGTATGACAAATGGGAAAATGGCTTAAATTAAAGAAGGGAAGATTTTATTAGGACTAACTTCCCAATGCAGGAGGCTGGTTGGTTCCTGGAAATCTTCCCAGAAGAAGAGAATCAATTAAGTACTTTGCCTAGAGTAGACACAAAATAAATTGTTGAGTGAAATTGACTCTGTCATATTAGCCAGGAGAAAGGAAAATGAATCAGATAGGTTCTTAAGGCCCCTCCTCCATCTGACTTTCTCTGTACCACATACACACGTTCGCATGTCTGGGGCATGGGTGAGAGTCTCGGGCTGGTGCTCATCACACCTGTCTCCAACTAGCCGTGTGATCTTGGAAAGATCTCATGTCCTCTCTGAGCCTCTATTTCCTCCCCGAATGCCATCTGAAGGAGAAATCTAATAAACCTCCTAGGATAGTGTCCACACTTAACATTCCACAGGTGATTATTGAATGAATGAAAGAGAGAATGAATGGCACTCAGTAGGGTGTAGGATTCATGTTTGCTCTTCTTTCCTCTCTGAGCCTCAGTCTGCCTACCTGAGGGCCTGGGGCTGCCTGTCTCCAGGCTCCCTGTCAGTTCTGGCTTCTGTGATCTGCCTCCATGCCCAAGGCCCAGGCTGGGAGGAGGGAAGCTGGGGGGGGTTGGGGTCTGCGCCTTCACGCGCAGCAGCTTGAGCTGCCCTCCCGTTTCAGGGCATGGGCAGCAGGTATGCACTGCTGTTCCCACGGGGCCGCCCGGCTTAGCCCAAGGCTCCCTTTGCTGGGAGAGTAGCCTGGGCTGCAGCCCTGTGCTGACCTGCTCTTAACCCCCAGGAAAGTTACACAAACTCCTCCACGCTCTGCTGGGAGCTAGGTCACACAAAGTGGGGGCAGGAACAATACTTCCCCTTGTGCCCTCATCCTATTCCACATCAGCACACATGGGGGAGGGACACAGGAGGCCAGCAGGAGGGGGCAACCCAGCTCCGGTTTCAACCATGTCTGGAAATTGGATCTTCCTCCCTGGCCAGAGCTCCCTAGGGGCATAAGGGGGGGGGGCTGGAGCCCAAGTCTCAGCAGGAGCCTACTTTCTTCTCTCCAGGTCTCCCACTAAGAACAGCCCTGTGCCTCGATCACAGAGCAGATCTGCAAAACTCCTTACCGTTGCATCTCCCTTTGGCAAATAAGCCCTGGTTCTATGATGGACCTACCTGGAGATGGTGGGGAGGAAAGATCTACTCTGGAAATCAGGAAGTCTGGTATGGTTCTGCTATTGCCAAGTAAGATACCAGGGGTTGGACTAGCCAAGGGCTGAAATGCAGGGTATGGAGCCAGACCACCTGGTTCAAATTCCAGCCCGCCATGTACCAGCTAGTGACCTCAGAGGTACCCACCACTCTGACACTCTGCCTCCTCACCTGCTGTAGGTACCTACCTCCCTGAGTCATTATGAGGAATGAATGAGTTCTTATGCACCACACACTCAGCGCATTGCTCAACAAATGCCAACTGTATGGCTTGCTCTCCATACAGTTAAGTAGGAAGTGGAGGTATGTGTAGTCCTCCCTTAACTTCCCAGAGAAGAGCAAATTGTTCAAATCGTCTCAAACACAATAGAGCTACTTAAAGTACATGAAACTAGCTGTCAAAATTGTGAAACATAATCACAGTTTTGATTGCTCTGTGACAGTGTAAAAATTGCAAATTTTTCATCAGGCAAGAAAAGAAAAACAAAGAATAACTACATTCAACCTCATCCTCCCTCCCCTTTGTGTTCCGCATGCCCACATGAATTAGTTCGCTCATGTTGACACATGCACAGCTTTGCATCACTTGAGACACACATTTCTTATTCTTCTTCAGTCGCTGTATATTTAGGCTACAGTTGGTAGTGGCTGGTTTCTTTCCAGGTAACTGTAGTTGTTTGAAAACAATGTCAAAACAAATCTCTTTCCTCTTCTCCCTGACAGTCTGTCACAGCTATGTCTCTCTATAGTCTCTGTCCTTATGCCTTCTCTTTCAGTGACCTCCTTTCTGGCCCATGACCCACCCACCCCCAACATATACCCTTTTCTCTTCCTTGATTCAGAATTCCTAGAAGAAAACTAACAGTAATCAATGTTCCGGAGTGGGAGAAATAGTCAGGACTTGGAGTAGGAGAAGTTTCAGCACCAGGGACAGCACCACACACGCCCTCACGGGCTTGTCCCCCCCAGCTCTCAATCATTTGAGTTATGCCAGACTTTTATCTTCTGGAGACTTGATGTCCATCTCTGTAAAAGGGAGAGAAGGAGGCAGCTGGGAGGGCTGCAGGTGAACAAGACTGTCTCTAAGGCCTCTGTGACCCTAGAATTCCTTGGCTTCCCGTTTGCTTCTATTTTCCCGACTCTGCCCCCCCCCTTCTTTCCTTTTTTTTTTTTTAATAGGGATCTTCCATTCATTTTAATAGGCTTATAGCCATCCCCCAGGGCCCTAGAGGGGCCAAAGGACAGAGTTCCTCAGGAAAGCAGCAAGCTGGCCCTCAGAAACTCTCAAACCCAACACTCAGAAGTTACCTAATCTCCCCTCTGCCCTTAGTCACCTAGAGACATTGAGTTAGTTCTGATAAAAGGCCGAGCTGCCATAAAAGACAGAAAGGTTGGGGCGCCTGGGTGGCTCAGTCGGTTAAGCGTCTGCCTTCAGCTCAGGTCATGATCCCAGGGTCCTGGGATCCAGCCCCATGTCAGGCTCCTTGCTCAAGGGAGAGCCTGCTTCTCCCTCTCCCTCTGCCTGCCACTCTCCCTGCTTGTGTGCTCACTCTCTCACTGTCAAATCAATCAATCAATCAATCAATCAAATCTTTAAGGAAAAAAAAACAGACAGAAAGGTTTACCACATTCTTATATAACAGAATAAATAGGAGGGATGCACAGAGCCAGACAAGAACCTGCTCCCTCCGTGAGGTTTTCTTCACAAGCCCTTGGTGATTCTCCTGTCTGCACAGTCATGCTGGGTCCCAGCCATGTCCACATAATATCTTCAGGAAGGAGTAAAAGTGGGAGGAGCACATGAATAGTATTTTAAGGGCCAGGCCCAGAAGTAGCAACATATCCTTTGAGCTCCCATTCCATTAGTGAGGACTTTGTCATGTCGCCACACCAAGCTACAAGGGGGCTAGGGAATTTGGTCCCTAGCTGGGTAACCATGTGCCAAGCTACAACATTACAGCTTTGGAAGAAGAGGAGAGTGGGCTTTGGCTTAAAAATATTATCCTCTATTTAATGGATGAGGTAGAACTGTAGAAATAAGAAGTTTTGCTCAGAGAAAGGGAAAGGGATTTATTGAGTCAGACACCATGCTAAGTGCTTTCCTGTACAGTTAAAATGCCTTGGGGTCTCATCTCCTCAAATGTCCCATCTAGTTAATTCCTTAATCTTTGCTTGTACTCTTTTCCCCATCTGGATGCCCTTGTCTCTCAGATAAATTGATCCCATCCTTCCTTCAAGTTCAAAAACCACTTTCTTGATTACAGAATTTTAGAGCCAGCAGGAACCTCAAAAATCATTTAGGTCAATGCCTCATTCTGTAAGTGAGGAAACTGAGGCCATAGGAGGAAAAACACTTGTCCCAGGTCACACAGTAAAATATCCACAAAGCTTAACAGCCCATAGCTAGGACTCAGGACTCCAAGTTCAGTGCTCCTTCTACATAGCACTGGGAACCCCCTACCTAAACCCAGAGGATTCTGCTCTGCCTCTCATCATGTGACTTTGGACAAATGTCTCAGCCTCTCTAATCTTCAGATTCTTAAACTGTAGGGAATGAAGAGATTGGGTCAGATTACCCCTAAGATTCTATTAGGATACCGACCCAGTCTCCTATTGGCAGGGCCTCCCCAGACTTTCAGATCCTGACCCCTCTCATGATGCTAAGACATTCCTAGGCCAAACCATACCAACCCCTCCCCACCTTCTCCTATGAATCAATTCACAGTAGAATCAACAGAAGGGCTTCTTTCTTCCCACCTCCCCGGGGACCTGGCATAGGCCTGAGCACTTTACATGCTGTATCTCATTTGATCATTAAAAACTCCCTGGAAAGTATTATTCTCCACCCACCCACCCAGTTTTTAGATAAAGAAAAGATGAGGCTCTGATAGGTTAATGGCTCTCTAGGGCAAACGGATTAGCTTTGATTCTGGGATCCCTAAGACGGAGAGGTCGGACCAATGGGGGAAGTTACAGGGAGATTGTGGCTTGGTGCAATAAAGGGCTTCCTACTAGAGCTGGCTCTAGAAAAACAGGCTGCCTGGGAAAGGAGGGGTTTTCTGTTCACTGGAGGTGTGCACGCACAGGATGAAAGATCAAAGGATTTTAGCACCGGATAGGTAGACGCAGGGGCAAAGGGGTAGACTGTATCAGTGATTCCCCAAGATTATTTTAGGAAACACACTGATCAGCATTAAATAACATTTCTTACACAGAAGAAAAAAAGTTATTCCTTCAATTAGTTTTCAAAATGTCTGATTTTGACCAGGAGAGAGAGTCTCAGTTTGGTGCTAGAAGAGCATGCACCTCTCTACCACTGTTAGCTCCCTTTTTTAACAGGAAGATTAGGTCTCAGGCTCAGAGCCCCCGAGGCAGTGGTAAGACTCCCTAGAATGGAATAACGTGGGGCTTTCTATTTTATTTATTTTTATGGTTCCCTTCTTTCATGACAAATGATTCTGGTTTCCCCATTATTGCTGGGATATAAAGTTTTATTTTAAAATAAATATATTTTAAGAGAATGAGAATACAAGCACAGAATGGGAGAAAATATTTGCAAAACGTATATGTGACAAAGGAATCATATCCAAAATATGCAAAGAAGTCTAAAACTCAACAACAAGAAAACAACTCAAAAAGTGGCAAAAGATCTGAACAGTCACCTCATCAGAGAAGATATACAGATGGCAAATAAGCATATGAAAAGATGCTCCACATATGTCATTAGGCTGCAAGTTAAAATAACAATGAGATGCCATTAATGACCTATTAGAATGGCTAAAGTCCAAAATTTTAACAACATTAAGTATGGAGCAACAGGAACTCTCATACACTGCTGGTGGGAATGCAAAATGGTACAGCCACTTTGGCAGTTTCTTACAAAGCTAAACATATTCTTACCATATAATCCAGCAATCATACTCCTCGGAATTAACCCAAGTGAGTTGGAAACTTATGGCCACACAAAAACCCGCACATGAATGTATACAGCAGCTTTAGTCATAATTGACAAAACTTGGAAGCAACCAGATGTCTTTCAAAGGATGACTGGATAAACAAAGTGTGGTCCATCCAGACAATGGAATATTATTCAATGCTAAAAAGAAATGAGCTATCAAGCCATGAAAAGACACAGAGCCAACTTACGCATGTGGCTGAGTGAAAGAAGCCAGTCTAAACACTGCATGATATAAACAATACAACATTTTGGAAAAGATAAAACTATGAAAACAGTAAAAAGATTAATGATGGCCAGGGGCTGGGGGAGGAAGGGATAAACAGGGGAAGGACAGAGAATTTTTAGGGCAGTAAAATTATTCCATGTAATATTGGAAAAGGTGAACAGATGAGAGTACGCCTTTGTCAAAACCCACAGAAATATACAGTAGCAATGGTGAACCCTAATATGAACTGTGGGCTTCAGTTAATACTAGTGCATCAGTACTGGCTGATCAATGGTAATAAATGTGTCACAGTAATGCACGATGTTAGTACTAGGGGAAACCGTGGGCAGAGGGAGAGGGTGCATATGGGACTCTCTGTACTTTCTGCTCAACTTTTTCTGTAAACTTAAAAAGTTCTCTAATAAAGTCTATGAAATGGAAACTACATAAATTTCAAGTTTTTAAGCTTAAGAAGTTTGTCCACTAGCAATCCCACTTCTAGAAATAGAGTCACGTGTATACTCAAGACCTATCCAAGACTCCTCAGAGCATCGCTATTGGTAATAGCTGAAAGTTCACCAGTGAAAGAACGGATAAAGTCATTGTGACGTAGCCACATAATGGAATACTACCCAGCATGAAAGAGGGCAAACTACTGTTACATACAACCTGAACGAATCTCACAAACATCATGTTGAGTGCAAGAAGCCAATACCAGGGGCGCCTGGGCGGCTCAGTCGTTAAGCATCTGCCTTCGGCTCAGGTCATGATCCCGGGGTCCTGGGATCGAGCCCCGCATCGGGCTCTCTGCTCCACAGGAAGCCTGCTTCTCCCTCTCCCACTCCCCCTGCTTGTGTTCCCTCTCTCGCTGTCAAATAAATAAATAAAATCTTAAAAAAAAAAAGAAGTCAATACCAAAGAGTCTATCCCATGTGACTCTATTTTAAAAAGTTCTACCAAACTGATCTACGGTGTCAGGTGTCAGGAGAGAGCTCCCCATGGAGGGGGTTTGGGACTGACTACAAAGGGGCCCATGGGGGCTTCTGGGGTTCTGATAATGTTTTGTTTCTCATTCTGGGTACTGGTCACACAGGTGTGTTCACTTTGTGAAGAGTTCTTCTGAGATATTCACTTGTAAGTTGTATACTTTTCTGTAGGTAAAATTTTACATAAAAGTGGGTCCAGGGGCGCCTGGGTGGCTCAGCCCATTAAGCGACTGACTCTTGATTTCAGCTTAGGTCATGATCTCAGGGTCCTAGGATCAAGCCCTGTGTCAGGCTCACTGCTCAGCAGGGAGTCTGCTTCTCCCTCTCCCGCTCCCCCTACTCGCTCTCTTGCTCTCTCTCTCTCAAATAAATAAATCCAAAAAAAAAAACAAAAAAAAAACCAGCAGGTTCATTAACAATACTGTATACAAACAGTAATAGAGGGTGAAACCCCATGATCCAGCATCTTCTTCCCAGGGGTATGCCCAACAGAAATATGTTCACGTGTCCACCAAAAGACACATACAGGACTGTCCACAGCAGCACTCTATTTAATAGTCCCAAATCAGAAAAAACTCAAATGTCTATCAACAGGAGACTGGATGAATACACTGTGGTATATTAATACAACTGAATATACACAGCATGTAAAAAAGGCAGACTATCGCTTTGCCCAACGACATAAATGGGACTCACAAGTAAGACGCTGAGTGAAGGAAGCAAGACAAAGAAGAGGGCCTAGGGGACAAGTCCATTCACCTGAAGTTCAAAAACAGACAAAACTGGTCTATGGTTACTTCTGGGAGGTACCAACTGGGATGGGGTAAGAAGGAGCCTCCTGCGTGCCAGAAATGTTCCACGTGGGGACAGGGCGAATACACATATGAAGACCAATCAAGGTGTGCACTTGAGATGTGTGCATTTTAAGTTTGCAAATACAGGGGAAACTCAGAAATGGCCAACATTATGAAAGTGGAATGCAAATGACCAGAGTTTGAGAAAGAATGGGAAAGAAGCTCTGAGGGCAAGATCCTCTAGCTATAACACTACCACCCCCTCCCCACCAAGACCCCCAAGGCCTAAGGTCAGCGGGTGACCTGCCCCCTATCTGGCCCGGCAATCAGTGGAGACACCAGTTTTAGGGGGTCAGATGCCAGCTGCCCCCACTCTGTCCCCAGGGGCAGCTCTGAGCCCTGCAACCTGAGGCCTCAGGATCACAAGGGCAGATTCCTGCCTGAGACTTTACAAACAAACATGAGGGCTCGGGGTGGGGGGGCAGGGAGACACATGCCACCATTCCTCCCTGATCACCTTCAAGGTGTGCTGGACCTCCCCGGCCTGCTCCCATGTTAGACTCAAGCACCACTGGGTATCACCCCCTGGGCTTGGCCCCAGCATCATTTTCATCCACCTGGTCTTCACTAACTTTTCTACAGACTCACTGTGAGACCGATCACTCACCTCCCCGCACCTCATGTCCATTGATGCAGCGCGTGGGGACAGAGAAGATTCAGGATAGAAGCACAGACCAGCCCCATCTGATGCTGGGCTGCCTTCTGCAACATCCCAGGCAGTTACCCAGCATCTGCCCAAACACCCCTGGTAGTGGGGAGCTTACCTCTGACTGTTAGGAATTGCTTCCTAGAAATAAGGTGCACCTAGCATATGTCTCTTTTTGCAAAAAATTTAAATTCTATAAATATATATAAATCTGCACATAAACACATAGGTGCCTAATATACACAGATAAGCTCTTTCTGGAAGGGAATGCGATAAAACAAGCAGTAACGGTCGCCTCCAAGGAGGGGAACTGGGGGGTCGGATGCACGGGTAGGCGGAAGATTTACTCCCTATTCTCACCCACTTGGACTTTTGAATTTTGTACTTAGTGCGTGCGTTAGCTAGTAAAAGTAGGTAGAATACTTTGGAAAAAGACAGTTCTAGTTCTTACACTCCTTGGCTAACAGGGCTCAGGGGAGATCAGGGCCCGCTGCGCCCCACCCGCCCACCCACTGCCTGACGGAGATTTGAGGCGTTGGAAGCCAAGGTGTAAGCCCCCAACCCCCGCCACCCCCCACCCGCCGCCCCCTGCCAGTCCTCGTGAAACTGGCAAATTGCTGAACTTCTCTGAACCGAGGCTTCCTTGCCTACAAAATGTTAAAATAATGACGTCTGCCCCACTGGGTTCCAGTGAGAATTGAGTAAAGCAATGTCTGGCTCATCATAAGTACTCGATCAAGTCTGTTTTTCTTAATCTTGTCTCCGTATGCCGCCTGCCTATGTACACCTTTCAATTTACAAATTCAACTTTCCTACTTAATTCTCAGGACAATGTTGGGTGTGTTTAACCCCATTTTAACCCCATTTAACTGAGGCTGAGTGACCTCCTCGAGGTTACAGAGCAGAAAGGTCACCAAGCCAAGAATCAGGCTTCCCAATGTCTCTGGTGCTCTTCTTCCTCATCAAGCTGTCTCTGGGTCTGGCATCTTTCCTAAGCATCTTAAATCATTCTCTGAGGGTCTTGGAGATGACCCTGGCCCTTCCCCTTCTGCTCTCGTCTCCCCTGCTCAAGAAGTGTCTTTTTCCTGGTCCTTATCCTGCAACTCTGGGCATTTTAAAAAGTAGGGGTGGGAGGGAGAGGGGCAGGGCTATCCCCACAGCCCAGCCTGGCCAGGCGCCAGGCTTGACCCCCACAGAATGCTGGGGTCCCTGAGCCTTGTTTGGAAGAGACTGGGAGGAAAGATGAGCAAACTTCAGAGTCCCAGGGCCGTATGAAGATGTCACCACTCAAGGCGAGAGCAGGGCAGGCAGCTGTAATGAAGACCTTGATTGGAGGTCCGCGTGGGCAGAGAAGGCGGCTCCCAGGACCTCAGGCCAGGCCCAGACATGGGAGGGCAGGGATTCCCTCAGATCCCCTCTGGCCATAAGCAATCAGCAGGCAGGCCCGCCACCCCCAGGGAGGATGTGTGTGTGGGGTTAGTCCCCAGAAGGCCATCTCACCCCCCGGGCTCCAGCGTCTTCAGCTCGCATCCGTCGTGCTCCATAGCACTTGGCAGACAGAGCCAAGCACATACTAGGCACCTGTTAAATATTTGTCAAATGGATGAGTGGTACCCCATGGGCCATCCCATCTATCCCCCAGCCTCTGCAACCGCAGCCTCCATCAGTCACCCATTTCTGTGTACTCCAACCCTCCCAGTATCTGGGAAGTTCTGGCTGAAGTCCACCCTCCATCCTCCCTGCACTAGCCTCACCCCTGCCCCTGCGTGGTAAATGGAGCATCAGGCTAGGGGACGCTGGTGATATTTATAAGGAGCCATAGCAGCATCTCTGCAGCCCCCTCAGCTCCCAACGTGGAGGAGAAAATCACCGCTGTAAATTTCCCCAACAGCGGCCCGCCCGGCTCCTCCTCCCAGATTCCAGCCCCTTAGCTCATGATTTACAGAGGGAGAGAAGTAGGAGCCTCAGGAGCTGCCTTGCAGGATGGAAGTGAGCACCTGCAGCCCGGGCAGAGGGCTGCCCTCACCCCAGGCCTGGGGCAGAGACCCCAGCCCTCCACCAACACCCTCCATGGGCATGGCTCTCCGGCGGCCTGGCTGGGGTCCCCGTCACCTTGCCCACCCCACCAGGCTCCCTGGGAAGCCAGGAAGCATCACATCCCACAGAGGCTCATTCCACAGCCACTGCTCCTGACCTCTAGTTTTCCATCTGTCCAATGGGACTACTGGGGCATCACTCTGAAATGGGGAGGGCTCTAGCCAGGGCCCCGCTAGAGCGGAGGAGAAACCCACAGCATTCGTGCTTTCTTTTTCATTCACTCCCTCTCTCAAAGTCAAGGCCCAGACTGCACAGAAAGGAAGCTGTGGAGTATCTGGACAGAATGGGCCTGGGCCTTGCCTCACTGGGTGGTGATAGGTAAGAGCACCAGATTAGGAGTCCAGAGGTCTGGATTCCAGTCCCTGCTGTGCCAATAGCTCTCACTGTCCTTTGAGTAAATGGCCCTTTGTGGACATGAGTTCCTCCATCTGTAAAATGGGGCACCTGGGTCAGGTGGGGTGGGGACCCTGAGGGACACCCCTCACTGCCCCCTCATCCCAGGTCTACCTCATGTACTGGGATAGCATTCACTGATCTGGCTCCCCAAGCAACAGCCCAGACCCCAAGTCATGTCACGCTGCCCCTTCCTACTCCCCGATTCTGGGGGGAAGCTGAGGGTGGGGTCGCTGTCCTGGACCTATCTGTAAGATAGAGGGGCTGGGCCTCGACTGCTTAGTGTCCCCCTTACCCCCGGGGCTGTCACAAAGGCAAAGGGCCCCTCTCACCTCAGTGTAAGGGCACAGGCTCTTGAAAAGCCCCCACCAGTAGGACTTCTCCTTCTGGCTCCCTCTCAAGGTCACCCTGAGGCTGAAGTCACCATCTGGGGCTTCTTGTGCCCACCCTCCCACCCATCCCAGAAAGGACTGCCCCCACCAGGCTGCATTTCCTCCAACTGGGAGCCGAGAGCTTCCAAAAGTTCTGGGTTGCTGAAACTCCTCTGCCCACGCCCAGCAGCAGGTGGATATTGGGGAAGCGCCCCCTGTCAGGGCCCCAGGGATCAGAAGGAAGAGGGGCAACCACCGCGGTTCGCATACATGCTCAGGGGGCTGAAAGCAGCTCTTGGCCCCGTCCACAGCGTCTCCTGGGCAGGTAACAACAACAGCTACCTTGCTGAGCCAAGCACTGTCTAAGCACTTTACCCTAACAGCTGGTTTAGCCATCACAGCCATCCTAGGAAGTGTGTGCTGTTATCCCCAATTTACAGAGAAGGAAATGAAGTTCAAAAGGGTTGACTGCTTGGCCAAAGTAAGAGCAGGGCCAGATGCAAGCCCCAGTGGTCTGGCTAGAAGCCCGAGTTCCACCTACCACCCTGAGCATCAGAGGGTGTCACACCTCTGCGGCTTCCTCTTATGGGAAGCAGAGACACAGAGACAGGAGAAAATCCCCCAGGGCCACACAGAAAGACCGAAGCAATCTTGCGGCTCAAACTGGGTCTTCCAAGGGCCAAGCCTGAGCTCTGATCTTTAGTCAATCAGTCCTGGTGAGCCCCAGGGCAGAGCCGTCCCCCACGACACCCCCCTGTCCTTAGCCTCTCCTCATAAGAGAAGCCGGGTCTCAGGGCGCCTGGGTGGCTCAGTCGTTAAGCGTCTGCCTTCGGCTCAGGTCATGATCCCAGGGTCCTGGGATCGAGCCCCGCATCAGGCTCCCTGCTCCGCGGGAAGCCTGCTTCTCCCTCTCCCACTCCCCCTGCTTGTGTTCCCTCTCTCACTGTGTCTCTCTCTTTCAAATAAATAAATAAAATCTTTAAAAAAAAAAGAGAAGCCGGGTCTCCTCAATGTATGTGCTGCCCCGTGGCTGTCGGTCAGTAGTTGATAAGTTCTTCCTAAAACACAAATCCCATGGCTCTTATCATCAAAAACAAATGTGCAACTTTTATTTTTATATCAGCCTGTATTCTTGGGCATCAGTTTTGCCCACTTGGAATTCAGTTCAGCTGTTGTTGAAACTGTTGGCTTGCACTGAGACATCACAGAGAAGGCAGGGGGCCCGCGTGCACAGAGTGGTTTGCCTCAGGATACTGGATCCAAACCCAGTTGAGTCAAGCTCTGAGTAGCTCTTTGTCTGCAAATGTTTTTTTTTTCCCAAGCCTTAAACTCCCCCAGGGCAGGGTCTGTGTTTCTTCCATCGGACTCGGGATTCCCAAGGTAGAGCTATGGGGGTGCACCCAGGATAGGAATTGTGTCTCCCTCCCATCAGACTGAGGGTCTTCCAAAGCCAGAGCTCCCTCATCAGACTGGTTATTCCCCAAGGACAACAATATGTCTCCCCCATCAGACTAGCTACTCCCAGAGGATAACACTGTCTCCCCCATCAGACTGAGTAGGGTCTGTATCCCCTCCTTCAGCCAATCCCCATCCCAGGCACAGCCAAATTTACACCATTTGGCACAGGGCAGCTTCTCCCGGAATCAAGGTTTGGATGACGGAAAAACTCCCCTATTCCTCCCATCCCAACCCCAGGGAGCCAAGCCAGAGAGGCCGCTGTGAGGGGCCACTGGGGGGCCTGTCCGAGGCCAGCGGAGCCCAGCCAGGCCCACAGGCTCCTCTCCCTGCCTGCCACCCCCACTGGGCAGCCCAGTGCCCCCTGACCCCATGGCCTTCCATCATGGGAGATCTATAACATTTACAATCCCAAAACAAAAGGCCCCGAGAGCCGAGGACAGAATTCATCTTCCCAGCTGACAAGCCCCGTTAATTAACGACTTGGAAATCGATGACGAGGAGGGACAGGCGGCAAATGACACCTCATCGTGGCCAGGAGGAGGGAGGAAATGTCCGGGGACTGGCGGACACGCACCGCAGGGCTGGCCGGGCGCCTGGGAGAGCCACCGCACCCATCTGTCACTGTCACTTCAAACGCAGTTGACTACCCCCCAACCCAGAAATTCTCATTTCCCACCGCAGCATACCCCCCAAGAAAAGGGTGCTATGTGCCCAAAGAGTGAAGGGAAAGTCATCATGGAGCACCTCCTATGGACCAGGCATCGTGCTAGATGCTCTTCATTCATCGTAACTTCTTCCAACAGCTGTGAGAGGTAGGTTTTATTATGCCCATTTTAGGGATGGGAAAGTTGAGGGCTGGAGGAAAGTTGACCTAAGCCTGGGGCTGTGTTTTCAAATGCCTGTTACAGGTTGATGAAACCAGCTCTTGGATCTAAAGAAGCAACTTGGTTAGAGAAAAGAGCTCTGGATTTGAGAACACAAGATCTGAAACAGAGGCCAGACTCCATCCCCACTATCTTGGCACTACCAGACAAGTTAATTTCTCTGTGCCTCAGTTTCCTCATCTGTAACAAAGGGAGAATAACCTCCACCTTACTTATCAAAAAGAGCTAATTCCTACAGGTGAGCTTTGGAATCCCTAAGGCCTACACTTGGATAAGGGTGTAGATGGTATTTTCCCATTACCAAGCCTGGGGGTCACCCCCAGCCAAATCTAGGGCATGGGATGAAATGGGATGAGGAGCCAGAAGGCCTGGGCCAGAGTAGGGAAGGCTGACGGCAGAGGCAGAGGCTAGGTCTCAAAGATGTAAGGACAATAGGAAACAGGCCCCCTTGTGCCCTCCTGTGAGGAGTTGAATCTTTCTGTAAGGACAGAATAAAAGTACCCACGTCACGGGGTTGTTGTGAAGTTGAGACAAATTATATAAGGTTTTAGTATGATCTGGCTTATAGTTTGGCATATGGGCAGACATGCTCAATAAATGTTAGAAAGTGTGGGTGTTCTCCTAGTCCCTCTTCCTCTCCCAAACAAACGCTGATTGAGATGTGCTGCAGTAGGAGAAGAAGCAGGCGGAACTCCTACCTGACCCAGGGCTCCATGCGGAGGACCCCACGGGAGGGGCCATGGATCTTGTTCTCGGGGAAG